>NW_022900927.1:52328524-52396991 GCF_012274545.1 Fukomys damarensis | reverse complement strand
AATATATGAATATATAATTTATTTATATAATATATTTATATATGTTTATATAATGTAATATATAATATATATGAATATATAATGTACTATACAGTTTATATATATATATATTTCATAGGTTTGTCTATTATTGATTACAAAGACTACAGAGAAAAATAAATCAGGTCCATCCTTAATAATTCTGCTTTATTTTTCTGCTATCTAAATAACCTGAGTAATATCTCTGAGTAAAAATAATCATTTAATACTATGGACATTGTATCGTTATTATTATTATTGTTATTATTGCCACATAATCTTCCTGAAACTTTTGATGTATTTGACTCATTCTTTTCAAGAAAAAAATAAATGTATTCCGAAGAAGAACATAAAAATGACACAGAGATGAAACGACTTTCAATCATGGAAAGCTCTGTTATAGGAAAAATACAAGTGACAAAAGACAGCAAGCTTCTGTTTGTTTAGAAATAGATTAGAAATAGCTCTTAACATTAAAAACATGATGGTGATGTCTAAAGAATTAAGGACAATCCTTTTGAGTGTTTTTCTAAGTGTTACTTCAGGGATTCAGAGGAATGTTTTGATTCCTTATCATAGTCACTAGCACCATAATTCCACAAATCTAGTTTAATCAAGGACCTTAAAGAATGTGTCTATTGCTGCTTTGGTGTAATATATATCATATTTAGAGTCCACTTTTAATAATCTTTCCTGAGTCTCCTAATTTAAAATTGAATCGTGTCATTTAAAGTAAATTAAATTAAAATTAAAGAGGTGAATTGGCCAGAGGGGGAGAATAGTAATCCCAACTAATTAGGATAATGAGGAAAAAGCCCCAGTAGTTCAAGGCCAGCATGAACAACATAGCAAGGGGCTGTCAGTTATACACGTATTGAACATGGTCTTCATTACTGTCTTTCAAACCTATATACTCCTTATTTCCTTTTAGAATAATTACCCAAGGTAAATATCAAAAATATGTATGATGTAAATATGTAATGGTAAAAAATAGCTAGCAGCTTTTCTTTTTTTGATTTTCTTGCATTTGGTCATGCTCATGAATAATATGGAACCATCTAGAGGTTTCTTACCATTCCGAATGGTGTCATATAAATGATAAAAGGAAACTGTGAAGTCAAGTTCTCATTTTGACCTCTGGAGAAAAAACTCTTCAGCTCATATTTTTAAAATATAATTTTGCATATCAAGCTGTGTTAAGAAAGGATATTACAAATTATCAGAACTATATTTAACATATCAGCATTCAAGCTTGCTTATCTTGTCACAGATTTTACTATCTGTAAATTAGGGATTTGAGGGAATCTCAGGTAGGATAAAAAACAAGGATTGGTGAGGAAAGTGCATTTCTTTAGGTTTAGAGCACTGAAAATAACAAATTAAACAGTGACATGGGAGTTAGACAGATCTCTGTTCCCTGACCTTCCTAAGCATTTCAATGGGGAAGCTAGAGTAAAGAAATAATATACTTAGCTTTCCTCTTGAAACCCTGGTAGAAAAGAGCTAAGTAAAATGCTACAGCCCAAACCTCAGGAATGATGACTTGCACAATCAGGAAAGATGTTTACACAGATGAGTATAAAACATAACGCTCAGCTCTCCTTGATCTTTTTGTTGCACAGATACATTCTGCCTCAGCAAGAAAAACATTCTGAAAGGATCAGTCAATCAAGACATAAAGGAGCTTTGTGGCAAATAAAAAATTTCCAACAATGAATGTCATATTGTATACCTTAAATGTACCAATAAAATTAATTTTAAAAACACTCCCTATAAAATGAGGGGGAGTATTTTGAGGAAGATTTGAAAAAAGAAAGGAGGCCACAGATCCTAATGATAAGATCTATCCTGGCATCTGGATAAACCAGACTAAACCAGTCATACTCACTGGGCATCAGTTAGACTTGACTGTTTCCTTGTAGGAAGCAGCAGCAAAGTTCAACTATGACATGGACCTTCCTTTAATCTCCTATTCTCATTGTGTCAAATTACCACTGATGTAATGGCTTGGAACAAGATAAAATTATTGTTTTACAGTTCTGGAGGTCAGATCCCCAAATAGGTTCAATGAGCTAAATCAAGTTATCAACATCACCCCAATCCTCTGAAGCATCTAGAAGATAATCCATTTTCTCATTCCATTTTGTAGAGACTTGCATTTTTTGTCTACTTTCTTCTTCAAAGTAAAAAGCAGTGGGCGGAAAGTTTCTCACTTTCCATCACTCCAACATTGACTCCTTTGCTTTTCTGTTTAACTGATAGTGACCATAATAACTATGGAGCACAAGCCCAGTAATTTTGGATAACCTCTCCATTTCTAAGGCGCCAGCCATGCTTGAATATATCTGCAAATCTAACTCTTTCTTGGATTTTTACTCAACATATGCAGCAGACTGCAAAGTAGGATATGAGTACATTTGGGAACCCATTATTTTGCCTGCCACAAAACTGTTACATTTTTGTCTTTAATCCAACCTACATATCCGAACACTATCTTGCAGCAATGCAGGGAAAAGAGAAGACTGATAAAACATACATATTCTCAGAAAGAGCAAGGATTCAGTCCCGAGAGACTGTTCAAAGCTTAAGAGAGAGAAGTGCTGTTGATGGCTTTGTTTGGAATGTATTTCCCCTTTGCTCATCACTGAAACCACCCCTATTTTACAGTTACTTTACAGCAGAAGGGAGGCTCTCAAGGAAGTTCACATCACTTGTTAAAGCAAAGTTTTATTTTCTTTGTAAGAAAGAGGGAACGTTTGAGTTCAGATTCTGAGTCTGACACATTATTACTGATCATAATAAAGACCCCTAACAATGAACTTTTTAAAACATAACTGATTTACCTGACACACAGTCTTTCAGAAGAAATTGGAGCATAATTATTTGACAGATCAGATTCACACATGTTAATAGACTTGTCCCTGAAAGCAAATAACAGAACAATCTAGCAGAATCTGTAGACAGGATAATATCCTTGAATCTCTGGCCACTGGCTTAGTTTTTTTTTTTAACTCTACTGAGGAAATGATTTAAATAAATTAACTTTCTAAGAAGGTATCATATTGTACACTGAGTATTCCTCTTAAAACTTCAGATTTGTTACTTTGTTTACCAGAACTGCAAAGTACAGATGGAAAAATGAATGTTAACCCAATAACTAACACATATCCTAGGCTTTTCATAATACTTGTTAAAAATATGGATGAAACTATTAAGGAGAAAAGAGCAATGAAGAGCATCAAGAGACAGTGGCAGAAGAAAAACAGTACACTGAGGGGGAAAATGATTGATTTTCAAAGTATTAGCAGTTTTACGAAAATGCTGTGGGTAGAGAGTAAAAAATGTTGCAGAAAGTTAACTACAAAAAATATTTCAAAGTAGTAAATCCAAAGAATGGCACTGAACTGTAAAATCAAGGGAAATATTTCCAGCAGAACACTAACAAAATCAAAGTAGCAGTAATGGGAACTTATGATTATGCAGCTGAGTACCTGAGTGCATTAAATAGATGGAAAGTAGCATCAGATTATGTGTTGCAAGTTCAGAAGAAAAGAGATTGCCCTTGTCTTTAAATGGTAGATCAATGACAAGAGAGAAAACAGTGTCATCCATTTTTGATCACTTTCCTTCATTGCTTTGGACTTTTACTCAAAAATGGCATTACATCAAGGGAAGTTAAAAATAGCCTAAGATTCGTTAAGACGACTGAGGCAAATGATTAGAGGGAAAGATAGTAAAAAATATGGTAGAATTAAGGATAAACCAAAATATGTGAAGAAGTATTCTGAATCCTTTGAGAAGAAAAACATGTTTTTGTACCTATGAAGAAAAAGAAAAAAGAGTAAATAAATATTTTCCTAAGAGAGTTCTATCAGTTAATAATATCCTGAAACAGATTAGAAATAATGCTAATTTTTTTCTTTTATTGAGTTTTTTGGTACAATCTAGGTATACAATACAGTTACATTCATCATTGGGATTCTGTACCTTTACATGACAGGTCTTGATTCTCATTTTTTCCCCTTGTCCCTGCCCTCCATTTTTTCAGTTTCTCATATTTTTTCCTCTCCCTTATTACCTTTTCCCCACCCATCCCACTTTCCCTATACCTTTAGCCCTTTACTTCCTATTTCACATTATTAATTATCTCATTAGGATCCTGTGTACTATTATAGTTTTCACACCAGAGAAACTACTCAGTATTTCAGTTAAAGAAATCTCTGTATGAACATTAAAAATAGGGAATCCTAAAATAAAACTAAAAAGGAAAGTAAAAGAGAAAAGGCAATGCTATAACATTAAAATAATCCTTAATTCTGAAGATGAAAATGGTCCCTGTACATATTTGAATTGCTTCTTGATCTTGTAGTCTTATTTTTTTTCATAATTTAGAGAATACTTTATTAGTTTCTGTAATCAAACCCAAGTAGATATGACCTTGCATATTTAGTACCCCTGTACACATGGAAAAAAATAAAAAAAATAAATTAAAAAAAATTAACATTTCTTTAACGGTGCTGTCAACTTTGGAAAAAGTTATCCCAATTTACTGTGTTGAGTTGGCATTGTACAGAAATGGACAGCCATAATGGTCTAGAAATAATGCTATTTTTAAAGTTTTATTTTTCTCTAGAATTTAATTAACTTGAGAATACTCTGGAAGTAAACCGATCTGCCCAGGACCACATGTGGAAGTCATCCCAGGAAGCACCGTCCAGTCTTATTTTTTTTCCTCATTGAGTTTATTGGTACATTTTAGGTGTACAGTACAGTAACATTCATCATTGGGATCTTGTATCTTTCCATGACAGGTCTTGGTTCTCATTTTTTCCCCTTGTCCCTGCCCTCCCTTCACCCCTCCTCACCTTCCCATCCAGTCTTATTTTAATCGCTTCTAAGCACATATGCTATGTGAGTACTCCCAAACTCTTCACATGGTGGTCCACACATGGGGACACTTTTTGCTTTTATGCACTTTAGACTTTGTGATTTTATTTTTGCATCACTGTATTAATTTTGTTCTAATTATTTCTTTTCTGTTTTACCAACAATGCTAGTTGAAAAGATTTCAGTTATGTGTGTACAGCTGCCCTTTGTTTCTTTTATGGGTATGATTTAACCTTGAGAAAAAATAACATATTTCAGAGAATTATTAAAAAATAATTTGCAAATTGGAAAGCAATATAATGGGAAAAAAAAGATAATTTAACAAATTGTTTTGGTGGTATTAAAAATATACATTGATAATATTTTATATAAGAACATGGAGAACATTGTCAAATGCAGATATTTACATACACATATTCATGTGGCTAGAATGCTGACAGGTTTAGGCTCATGAAAAGAGAAATTTAAGCATAGACCCTAAGGAATTGGATGACAGAGTTAAGTGGGTATCTGGGGCATGTTATCTCACTGCATAGGGGAACACAATGTTTCTAGTTCAAAGTTGGTGCTAAGAAAAAGAATATAAATTCTTAGCTGACTCATTACCTTAGTTCAATCAGTGGATACGATTTGCAAAGTCTAGTCACCTTTGAGTTTTGAAGCTGTACATAATAGAAATTGTCTACTTCATGTGAATTCTATGAAGATAAGGTCTCTACCATATATAAAGCTTACATAATGGGAGCAATCAGAAAAATCATCACCCACTTCTCACACTCTTTTTATTAGAAAGCATCTTTAAATCAAATGCATTAATCAAGATGAATGTCTTTTTCTTCAGCCAGCGAATAACCATTAATATAATTACTATAGATTCTACTTCCAGGAACAATTACATGAAATACATGACTGGAAATCTTCGTTGTCCTATAAGGTTTACATTAAATATAGCAATAGTAATAGTAAAATTGCCTTTTACATGGTCTTTGTTGGTAAAAATGATAAAAATAAAGTGTTAAAATATCATATTTTGCCAAGGATATAAAGAAGTAGGAAATCTAATATATTGTTGGTGTGAGTACAAACCAATTCAATTATTTGACATAATAAACTATGTAGAATATCCTGATGATCAAAGAAAAATATTCATGTATATGTATACATATATATTCATGTATGAGATGTATAGACAGATAATTTTTACATAGCTGTGTCTTTATGTGCAGCACTTAATACATACTTATAGACAGAAAGGGATGTAAAGCATACCCATCATATTTTTTAATAATTTAGAAGGACAAACAAAAAAACACAAACTAAAACAGAATAAATTATTCACTTTCATGAAATGTGAAAATCAATATTTGTAATTTATATTACACTTTTTATGCATAATATATATTTATACCTAATGACGTGATGAATATCCAAACATAGTATTCTGTGAATAAGAAAGTTGAAGTATAAGTTTAGATATAGTGCTATTCATATAAACGTGATAAAGTGTCAAAAATATGATATCATGTCTACGTATGTGAGCTTGTATGGCAATGGAATACAGTATGTGTAATGATAAGCACTGGAACAGTTCCTTTATGCAAATACAACAACCCCGTCTGACACCTATGTTCATGACTCTTGCCTTTTAGCATCTGCAATAATCTTTAACCTTGACGTTTTTCCAAAATAAGACTGGGCTGGGGATTTAGCTCAGCGGTTCGGTGGCCTGCCTTACAAGTGCAAAGACCCAAGTTCAATTCCCGATACCAAAAACAACAACAACAAAAAAAAAAACAAAAACAAAATAAGAACAACATTCTAGTTTAAAGAATTTCAAAGTCCTCATAACAGAATAAGTAAAAATCCATGAAAATGAGAACACACTGATCTCAAAGGGCAGAGCAACAGACCTGCCACTTTCCAGTGGCCGCTTGTCTCACTACTGGTTGTCCAGCATTATGTCTGTTCATACTAAGTACTTTACATCTATTACCTCATTGAATGTTATAACAATTCTCTGTGGAAGAGTCTCCCTTTGTAGTTAGTAAATTGGAGCACTGGAATTTAAACCAGAGTCTTATTTCCCTACCAGCACATGGACCGCTCTTGGAGGATGAATTTAAAGTAAAACAGCAAGTTTTAAAGTGTGGTTTAAGGTCTAAGAAATTTGTGAAACTTCAAATTGCTGAGCCTCACCTTAGACCTACTGAATCTTAAACTCTGTGACTAGCCTAAACAAAATGATTTTTTTATAAAGCCCTCAGAGTGACAGAGGTTAAAATTTAAGAATCCTTGAGTTAAAGAAATTTGCAGGGTACTGTTAGCATAAATGGAAAACTAAAAAGGGAATTAGGGAATATCTCCTGCCAGGGTACTCTTTTTTGCTAAAACCCAGTGTTACTTGATTCACACTATTAAACACAGTATAAACTACAAAAGGCTGTAAGAGTTGATACGCCAAATTAGGAAGGTAGTAAAGTTTTTATGGTGGCAGGATAAAATGTTCAGAGGTAAACCTAAAGAGGAGGATGCTTGCAACATCCCTATAGTTCAGGAGAGTCAGAATCAACACAAAGGGAAGATTCCTGGTGGGATCTCTCTTCTCATTCCCATGATTTCAACCTATAAATTTCTTCTTCAGAACACTTCAGAAAAGCCAAATGTTTTCTAACTTTGATAATTATGTTCTTTGAGGCTCACACATCCTGAAATTAAATTTATATCTTTTCAATAAAATATTTGCATTCACTCATTGAACGTAACCTGGTAATGTGGCAAGATTTGTACAAAGTATGTGGTGGAGGGGAAGAGAATATGGCTCTTGCAATCCAATACTGCAACCCTTACTGAAAGTTTCAAAATAAATCACGTTGAATTCACTAAGCCATGAAGTTTTGTTACTGTAAAGATGCTCTGTATTACCTGGTATCCAGGTTCCTTGTATACAAAACAAAGAACAGGGCAGTGCACAAAGAAGTTGTACGTAAAGCAGGGAAAGTATGCTCCACAGAGTGGGAGATGGCCAAAAAGAAAACTCAAGTATGAGTTTCATTCAGACAATCCCATCTGTTTTAGGTTTTAGGTTGAAGTAAATCTGAGAGGGTTTCAAGTAGGCAAAGCCAGAGATGGCAAACTTAGAGTTCCAAGGTTGGCTTTTCTTTTGTTTTCCCATAATTTGGGAAATGATCAGGGACTGACTGGGTTTCCTTCAACTCAACTGTAAGTCTTCACCGTCACTTTGGAAGAGGGAGTTTGTGCACTTATGTGGGACTAGACAGAACTTTTATGCCTGCCAAAGCCAACCAGGGCAGTCAAAGTTACAATGTTCATGATACTGTGATGGCTAAGGAATCACCCTTGGTTACTGTGCAACTATTACAGGGCATGCTCCTTGGGCTCTTATCAAATGTCAAAGAGATGTGATAAGTGTAGGGGCTTGTGTTTCAACTCATGAGAGCAGGTTGAAACAATACAGTGAGGGTAAGAGTATATTTCTCAGGCTCATATCAGGATATTAAGGAAATACAATGAGAACAGTATATTCTTGTGATCTTCAAGAGCCAGAAAACATCATTCGTATCATGAGCCCAAAGCCAAGATGTTTCATACATTATTGTCTGTCTCCTGTCTCAGTTCTATGTAGTGAAGGATGATAATGAAAGTGAAGTGAAAAAATAGATCAATAAATCTGACAAAGCATTCTGTAAAGGATAGAAGCCAGGGAATAAAATTTAGCTATTCTATTGTCTGCAAGGATTAGAGAATGGTGATATTGATTTAATACTTACAGTTCATCTCATGGACCCATTACACTATTAAAATTGTGATGATTTACCCTAAGTATCAACTGTGTGTAAAAAAGGTAAAAAGGATCTTCTGTATGGGGAATTCATTGCTCAACACAAGTTCTAAAAATATCTTAGTCTCACAACTTAGCTTAATTCTTTTTCATTGAGCTCTATTATTCTGTTTTGTGTATATATATTTTTATTTTCAATGATCAAATATAAAAGAAAGGGTAAAGACTTTCCATCTCTTGACCCCACTTTGTATTCACTTAAAGAAATGCATTATAAATGGATTTAAAATGGAAGTAGTCAGCAAATATTTATCTTCAATACAATCTTGGTTTCATCCCTCCAAACTTTTCAAACACTTAAGTATATTAACGGGAAATGGATGAGATTCTAACCAAAGAATTCAACGTACATTTTTTCCTTCTCTTTGATTAATCTCAATTTGCCTGAAAAATCTCCTTACACTAATGTGTACTTCCCGAAATCTTCTGTGTGGCACAGGTTCATTCACTTATGAGATTATTAAAATGTTTGTGAAAGTCAATATATCTTTTTTTAATGCTATGACTTCACACACAGCTTGTGAAAAACTTTGCTGTAAAGTTGCTTTGTCAAACCCAACTAGGCCTTTTGCTCTCTTCAAATCAATCGTGTTAGGTCAGGGTAAGGGAAGATCTTATATATTTCTCTTTATCAACATTTGAAAATTATCCTCTCCCTTATGATTTTTTTTATATGTTAAGAAAGTTCCTGTACATTCTTTTAACATTAGGGACAATATGATTAATAAATTTGAAGTTCTGGAAGCCTGAATGATTTGCTGATGACCACACAAACTTGATCAAGGTTGATTTTAAAGCTGTAATCAGAATGACACATTCCACAACCCCCGAGGACCAAAACTATTGGCCTTTGTGTCAAAGTCGTAAGCCACAATTTTTCTAGAACTGAAGTTTTTTGATAAGCCAGTTTTAAGCTGTGTTTTCAATAAGCCTACTTATTTTTCTCATGGTATGCAGTCCAGTTACCTGACTACTATGGTACAACAAAATAAAGAGAGTTTCTTTCTATAAAAATGTGTTTATCTAATAGATGTACTCTAGAATTGACTAATTTGGCAGTATTAGTTATTAGTTGGAAGACGCATTTGTAGGGGAGAATATGGAGTGTACCTGAACATGTAGACTTGAATTAAAATCTTGGCCATACTCTCCAACTGGCGTACTTGAACAAGGCCTTCATTTGGAAAGATGTTCTCATCTGCCTCCAGGGCATAGGTTAAAATATGAGTTATATCTAAACAATATTAAACAAGTCTGAAATCTGGAGAAATGAGACTATAGATTTAAAGAATTAACAATGATTCATATAATACCACTATGCATAATTTTACACTGGTCATGCCCATAAAATGATGAAAAAATATTTTAAAATGCATGCATTTAGTACCCAGCTAAAGTTATACACACATATAACTACTTATGCTAAGCTCCACTTTGACCTTAGAAATGGAACCTGCATTGGAACAAGATCCATGTGGGATTGGTCTATGTCTTATACTCTGAGTAACTACTCTGAAGATGAAGATACACTGTGTATTAACTATTGTTAGTCTCATATTATTTTGTTACAAAATTTTGTTTTGTATCTTAATAAAATAAAAAGAAGCACATTAGAATTTGAGAAGTAAAGTACTGTTTTTAGAATATATGAAAACACATACTCAAGCTGAGAAAGATATAAATCTCTCCAACTTTATTAATCATGGCTAAATTTTTCTTCATAACTAGTTATGCCAACATGCAAAAGTCAGGCTTTCACATTTTTGCCAAACAACTGTATACGAAACTTACTATTATTTTGACTTTCATTTTCTTCATTCTTCAAGAGGTTGAACATCTCACCATAATTTCACTGTCCCCTGATTCTTTCTATCATGTACCTGGTTGCAATCTATGGCAAATTTTCTGTGGATTTCTACAGTTTGAATTTTATTTCTTTGTCACGTCAAGCACACTAAATAGGTTCTTTTAGCTCTTGTCTTTCTCTCTTCCCTTTGTTAAATTTTCCCTTATCTTCTCTATTTTCAAGGAGGGATCACAGCATGTGGAGGTTACTCAAACATTGCAGCTCTTTGGATGTCAGATGTCAGTAGCCATTACCAAAGCACTTTCTATTTACTTTGATCTCTTCAAACCAAAACTAAATATTAACACAATACTTTCTAAGTGAAAACACAGAATTTGAATCCAAACTTATTTGATTTCAAGAAGTGTACTAAGAAGCACTTTCAGTATCTTGCTCATCATTAAAATCTTAATTTTATATTAAACTTGAATGTTAGTACTTTGATTATTCTCTCTTATATGTAAAGTATTTTTAAATATTATATTATATATAATTTACATTTTATCCATATATGTATACAGTAGATAACATATAACATGTGCTGCATTTATGTGTGATATACATGATGACATAATTTTTGTATAGCATCATTGTGTTGAAATTCAAGGTTCACATCTGATATAATTTTCAACAGTTGTTAGGTTAAAGAAGAAACAAAATAATCCATAAGTCTTTCATAAATTTGTTGCAGATCCACTTTTATAAATATATTTTACAGTCATCATCTATAATACCTACTAAAAATTAACATTCTTTATTTGCTTATTTATTTACTAAGCCTCCCCTCTGGAAGTTCTAGATTTGCATGTCTGAGTCGGGCTATGTGCAGATGCAATATATGTACTTTTACGGTTTCACAATTATCTTTTATAAGCAAGTTTGACAGTGGGGAACTCACAATTTATAAGCAATACTTAAATATATCTGTTCCCTGTCACCTGAGTACTGGCCCAGGATACTTCAAAACATCTGGTAGGATAAGCACAATGATGTATATATTCTGAAGAACATTTTGGTTAGTCTTGCTCAGGACAGAAATATTCTTCCAAATCCCAAGGGAGTTTCTCCTAGGCAAATATCAAGGATATTATTATTAGGTTCATTTAAATACTGCCCATCTCAAAATGCAAATAAATTGAAGAGTAAAAGTGCTGACTTGGTTTACCAGCCACCATGCTTCATACAGCTGCCATGTTGGCTATTTCTGCATGATCTCTAGACCAGCTGCAGATAAGAATTTCAGGGTGCAGCAGCTCTGGGCCCTCCGTGGTCCCCAGCAACTGGTCACTGCTGGGTCTTCTCAGGTTTTGCTTCAACTTCAACCACTCCCTCAGCAGTTCTTCCAGTTTTAACATCTTGGCCACATTCTCTGTACATCTGTAAGTCTGTGCCTATCCTTCATTTCAAAGTTATGAGATGTCTATTTTGGAAAATACAAGTAATTTAAGAAAGAGTAAATCTGATTTGATGTGACAGACTGAAGCCATTGGAGAAAATACTGTAACTACTAGAGTTTGCAGGAACTTTTTTATAGCCCAATAAAGAACTTTTGCAATTTGGAAAAATACACAAGTACAAGGTATTTTTGGTTATTGCTTCTCTTTCCAGAAACTTAAAATGATTTACAAATAGCTCATCATATACTTTTAAAGGTGGCACCAAATGCCAACATTCCTGAGGAAAAGATGAAATGTAGTTTTTCTCCTGACAAATCTATATATATACACACACAAACAAGCACACACAAAATCAAAGAATAGTTAATTTCCAGGTATAAACCCCTTTCCCCACATAATTAAAGGAATAAATATTTATTGGGTAACTCACAAAACACTCCACTAGCTACTGAAGGAAAGAATGGAGGAGAGCAAATACAGATATTAAAGTTGACCTCATAGGCTGTTACAAGAATTACACATATTAATACATGTAAAAGCCCTTGTAGCAAGCTGAATAAAGAATGCCCAGTAAATATCTAGTGTCGTTATTATTTTCCTTTAAAAAGCTTAAGATATGTACATGCAAATATGCATAACAATTTTCTCCAAAATTGGGAGCCAGTTTTGCATATTTATAATTCCTTTTTGCATCTCCATGAACAAGTTCAGGATGTAAACCATAAAGATTTCTAGAAGTCAATTGAAATTAGCTCAGCATGTATTAAATTACAGATCAATTCTGGTGCAGTAAATTCTATTAAATAGTAGTTCTCAATCCGGATGATTTTAATCCCAGACCATATGGGACAGTTGGTAATGTCTGAAGATATGCTGAGTCATCATAACTTGATGCAGAGAGGGTCGCTATTGGTGTGTAGATGACAGGGATACTATCAAACATTTCACAGGGTTTAGCAAGCTCCCACAATGAAGAATGGTTGGAGCCAAACTGATGATTCTACTGTGGGTGTGGCGGAGGCACAAAATTTCAAGAGGAAGAGATACATATTTCAGACACAAGAGTCAGTAGGAGAGAAGTGGAGGAAGAAACTAACATAAAAAACAACAATAAAGGTATAAAAAGTATGGAAGGCAATTTTACAAAACATGAGATCACTGTTTTTGTTTTTCTTTTCCCTTCCATCTCTCAATTACTCTATCTGTATTTCTTCCACCCACTCTACTGGTGACCTTAATTATCTACTAGGAATCTAGTCATGTGACTTGCATCCTGGAATCCCCTCCCATTTCCGACTCCCTTGAGCTCATTCAAAATTCATCCCTCTGGTTTATAAAGGTATTACAGGCCCAGAATTCTTAGACACAATTCCAGTCTTTTATCCTGATGTTTTGTTTAAAGTTGATTAAGTAAATAATTTCCTTGTCCTTTAAATCCTGGTTTCTATAGTCACGGGGAAATAACTTTACATTTTCTGAGATGTCAAAAACTGTCCATTAAACTCATTTCAATAAATCATCTGCAGCTAAATGTGGTTAATTGTGATGATTACCCATGTTAGGAAACCTTTATCCTCAGCTCTATATACTAACATGGAATAGAAAATGGTAAGGGTGCATATCAATCCAAGTCACTAGTAACCAGACACTTCTTCTATCAAATATTTCTCTCATTATGTGTGTTTTCCCTATGTGAGTGGTAAAAATCGTGAGGCCTCATTGCTACACTTTGAGTTTCTCACTTATAAGAATTTCATCCATGGAAATTAATTGATTTAGTGCATTTCTTCCACTAGTAGGAAGAATGTTTTTGTGTCATTTTCTCACTGATACATCCATATTGAAGAACATTTATCTTAAAGACATTAAACAAAGGCAGTACTTGGGAGGAAACCCTTTATGAATTCATAAAACTGAATGAGGGTTAGAGGGTAAATTCTTAATTCATATTCTTTAACATTTTATCTGTTTTGATTGTTTGGTTTTATTTCTATAAGTGATAAATAATGACATTTTCTCTTATTTTGAATATCCTGGTAATTTTGTGTATGTCCAATAGAGAAGTGAGAACTAAGAAACTGAAAGAACATGAAAAATGTCTAGCAGCTGCTCGATCATAATAACCTTGAGGCAAAGTAGTCAGGACTGAAATTCTTTTGTTTACTCTTAATTTCCTTCTGACTTTTAAAAATATAACTTGTGTTCACATAAATGCTACATCAAAGTAGTCATAATAAATAGAGTGTTATCAAAGACTGTTTTGTTCTTCCAGCTGCTAGATTGGTTTTATTTACATAGAATTGTGAATTGACTCAAAAACAGCTGCTATTTTATGTGAGCTAGTCCATGATTTGATTTGAAATGCTTTCTCTACTATATCCAGTGGCACTTTAACAACAGAGACAGTCTCTACAAAACACTTTTTGGACTTTCGTGTATCTCAAAAGGAAAATAACTAATCAGTAGATGAGTGTTACGAATGGGAATATGTTATTGTAGCAGCATAATGCTTGCTTAAACTTGCATGCATTCCAGCTGCATATAGAAAGGGCACAGCTGTAGGAGATGTGCCCAGGTCAGACCCTTAGAGGACTTGCCCAGGAACACATGCTACAGGGGCAAACAATCCACTCATTTTTTTTTCCTCATTGAGCTCATTAATGTAATGTACCTCATCTCTGGAGTAAGCCATTCTTTAACTCTGCAGAGGAGCAGAAATAGGGAGCTGCAGATATGCACAGGAGTTCTCCTAGACAAAGAAGCCATGTCAGAGCAAAGAAAAAACAAGGACGAGGGGAGGAGCTGCAGCATGTGAAGAGAAGAGGCAAGGCAAATAGATGAAAAACTAAAATGAGAGATAAAAACCGAAGAGAGGAATATTACAAATTGCCTCATCTTGTACTCTTCATTTGGGAATGGACATTTTTTGTAAGTGTTTGCTCCTGGGGATTGAACCCATGAGGTCTGGCACTAGCTCAGTCACTGATCTGCATCCCCAGCCAGTCCTCTTGAGCTGCATTGATTAAGTAATCAGTGTCTGAGTTGTTGGACAATTCACTAGCTCACCCCACTTTCACAAAGAAGTGGAAATTTTCCCTTGAGAAAGAAATACAATTGCAGGAGTCATCAGAGTAGTGTTTGAACACTGCTAAAACCTGTTACGGGTTGGTCTGCCTCAGGCACTTCAGCATCAGTTGCTTCCTAACTAGGTAGCTTATTCACTTCTTGACACTCAGACTCAAATTCATTCTGCAGTGAGTTATGGGAAAGCCAAGCTATCAATATGGAGATCTAATCAATACTTCCTTTTAATTTGTCCCAAATTTATTTTTTGTATCATTTGGGAAATTATGGTGCTTACTGTAACAACAATTTCTTTGCAAAATTTATTTATTCACTCTGAAAATATTTTGTCTTGAGAGATGTAGTTCACAGGTACAGAAACTATTAATTTTGTTCATGTCATAAAATTGTATTGAATGCTTTATTTAATATAGCCTTAAAGGTATGAGTCCACAGAGATAAGTGGGCATGATATTTTTTGTTTATATTTATGACTAAATTACAGTTTATTTGGCTTTTGCAGTTCCTTTTAATATTATTGTTGATATATGAGATATGCTTCTTTAAATTAAATACTCAAATCAAATGTCCAGGAATAAAGAAATGACTAACTAATTATTAAATTTCCATAAAATGGAACATGATGTTGCAGGTTAAACAAATGTGAAACCTTATGTTGACCTAGAGTGAAAGAAAATTAGAGAGTAATTTTTATAATGTGGCTACAGTATTTAAAAAGTGTATGTTTATATTTACACTTTCCTAAATAGGAATGAATACTATATGATGAACTCACTCATGCAAAAAAAATGAGCAAAAAATCTGAAGAGACATTCTTGGAAAACAAAAAAGATACACAATCAGAGAAAAGTTTCATAATAATACATTTACCATTGCTAATCATTAAGGAAATGAAAAGTAAGGTCAAAATCAAATATCACTTTTCACCTGGTAGAGTGGCCTTTATCAAAAAGATGAAAAGCATTAAGAATTAGTGAAAATGTGGAGGAAAAAAAGTATTCTTATGCATTGTTGGTAAGAATGTAATTAGTACAACTATTACGATAAACCAGATGGAAATATCTCCCCAAAATAAAACTACTACATAATTCAATAATTTAATACACGAAAGAACTTAACTACTAAGTTGAAAAGATATTTATATTATGGCATTTATTGCAGTATTATTCACAATAGACAAGATATAAATCACCCCAAATACTCATCAATGGATGAATGGATAAGCAAATATGATGTAGGAACATCATGGAATACTATTCAGCCTTTAAAAAGAAAGAAATCTTATCACTTGCTACAACATGGTTGAATTAGGAGGGCACTGTGCTATGTGAAGTAACCTGAGAACAAAAAAGCAAATACAGTGTGAGTTTGCTTGCATGAAAAATGTAAAGAATTGAACCCAGCAAAGATGTTTAAAGCCACCAGCATGGCCCTACCCACATATGGGTCTCCCAGCAATGAGCTGAGAGGTAAGGAGCAGAGATCTGCAGATGCCTGCAGCGCAACCACAGCACCCTTTCCTCACCCACTGCCTCTAGCATCCTGGCTGCACCGGTACTTGTAACCACACTGCAAAGGCACAGGGGGCCAAAACAGCCATTGTCCTGAGCTCCAGAAGACAGAGCAGAAGTGAACAGAAAGAGAGCCTTACTCCAAGTCCCCATCCCAAAGGGTAAAGTTGCTATATTGAAGAATTTACTCACTATAAACATATTTTGGGCTAGTCCTAGCTTTTAATTTAATTCATATGCTTAAAAGTGATATATTAATAACTACTAAAAATTGCCTTTTTCTAAGCTGTGCTTGATTCTATTGTTGTTGCTGACTGTATCACTTGGGCTAATGTTGTGATTGATCTAATCAGTTATCCTTCTTGGTATAATGAAAATCAGATTGCTCCAGAGTCATTACAGACTCAAAGCCTAAAGACCAGCTATATCTGGAAGATACCGCTGAGAAGCAATCATTTCATAAGGGTTCTGAATAGAGGCAACAAAGATATTTACAATAAGCAATATCGAAGTCTCAACCCAGGAATTAAACCAAGGACTATATCAACAACAGAAGCAGAAATGAGAAGACATTTAATCAAGGCAGAAATACAGTCTTCCATCTTACAAAGGCAACTTCTGGGGGAAAAAAGGTGGAAAAGCTTGATAATCAACCACCTTGACACCCTGAACTGAAAGCACAGGAAGTAACAAAACAAAGGAATGAGACTCTAAGAAAATTCAAAACAGAAACAATAAGAGACTCTAGAACATAAACAGATAGAAAACTAGATGAGTTCAGGACCATTAAGGAAGGCATGAGTGCTTAGCACAGGAAAGAAAAGGAAAGCATGAATGCCCAACATAGGAAAGAAATGGAATACATGAAACAAATTCACACAGATATTCAGATTAGAAACTCTGTTGAAAGTATACACAGCAGACTGAGCCAGTCTGAAGACAGAATATCAGATATAGAAAGCAGGATGGTGGTCAGTGACCATAAAGAGAGAGATCTCTTAAAAATAGTAAGGGACCATGAGAAATCAATCCAACAGCTTCTAGATTATACAAACAATAATACTATAAGACTGATAGGAGTCCATGAAAATGCAAGACAAAGTACAAATGAAGTAAAAAAAAAAAAAAAAACTTTAACAGAATTAGTGATAGAAAAGTTCCCAAACAGGGGAAGAGGTTGACATACAGACAAGTTAAGCATATAGGACTCCAACTAGCCATGATTAAAAAAAATATCTACACCTAGACATAAAATAGTCAAAATCCTGGAAATATAACAGAAGGACAAAATACTACAAGCCGCTAGAGAAAAGAAACAAATTGAACACAAAGGAAAGCCCATCAGAATAACAGCACACTTTTCAACACAAACTCTCAAGTAAAAGAGAGCCCAGAGTGAGGTATTTCAAGCCTTAAAAGAAAACAACCCCCAACCTAGATTGATATATCCTTCAAAACTATCTTTCAAAATGGATGGGGAAACAAGATATTTCCATGAAAAAGAACACCTGAGAAACTTCATGAATATGAAAGCAGCACTCCAAACAATTGTTAAAAATATCCAAGAAAAAGATAATGAAGGTCACAACTCCATGAGGCTCAACAGAGCAAATCCTAAATATTGCATCAGGCAAGGCAAGAAATTAAAGAGAGAAAGAAAAAGAGGCAACAGGAAAATAACATGAAAATTATAAGTCAATATATATCAGTTATAACCATTAATGTCAATGACCTCAATTCACCAATCAAAAGAAACAGACTAGCAGAATAGATTAAGAAGCAAAATCCAATAATATGTTGTATACAAGAAACACACCTAGTTCAAAAAGAAACTCATAGACTGAGAGTGAAAGGATGGAAAACATTTCTTCATGTGATAGGACTCTGAAAAGAAGCAGGGGTAGCTATCTTATTTTCCGACAAAGTAAATTTAAGTAAAATTAATTAAGAGAGACAAAGAAGGTCAATAAGTCCTTGTAAAGAAAAAAATCCAAGAGGAAAAGATGACAATTGTAAATATATATGCACCAAATACTTATATTTGGTATAATATACCCCAACTATACAAAACAAATATTAAGGTACATGAAACACCAAATAAGCACTAATACAGTTGTACTGGGGGAATCTCAATACACCACTGCCACAAATAGACAGAATATTCAGACAAAATTCAACAATAAAATACTAGACTGAACCAAACTTTTGAACAAATGTACTCAATAGATGTCTACAGAGTGTTCCAATGTACAAAATCAGAATATACATTCTTTTTGACTGCACATGGGTCATTCTCCAAAATAGAACACATACTAGTTCACAGAATATGTTTAAGTAAATGCAAAGGAATTGAAGTCATCTTGTGTTTATTACCAGACCATAGTGCAATTAAGCTGGAAATCAGTTGCATAAGAAACTGTAGAAGCTTCAAAAACACATGGAAATTAAACAATACTCTCCTGAATAACAATGCATCACAGCAGAAATTAAAGAAGAAATTACGCAGTTTTTACATTTTAATGATAAGGCCAGTACAACATGAAGGAATTTAAGGGACACAATGGAAGCAATTCTAGATGGGAAATTCATAGCAGTGAATGCTCACACTAGAAAAAATAGAGCATACTCAAATAAGCAACTTAATGGTGAATCTTAAGCTCCTAGAAAAAGTAGAGCAAGAGAAATCCAAAGCTCATACAAGAGAGGAAATTATAAAGATCACAGCAGAAATCAATGCAATCAAGACTAAGGGAATAATACCCCCCAAAAATCAATGAATCAAATAGTTGATTTTTCAAAAAAATAAATAAAATCAATAAACTCTTAGCCAACCTTATCAAAAAAGTAAAGAAAAGGCTCAACTCATGCGATTAGGAATGGAAAAGATGAAGTCACAACAAATCTAATAGAAATCCAGAGGATCGTCAATACCTACCTCAAGAACATGTATTCTAATAAAATGGGAAACACAGAAAATGGAACAATTTCTAGATGCGTGTGAATTACCAAAGTTGAATGAAGAAGATAAAAAAATTCCAAGCACACCAATTACAATCAGTGAAATTGAAAATGTAATTAAGAATTTACCAACAAAGAAAGCTTCAAGTACTGATGCTTCACTGCTGAATTCTACAAGACATTTAGAGAACTACCACCATTACTCTTTAAACTTTTTAATGAAATGGAGAGAGAAGCAATACTTCCAAATTCATTCCTGGAAGCAAGTGTTACTTTGATTCCAAAACCAGGGAAAGACCCAACTAAAAAAAGAGAACTATTCCCTAATGAACACAGATGCAAAAAATCCTTAATAAGATACTGGCAAACAGAAAACAGAGGGTTATCAGGAGATTATACACCCTAAGTTAGATTTTTACCAGGGATTCAAGGATGATTCAACATATGCAAATCAATAAATGCAATACACTATATTAACAGAATCAAGGACAAAAACCATATGATTATCTCAATGGATGCAGAAAAAGCATTTGACAAAATTCAGCATCCATTCATGATTAAAAACCCTATAGAAAATTGGAATAGATGCTCTTTATCTCAACTTGGTAAAGGCTATCTATGAAAAACCCATAGCCAACATCATACTAAATGGTCAAAAATTGAAAACCTTCACGCTATATTCAGGAACAAGACAAGCACGTCTACTATCACCACTACTGTGCATTATAGTTTTGGAAGCATTAGCCACAGCAATTAGACTAGAGAAAGAAATAAAAGCAATAAAGATAGGAAAGGAAGAAGTTAAACTGTCATTATTTGTTGACCACATGGCACGCTACATAGAAAACACAAAAAAATCTGCCCAAAGACTTCTAGACTTAATTGACTATAGCTGGATACCCTAAAATCAAAAACTTTCTTGTACAAAAATAACAGACTTATTTAAAGAGAAATTAGGGGGGGAAATCCCTTTTACAATAGCATCCAAAAAATGAAATATTTAGGAATCAATCTAATGAAAGCAAATGACCTCTGCATTGAGAGCTGCGGCACTCTGAAAAAAGAGATAGAAGAGGATATAAGAAAATGGAGAGACACCCCTTGCTCCTGGGTAAAAAGAATCAATATAGTGAAAATAGCCATACTGACAAAAAACAGCTTTACAAATGGAATGCAATCCTTCTTGAAATCCCAATAGCATATTTAACTGATCTATATAAAAATTCACTTGGAGCCAGAAGAGACCTAGAGAAACAAAAGCAATTCTAGGCAACAGAGACATTGCAATACGCAACTTGAAATTGTACTGCAAAGCCACTGTGATAAAAACAGCATGATACTGGCAAAGAAACAGACCCAGGGATCAATGGAATAGATTAGAAGTTGCAGAAACAACTCCAGATATACTCAGCTACCTCATCTTTGACAAAGGATACCAGAATCTTCCCTGGAGGAAAGACAAACTCTTTGATAAATGATGTTGGAAAAACTGGATTTTAACTTGCCAAAGATTAAAACTAGACCCTGCACTAAACTAAAATCAAACTGGATTAAAGATCTGAATATTAAAACATAAACATTAATCTTGTTGGAAAGTAAGTTAAGCAGAACTCTTGAAGACATTGGCATAGGAAAATACTTTATGAACAAATCTTCAGTAACACAGGAACTATCACAAAGAATCAACAGCTGGGATCTTATCTTTTTAAAAAGCTTCTGTACTGCAAGTGAAACCACGAAAAGAGCTAAGATTCAAACAGGAAAAAAATTTACCACCTGTTCCTTAAAGAAAGATCTACTATCTACAATATATAAAGATCTCAAAAAAAAAAAAAATCAGATCCCCTGAATATAAAGACCCAATTCAAAATGGATATCTGAAATGAAGCTACATTTCTCAGACAAATAAGTAAAAGTAGCTAATAAACATGAAAAAATGTTCAACATCAATGGTCATTTGAAAGATGCAGATGAAAACAACACTGAGATTCCACCTCACCCCTGAAATAATAGCTACTTTCAAGAAATCAACCAATAACAAAGGCTGGCTGGGTTGTAGGGAGAAAGGAACCTTTTTCCATTGTTGGGGGAAGTGCAGACTGGTGCAACTACTGTGGAAATCAATACAGAGATACCTCAAAAAGCTAGAATTATAGGTCCCATTTAATCCAACTATCCCTCTGCTTGGTATCTTCCCAAAATAATTAAAAGAATCATGCCACAGTGATATATACTCACCCATGTTCATAGTGGCACAGTTTCTAATAGCTAAAACTTGGAAATAGCCCAAATGCCAATCAATAGGAGACTGGATAAAGAAGGTTTTCTTTTTTTAATATATAAAATGGAGTATTAATCAGCCATAAATAATGGTAAACTAGAGATATTAATAGCTAAGTGGATGCACATTGAGGCCATAACTTTTGTGAGATTAATAGGACACACATGTGTAAATACCAAATTGTTCGTCTGGTATGAAAAACTAAAAGTGTGAATAAGCATCAAAATGATATTGTTTAATAGGAAGAAAAGGTCTAAAGGAGTAGGGGAAGTGGGACAGGTAGGGAAAAGTTGATAAGGGAAATGAAAAAATATGAGAAAAGGAAAAAAAATGGAAACAAAGTCTTTGTAAACAGGGAAAGATGGAGCGGGAGAAGGGAGGGCAGGGGAATTTGGAAAAATAAGAACCAAGATACATCATGTAAAGGAGCAAGATCCCAATGATGAATGTAACTGTATTGTGTACGTAAAATGTAGCAATAAATTTAACCTCCGATAAAGAAAAAAAAATGAAAAGAAAAGAATCAGAAGCAAGTCCTCAACCAGCTGTTTCCACATCTTAAAGCTCAGATTCCATAATTCTTTTCTTTTGGTGGCTAAAATGTGGAGCCCTTTCACCAGGAAGCCGAAAGAAAATGGCTTTTTGTTCTATTGGCTAAGACCCTCTGACTCTCCTCTAGGAGAGGCTAGTGTGGTAGCTTGGCAAGGGCTACCCTTGCTTATGAACCCTGCGGCCCCACTGGGTAGGATTAGACAGGAGGCTCCTGGAGTAGTGGGGTGGGGGCGGTGGCTGTCCTGCTGTCCTGTGAGGAAGTGCAGGCCTATGCAGGCTCCACACGGGGCATGACAGCTTTGGCTTGTGTCAGGTGTGAGGCCCTGGGGAAAGACTTTAGTTTCCATTGCTCTGCCCCAGCTGCTGAATCTACCCTGGTTGTCTCACAGTCTTAGGACTTTACTGCCCTGGAAGGCTTTGGGCTACATTTGGAAAGGACCTTGCAATTCTCTGATGATCTCCAGTCATTGTGTCCATGGAATCTCTGGACCTGTACATATGATACACACAGCTTCTTGTGTGGGCACAGGAGAAGGAAGCTGTTGCAGCATTTTATCACTGTCATCGTAATATGCTTTTTGCCTTTACCCCCTGCCCCAACTCCTCCGAAACAGTCATAAAAGAACAACCAAGAGAGTTGGCCTGAAGCAGTAGAAATGGCTACGAATGAGGGGCTTTCTTTTATGAGCACTGATCCCCTTGGACCTTGGGACCCAACACCACAGTGCCTCTTGCTGACTGACAGGTAGAGCTTTTTCCTTTTCTCATATTTACTCCTTTCTCTTTGCCCCTACCCTCCCACTTCCCTTCCCCTTTGGGTCTTATCTTCCTGTTTCATATTATCTATTATCCATTTTAGTTCTTCTTTCCATTTTCAGTTTCTCAAATTTTTCACTTAATTTCATTTTTAATACTTTTGCAATTACAAGCAGAAAAATTCTGATGTTTTTTCCAAGAGCTTTGCTTTGTTTGTCTTTGCTAGGTTTATTTTTTTCATTCAGAATTATGTTTATTGAAATATCTATGATTTGATACTTGAAGTTCACTTCATTTTTATTTAATTAGTGACAAAAAAGATCACTTTCTGTTTGAAATATTATCTTTAATAAATGTTGTTTGTCAAAAGAGAAAAATAGTTTAATTAGATCTCTCAAAGGCCAAATATAGATCTTGTCAATTTTCACAAAAATATTTTTTTCTCTCTTAACTCCAAAAAATCTGACTCATATGATTACATAATATGCATTATATATTTTTACACACACCTAATCATATAAGCACTCTTAACTTTTATATAATGATACTCTAACCTAACATTTTCAAACCCAGAGTGAAAATAAAATACTTTAACAAATAGTAGAATGGAGATAATATTACAGCGCTCATTTGAAAATTCACTGATATCTATTGCATGACATGAGCTGGACACATATATTAATGTATGCTACTTGGTTATTAAAACATTTTCCCACTATTTAGTACATACGCTATTTAGTATGTATTTCATAAAAAAAGACATAGATAGCTACTCAATATCAGGAATCATCATGGAAATGCAAATCTAAAGTGCATTGAGGGATCGGCTTACTCCCATTAAGAAGGCCATTATCAAATAAATAAGAACAGCAAAACTGAAAAGAAAGTGTTGTGAGCATGGAGACATAGTAGAACCCATGTACGCCAGTGGTGGATGTGTAAAACGGCTCAGTAAATAGAAATTAAAGAATTAAAATCAGAGTCTTGAAGAAATATTTGAACTCCCATGTTTCTTACTGCATTATTCACAAAAGCCAAAATGTAAAAACTTCAAAATGTTCATCAACAGATGAATAGATAATGCAATTAGGAAGTGTGTAATGAAACATTGTTCAGCCATTAAAATAATTGTCTCATATGTTTAGGCATGGATGTACCTTAAGGACACTATACTAAAATAGGCCAGTACCAGAAAGACAAGTAGTGCATGGCAGAGAAGCAGAAAGCACAATTGTTGTTTCAGGGATCTGCTGGAGAAGGAAATAAAGAGTTGTTGTTCATTGACCATAGAATATTAGTCATGCAAGACAAAGAGCTCTAGAAATCTGTTGTACCACATTGTAAACATACTTAACAATACTGTGCTGTGTGCTTAAAAATTTGTTGAAAGGGTATATCTCTTGTACACACTTTTTGGGCACAATTTTAAAACAATGTGATTCATAAAAAACGGTTTGCAATTGTACAAATTTAGTTGTTCCTATGAAAAATTAAATATATTTTGCAAACTTTGACCTCTTCCTCTTCCTCCTCCTCCTCCTCCTCCTCCTCCTCTTCCTTCTTCTTCATCTTCTTCTAACCAAGGATTGAATTTGGGACCTTGCCCTTGAGAGGCAGGCAGCAGCACCACTGAGCTAAATCCCTGGTCCTGTTTGTTATGTTTGATAATGTAGTTTATACAAAATTCAGTTATGTACTCTCAGTAGAATATTAAAGACACAAAATGTGCCATTAATAGTAGTAGTAGAAATAGCATCATTGAGAAAGTGGTATTAGAAAAGGTGGAAAGAGCAGTAGTAATAATAATAGCTATAAAGGTAGTAAAAGCAGCCGTAGCAAAAACAGAGGTAGTAGGAGCAATAGTTGAAGCAATAACCATAATAGGAATACTTGTGATAGTATTAATACCAACAATAGTAAAAGTAGTAGTTGCAGGATTCATAATCCATACTTGTCTTGGTTATTTATTTTTAATAGAATTGGTCACTCACACATACTTATTAATTATACTGATTTTTCATTTTGTGCTTTTCCCCAATAGGTCACGAATTTTTACTTAACCTTTGGATGAAGGCCAAAGTCCCAGAACAGTGAAAATACTGAATAAATGTTTGGTAAGTAAACATATATATGGTATATTAGAAGTTCTATTATTTTTTAGCATTTCTATTCTATGAATATGTCTTGAGCAACCACCACAGAGAAGATCTCTTGGGCCACTGTGAAAAAATATCATAACTAATCAATGTCAAGTTCCTAAAGTATTTTACTTTTTTGGGAACATTCTCACTGGTAGACACTAGTCTGTGAAGCATTTTCTAATTAATTATTTTCATACATGATCATTGAGTACTTCCTATTCTAGATGCTTGAGAAAAATATCATCAATAGTTATTACGCTCAGGGAGCTCACATTGTGAGTTTGAGACCAACCAGGGCTACACAGTGAGTTCCAGGGCAGTCTGCACTACACAGTGAGACCCTGTCTCAAAAAACACAAAAAACAAAACAAAACAAAACAAAGAAAGTGGTAATTAATATTTATGCACAAATTTACAGTGAATTGTTTTCAGTTGTTCAACACTTATTTCTTTATTTTTTAGTATCTGCCATTTTTCAAGTGCTATTCTAGTTGTTAAGGACACAGGAGCTAGAATAAAGAACAGAAGAGCTTCTTCTCCACTAGAAGTTTTCTAATTGAGAGTAGAGTGATAAAGTAAATTTATAAGTCAATGTGCACTGTATGCAACAGTGGTAAGTGCTAGAGAGAAAACAATAAAACTTATTAAAAGAGATAAGAATTGCAAGAGATCAAAAGTTATTATTTTACCTAAGGTAGGATAGAATTCATTGACAAGAGGTCACTTATGTAAATATCTGAAGGATTCTAGGAATAAATATTGGGAGAAAGAGAATTTAAGCAAGATATTAGCCCCTCGAAGAAATGTGCACCCTGAAAGATCAACAAGGAAGTGCTTGTGGCTGAAGCATAAAGAGTAAGGAAGGGTATAGATCATTTGGAGAGAGTGATAATTGAGATCCTGAATGTCTTTTCCATAATCCCACATATTAGAGGTTTTGTCCCCATGGAACTGCTGCATTGAAGTAGTGGAAACTTCTATGGGACCTGACAGGGAGGTCAGTCACTGGGAGAGTAGCTTTGTAGGAAATTGCCAGATCCAGGTGTTTCCCTCTCTGTGTGCTTCCTGATTGGTGAGGTGAGCAGTTTTTATCTGCCCTGACTCCCACAATGATGCACCTCACCACTGGCCCAAAGCTGTGGAACTCCTCAGTCAAGGACTGGAACTTTCAAAAGTGTGATCCAAGAAAATCCATTTCTCTTCATGAGTTAATTTTCTCAGGCCTTTGTTATATTGATGCAAAGTTAACTCACACCATGGCAAGCAAAATCTTAGAAAGCAAGCAAAGTTAAATTTCTTTTACAGTAAAATGTGAAAGCATTGGAAGAGTCTAATCAAGTTTCTGACATGATCCAACTTGAATTTTTAAAGGATTTCTCTGGTCACTGTGAGCACACACCCTAAAGGACTAGGGCAGAAAGAATGAAACTGAGTAGGACAAAAATGAACCATTATTAGCAGAGTATGAACCAAGATTCTAGCCATGAAAATAGTAAGATACGATATACGCTAACTATAGTGATAACTTATATAACAGAGACAATGATGGTGTGACTTGCTGATGGATTAGACATGAATCTCAGAGGAAGGGTGATTGCAAGGAAGGATTCTGTCTACCTAAGCACATAGAAGACTGGAGGTACCTTTGAAATGACTGATGCACTGAGAGAACTAGGCACGGGGGAAAATTCTTGACATTTAACTTTGGGTATCTTTGATATAGAGGAACGTGGGTAAATCCAAACACATATGCATTAGATAAGATAAAACCTTAGAGAAAAGAGCCAGGTGTCAAGGAAAAGAGGATCAAACAAGGCTTTATGGATGAGCTATCACCTGAAACTTGTGGTCAACAAGATTAGACATTATTTACAAATTTAGAAAAAGTGATACAGGGACAAGACCTTGTGCTTACGAGGCTGGTGGCAGAACCACTGAGCTAAATCCCTAGCAGAATTAATAGGAACAGCAATAGGAGGAGTTTTAACTCTCATGACAGGAGTAACAAGTGATGAAAAAAATTAGAGATGAAAAAATTAGCCAAATATTTTTAGAGCTTATCCAAATCATGGAAAAATTCAAGTCCACGCAGAAATTTATGACTAATCTTCATCCACTTGTACATATGAGTTTATAATTAAAGCTATAATAATTAATAAGATAAGCAAGAAACTCTTGAAAATTAAAAAGTGATGGTCTATAGCCCCAACTGTTACAAGCAGTACTTAAACATATACAATGAAAGACACAGAAAAAGAATCAACAGGAAGAGGAAAGGGAGTTGTCAAAAGAAAGCAAAGTCTTGTGGTCAGGAGAGAAAGGGAGAGTGATCAATGAGATCAAAGGCAGCACAACACATATTTACCAGATCTCTTGATTAGAAGACCTTTGAAGACTATCCGTGCTATATGGTGGCAAAAGAAGAAACCAGAAGTAGTAGTTCTAGAAGCAAGTGGTAGTTCTAGAAATGGTAGAAATATATGCCACACTATGGAAATTTTGGATAAGAGAGAAAAGAACTTTTAAGACAGCTACAGAAGATTCTAGACTAGTAGAGGAAAAACACTCAAATGTTTGAGATGAAAGTACTGAAGACAAATAGCATTCAAAAAGATATTAATGATTCAAGACTTATAAAGCAGAAAGGATAAAGTAAAAATAGGAAAGCATGTAACGGAATGTTATCAAGGTATGGAATACAATTGACCTTGATAAATATCTTGAACAGAAGTTATTCCGTGCTCATAGAGCAGGATTTACATATAAATATGATGTATGATACTTGAAGTAGAGGAAAACAAAATTCAAAGGTATCAAATGATGTCCTGATGAAATAGGAAGTAGATCTTCTGTTTGAAGACAGAAGCAGGGAGGTCAATGGGAAACACTGATGTGGACATCAGATAAAGGAATTGAAGTGCCAGCTGAACTTGATTATTGCTACTATATATTGCTGCAATTGAGGAAATGTAGGAAAGACATGGTAAAAACAAATAACTAATAATATAAAATAATTAAATCAATGTGCAGAGCAAAAATAGAAAGTATAGCTTGTCATCTTTAAGGTAACATTTTATATCCTACAGCACACAGCCAAGACACAGCCATATTTGCCACTGACATAATATTTTAAAGTGTTGAATAGAGCTTATCTATATTATCTCTGAATCCCAAATATAAGACTACTTCATACTTTCCCTCATCTTCCAAGTCCCTATTGTCAAGAACAACTTCACTGAGCATATGATATATATGCCAGTCACAATAAGGAGAAGACTGCTTTCACTGTGTCCCATAGATTCTAATATGTTGCACTATCATTGTCATTTAATTGTAAGAGCTGTCTGATATTTTCAATTTCCTCTGTGACCCATTGGTTATTCAGAAGTGTGTTGTTCAATGTCCACATGTTTATGAAATTCTTGTGGTTTCTTTTGCTGTCGATCTCCAATTTCACTGCACTGTGGTGAAATACATAGGACACATATATGTAAATATGGCATAGTCTCGCTAGTGTGAGAAACTGAAAGTATAAATAAGATCTAAAAGGTATATTTGAAATAGGAAGAAAAGGTGCAAAGCCGAAGGGGAAGTGGGAGGGTTAGGGGAAAAGAAAAATGGAAATGGAATTAACGAGAAAAAGCAAAAATGGAAACAAAGTCTTTGTAGATAGGAAGGGGTGGAGGAGTTGAAGAGAGGACAGGGGAATGGGGAAAAAATAAGAACCAAGATGGACTGTGTAAAGGTGAAAATTTTCAATGATAAATAGCACTACATTGTATACCTTAAATGTACCAATAAAATTAATTAATTTAAAAACTACGTAGTTGAAACAATAAGAAGAAAAATTTGAGAAAGATATGAGCATATCCTAAATATATGTCCTCTAAGGTCTATTATAACTTCATTAGTGAACATCTAATCAAACTAATGATTGCCTTTTTCTGGAAACCACTTATGTGGAGTTGAGTTTTGCCGAAAATACTGTTTTATGTTTTCTCCTAATGACTATCTATAATTATCTTGCAGTAAATTAGAAAAGCTAAAGGAAATGTTTTTACTTAGCCTTCTATTTTAACAGGTCCTTTCTTCCTTGCTTTCTGTGTGAAAGTTTTTTACAGGTGGCAAATAGACTCCATTAGTGAAACGCTAATGACTATGTCATTCTAAGATATTATAGGAAAATTCCTAAGGGTTCTTGTAATCTTTCTCTCATTTCCCTTGGTGAACAGGCTTAATGTCATCAATCTGGGACCTATCTCTTGGATAATGGTGCTCACATCCACCCCCCCACTTTGGATTTCCAATTTCTGTTCTAACTTTTGATTTATATGATTCAGAATTTGGCAAAAATTAAGTGAATAATATAACAGGCAAAACAGCTATATATACCAATTTTAATGCATAAATTATCCCATCCCAATTAAGAACTCTTGAGTAATATTTTAGTAAAATGAACTGACATCCATCAGTCATTAATAAAACAACACATTTACCCTCACATTGATACTTCATTATTACCTAATTATTGGTTTGTTGCATTTAACTATTATCTTTAGGAATCTTTGGAAAATCAGCGTGTTACTAAAAATAATTAGATATAAAGATAAATTCCAATAAGCATTAATCTAGACTCTGGAACTCATGAGACACCATGAAAAGATCAAATATTCAAATTATAGGACTTTAAAAAGGATATGAGAGAAACAAAGGAGCAGAAAACATTTAAAGAGACGATAGCAAGGAGACTTTGAAAGTCAAGGGAAAGATAGAAACTTCCCAATGCAGGAGGGTCACGTGTCTACAGTAAGATTCAATCCAAATGAGCCTTTCCTGACACATAATAAAAGTGTTAAAATCAGAGTCAAACAAAGGGACCTGAAAGCTGCAAGAGAAAAAATAAAAAAGCATTTACGTGAGTTCTAATAATGATATCAGTAGCTTGCTCAATAGAAACCTTACAAAAAAGGAGACGGGGCATGATACATTCAAATTGTGAAACAAACAAATCCTCTCGACTGAAATTACTGCATTAAGCAAAGGTGTCTTTCAAAAATGAGCAGAAAAGAAAGCTTTACAACACAAAAAAGCTAAGTATGATAATCAACAGGTCTGTACTACAAGAAATAATAGGCCTGGATTTAGCTCAATGGTGCCGCCACCTGCCTTGCAAGAACAAGGTCACGAGTTTGATCCCTGATACCCCCAAAAAAAGAAAGAAAAAGAAAAAAGAAAGAAAGAAAAAGAAATGCTATAGTCCTTCAAGCTAAAAGAAAGATCACTAATTAGTAACATAAAAATATAGAAAAGTATAAAACTTCACCAATAAAAATAAGTATACAAATTCAGAATATTTTAATACTCTTATGTTGATCTGTAAATGACTTACACAGACACAAAAACTTATAGCTTGTCATAAGATATTTTATAAAAGCTTCATAATAAACATGAAGCAAGAAACTATATTACTGACATGAAAAATAAAAGGTAGAGAATCAAAGTGTACTGCTTTAATATCAGTGAGTTAAATTTACCAGTCAAAAGATACAGAACTGCTAAATAGACTTAAGACCACCCCTCAAAGAAAAAGGGTCCAAGCATATGCTTTCAGTAAAGTATTCATTTCACTTTTAACGTCACTCAGGCATTGAAAACAAAAGGTCATGAAAATGGAAGCCAAACAGAGGCATGGATAGGGATACATATGTTAAATAAAATAGACTTTAAGTCAAAAACTATAAAATGAGAAAATATCATTATATAATAACATTTATATAATGATAAATTTGATAATTTGATCTATCATGAAGATGCAATTATTGTAAATACAGTATGTGTGTGTGTGTGTGTGTGTGTAAAGGTCATGAAAATGGAAGCCAAACAGAGGCATGGATAGGGATACATATGTTAAATAAAATAGACTTTAAGTCAAAAACTATAAAATGAGAAAATATCATTATATAATAACATTTATATAATGATAAATTTGATAATTTGATCTATCATGAAGATGCAATTATTGTAAATACAGTATGTGTGTGTGTGTGTGTGTGTGTGTGACACATTAAAATGAAGACCTAAATACACCACTGTAAACAATGGACAGATCATCTAGATTGAAAGTCAGTGAGACTAACCTTAAACTATACTTTAGACTAAATGGACCAAAATAAAAGACTTCTTATACAGTAAAAATATAAAGGATTTACAGAGTTTTATCTGACTTTTTACAAAAACAATTACAATTTTTAAAGACTTGGATATGTATTATTGAGGTAAGAGGAAGTCATTCTGGAATGTTAGAAGGTGTCCTGTGGCATACAATGTGATATTATTGGTGGTGGCATGATGGTGCATAGCTGTAATTCTAGTAGTCTAGGGGGTTCAGGCAGAATGGTCAAAAGTATGAGCACAGGGCTAGAAGTGGTGGCATACACCTTTTATCCCAGGGCTCAAGAGGTTGAGGCAGTAGAATTGCAGTGATTTTGAGGCCAGCCTGGGCTTCATAGTGAGACCTTGTCATAAAAGAATTAAAAGAAGCCACAAAATCAGAATATACATTCTTTTCAGCTGCACAAGGGTCATTCTCCAAGATAGACCACATACTAGCTCACAGAACAGGTTTGAATAAGTGCAAAAGAATTGAAGTTATCCCCTGTATATTATCAGATCATCGTGCAATCAAGCTGGAGATCAATAGCATAAGAAACCATACGAAATTCACAAACACATGGACATTGAACAACATTCTCCTAAACAATCAATGGATCACAGAGGAAATTAAAGAAGAAATTAGACAGTTTTTACGAATAAATGAAAATGCCATTACAACATACAGGAAGCTATGGGACACAATGAAAGCAGTTCAACATGGAAAATTCATAGCACTGAATGCCCACACTAGGAAAACAGAGAGAGCTCAAATAAACAACCTAATGATTCATCTTAGACTACTAGAAAAACAAGAGCAAGAAAAACCCAAAGCTTGAACAAGAAAGGAAATTATAAAGATTAGAGTAGAAATCAAAGCACTGGAAACAAAGAAATGATACAAAACATAAATGAATCAAAGAGTTGGGTTTTTGGAAGAATAAATAAAATTAATAAACCCTTAGCTAACCTTATCAAAAAAAGAAAAGGCACAGATCCATGCCATCAGGAATGAAAAAGAAGTCACAACAGATCCAACAGAAATCCAGAGGATCATAAAAACCTACTTTGAGAAACTGTACTCTAATAAAATGGAAAACAAAGAAGAAATGGACAGATTTTTAGATACTTATGAATTACCAAAGTTGAACAAAGAAGATAAAAACATTTTAAACACCCTGACTACAGTCAGTGAAATTGAAAATGTAATTAAAAATTTAACAACAAAGAAAAGCCCAGGTCCTGCTGGATTCACTGCTGAATTTTACAAGACATTTAAAGAAGAATTACTGCCTTTACTTTTCAAACTTTTCAATGAAATTGAAAGGGAATCAATACTTCCAAATAGATTCCTGGAAGCAAGTATCACTTTGATTCCCAAACCAGGAAAAGACGCAACTAAAAAAGAGAACTACAGGCCAATCTCCTTAATGAATATAGATGTAAAAATTCTTAATAATATACTAGGAAACAGAATACAGAGGATCATCAAGAAAATCATACATCCTGACCAAATCAGATTTATTTCAGGGATGCAAGGATGGTTCAACATATATAAGTCAATAAAGGCAATACACTATATTAACAAAGTCAAGGACAAGAACCATATGATCCTCTCTATAGATGCAGAAAAATCATTTGACAAAATTCAACACCCATTCGTGATAAAAAACATGCAAAAAATTGGAACAGATGGTGTATATCTCAATTTAATAAAGGCTATCTATGAAAAACCAATAGCCAACATCATATTAAATGGCTAAAAGCTGAAAACTTTCACATTAAAATCAAGAACAAGACAAGGATACCCACTATCACTACTCCTTTTTGATATAGTTCTAGAAATATTAGCTACAGCAATTAGATAAGAGAAAGAAATTAAAGCAATAAAGAATGGAAAGGAAGAAGTTAAACTGTCATTATTTGTTGATGATATGATATTCTACATTGAAGACAAAATTAAAAAACTCACTAAAAGGCTTCTAGACTTAATTGACACTTTTAGCAGAGTAGCTGGATACAAGATCAACACCCAAAAATCAATAGCCTTTTTGTACACAAATAACAGAGTCACTGAGAGAGAAATTAGGGAAACAAATTTCTTTCATAATAATATCCAAAAAAATGAAGTATCTAGGAATCAATGTAACAAAAGAAGCAAAAGACCTCTACACTGAAAATGACTGCACTCTGAAAAAAGAGATCGAAGACGATATAAGAAAATGGAATGATATCCCCTGCTCCTGGGTAGGAAGAATCAACATACTGAAAATGGCCATACTACCAAAACTGCTATACAGATTCAATGCAATGCCAATTGAAATTCCAACACTGTATTTCACAGAACTAGAAAAAAAGAACCCAAAAATTCATTTGGAACCAGGAGAGACCTAGAATAGCAAAAGCCATCCTAGGCAACAGACACATGACAGGAGGTATAACAAGTCCCAATGTGAAACTATACTACAAAGCCACTGTGATAAAAACAGCATGGTACTGGCAAAGAAACAGACCTAAGGATCAGTGGAACAGACCATCCTCAGTGGAGGAAAGACAGCCTCTTTAATAACTGGTGTTGGAAAAACTGGATCTCAAACTGCCAAAGATTAAAACTGGACCCTTATCTTGCACCATGCACTAAATTAAAATCAAAGTGGATTAAAGATCTAAATCTTAAAACAGAAACACTAAACTTGCTGGAAGATAAGTTAGGCAGAACTCTTGAAGACATTGAAATAGGAAAAGATTTTATAAACAAATTCTCAGTAGCACAGGAACTAGCAGAAAGAATCAGCAACTGGGATCTCATCTTATTAAAAAGCTTCAGCACTGCAAAAGAAACCATCAGCAGAACTAAGAGACAACCTACAATGTGGGAAAAAATTTTTACCAGCTGCTCCTCAGACAAAGGAGGATTATCTAGAATATATAAAGAACTCAAAACAATCACCCCCCAAAATATAAAGACCCAATTCAAAAATGGGCATCCGAAATGAACAGACATTTCTCAGACAAAGAAGTAAAAGCAGCAAGTAAATATTTGAAACAATGTTCCACATCACTGGTCATTCGAGAGATGGAGATGAAAACAACACTGATATTCCACCTCACCCCACAAAGAATGGCTGCAATCAAGAAATCACACAGTAATAAATGTTGATGGGGTTGTGGGGAGAAAGGAACCCTTCTCCATTGTTGGTGGGAGTGTAGACTGGTGCAACCACTGTGGAAATCAATATGGATATACCTCAAAGAGCTTGGACTGGAGGACTAGAGCCATCCATCTGATGGGTATCTTTCCAAAAGAATTAAAAGAATCATATCACAGAGATATATGTGCACCTATGTTTTAAATGTTGATGGGGTTGTGGGGAGAAAGGAACCCTTCTCCATTGTTGGTGGGAGTGTAGACTGGTGCAACCACTGTGGAAATCAATATGGATATACCTCAAAGAGCTTGGACTGGAGGACTAGAGCCATCCATCTGATGGGTATCTTTCCAAAAGAATTAAAAGAATCATATCACAGAGATATATGTGCACCTATGTTTATATCAGCAAAGTCTGTAATAGCTTGGAAACAGCCCATTTGCCCATCAGTTGAAAACTGGATAAAGAAGATGTAGTTTTCTATAAAATGGAATATTACTCAGCCATAAACAATGAGAAATTAGATTCATTCATAGGAAAATGAGTACATATTGAAGATATACTCCTAATTGAAATAAATAAATCACACATGTGTAAATACAGAATAATTTCTCTGGTGTGAATAACCTATAATAGTACATAAGATACTAATGATATAATGGACAATATGAAATAGGAAGAACGGGACTTAAGGTGTAGGGAATGTGGGAAGGGTAGGGGAAAGCTAATAATGGAAAAGAAAAATATTAGGAAATGAAATGGAAATGAAGTGCTTGTAAATGGAGAGGGAGGAGGGATGAAGGGAGGGAAAGGACAAGGGGAAACAATGAGAACCAAGACCTGTCATGTAAAGGTACAAGATCCCAATAATGAATGTAACTGTACTGTGTACCTAAAATGTACCAGTAAACTCAAAGAGAGAGAAAAAAGAATTAAAAGAATCATACCACAGTGATATACAACTCATGCTTATAGTGGCACAGTTTGTAATACCTAAAACTTGGAAATAGCCCAAGTGCCCAACAACTGGAGACTAGATAAAGAAGATTTGGTTTTTCTATAAAATGGAATATTATTCAGCCATAAAGAATGAGGAATGAGACACTTATAGGAAAATCGATGCACAGAGGCTATACTCAAGTGAAATAAATAGGATATACATGTGTAAATACTGAATAGTTTCACTGTTGTGAAAAACTAAAAGTGTAAATAAGGTTCAAATTGTATAATTGATAATGTGAAATAGGAAGAAAAGAGCTAAAGGAATAGGGAAAGTTGAAAGGGTAGGGAAAAGGAAATAAGGGAAAAGAGGGCAGGGGATTTAGCTTAGAGGTTCTGTAGCCTGCCTTGCAAGTGCAAGGACCCTAGTTAGATCCCTGGAACCAAAAAAAGAAAGAAAAAAAGGGAAAATAAAAAAATATGAGAAAAGGAGAAAATGGAAACAAAGTCTGTAAATAAGGAAGGGTGAAGCGGGTGACAGGAAGGCAGGGGTATGGGGAAAAATAAGAAGCAAGATACATCATGTAAAGGTACAAGATCTTGATGATGACTGTAACTGTACTGTATACCCAAAAAGTCCCAACAAACTTAAGTTTAAAAGAACAAACTAAAGAGACAAATAAATAATTGAGCACATTGTGAGCAACATAACAAGAACCTGTCTCAAAAATTGAAAATGTGAGCTTACATGCACCTCAGTGTGAAGGCCCTAGTTTCAACCCCTATTACCAAAATGATGAGGTCAAGCATATATTCTCAGAGACCATTCGATAGAATAATCTAGATATCCAGACGGGATATTCCAGAGAGAAATCAGGAATAGTTCTGATGGCGATGAAAGCAAATACTTAAGAGCTTGCTATTTATTTATAATTGTTTTTGACTTGGTTATTCATTGGGTATCTTGCTGAGAATTAAAGAGATACCAACAACGACATGAAAGTTTTTGCTGACAGTTTTAGAGAAGCTATTCACAGAACACAACTCTTCAGCAGCCTGTATGTTTGTGAGAGGATACAAATCAGCTTGGAAAAGTATGTAGGTGCTCACGTTCAGAGGGTTCTTACCACAGGCAAGCACGTAATCAAAGAATTTATATTCCATTTAGTCTTCCCATGGTGGTGTACTGATACTTCTATGCTCACGTTAGAAGTGAAGAAACTGAGGCACAGAAATGTGAATTTCTTGCTCAAGAAAGATAAGAAACTGGAATTTAACATCAGGCAGACAACTCCAAACCCTATTATTTTCATCATTCCCCTCCCTGCCTTTTACAGGAGTCTCATTTTCCGAGTACCGGAACTTCTTTGCATTGTCAATTCTTAATGTTGAAGCAGAGGCAGATCTTCCAATAAAACAGGAAGTCTTACTCTGAAAGGCTGAATTAGTGTCTAAGTGAAAAGTAGATTTACCCTAGCTCTATGGTAGGTCTAATGACTGTCAAAACGAATCGCCATAAACTTAATATAAACTGCCTAAACTTCTTTATGTCTTGAATTTATTGTTGCTATTTAGTCTACATCCAGCAATTCAATGCAAGTCACTGTAGTTATCCTAATGACTATGATATGTTAAGAAATTCTAAGTTACACTGATCTCGGATCTTAAATTACCTTCTCTCATTGTCGTTCAAGCTTCAAATCGTGTTTCCCCAGCATCCGACAGCAGCAAGCCCTACTGTGTATGTGTACTTAGTCCTCAATCAGTGACGCATCTCTCCACGTTCAGCGGATGGCACTGTTTTCATAATAAACATTCAAGGTGTTCTTGTTTATCTGCTCATTGATAAATTATCTACAGATACCTATGAATAAAGCCCAGCAAAATTGAGGGTAGCAAATAAAACAATGCTTTAATTTAGGATTCACATTTAAAGCTATTTTGGTGGTTGCTTCTCCTCCTTCCTCTCTGCCTCTTCTTCCTCTTTCAAAGTTTTTACCTTTAGAATTTTTTCTGTTGTTGCCTTGTTTTGTGTTAAGAACCTTTCAGCATATTCGCACATTTATTCTCCTGGAAGTGGTAGCGACCTGTTTTTACTACAGCCTAAAATAAATGTTCTGATTCCAGGAGAATCTGTATTGAACAAAGAGGCGAATATATGACTAAATGATCTCGGTTACAGCTAGCTGATTTACGTTTGAGAATGAAAACTTAATGAGGACTTCATTTTGCCCAAAGTAAATTCTAAGTTTTCAATAGGAAATTCTTACATCCCTTTAAATCATTCCATGGAATTTTAAAAAGATTTCATTAAAGTTTACTTTTAATATCTAACAATAGCTCATTTTGTTCATGAATTACTAAATTCTGAGTGCTTCAATGCAATTTAAATATATTGTTTCAGTTCATTTTCAGAACATATCTGTTACTCTGCCATTTTAAAAATCAACCAATGAAAGCTCAAGGAAAGCTAGCTACCTACTGCGCAGATGGACCGAGAAAGAGCCACATATTAAAACCCAGAGCTCCAGCTGTCTCCAACACCATTACTTGTAGCAAATGCACTAGGACAGAGTTGGAAATTTCACATATGTGCCTGTTCTACAATTGATGTTTCCTACACTTTCGTAGTTCTAAAAGAATTGGTCAGTTCTTAAGGTGCATTTTATAATAGATTTCAAAAGTACTTTACCAGATACCAAGTTTATAGGTAAGCTATAACTTTCAAGTCATTGTCTGTGCATGACCTTAGCCATGCGTCACCTATCAATTCAATAGAATTGTTTGCACTGTGGAGTCACATAACACTAATTTAATGTAAAATTGTAATTTACCAATTAAAATGGCTTCTAAAAGATTAGATTAAGAAGCAGCTCTACAGTGAAAAGTTATAAGATTCCCTGAAATTGCCTGCCACACTCCACGCAAAGCAATTAAGGCAATAGAAATTTCCAAAGCCTGAATGGATTATAGAAGTTCACATGTAAGAAGTGACTGACTCATGCATCATGAAAAGCTACACTTATGCAATGAATATCTATCTGCCACAAACCAACTTCAAAGAGAAAGGATTGTCTCCCAGGCTGTCTGATCCAATTAAGGAAAATAAAAGTATAAATTTCCAGAATAAGATAAAAGGTTGAGTCTTAGGTTTTCATTAACATGACTTGAAAGTGTATCTACTCCTGTGTGTTAAGCAGAAAAAAATATATAGCATATCAAAAGAAATCAAATATATGGTACTCAACTTTTAGTGCAGAAAATTGAATAGCCAGAACAGGTAAGCAACTCAAAAGCCAAGAGATCCTTCACAAAGTTCACCTCTTGTGATCTCCTAATGTTTTGTCTCCGGTTTTTGATGAGATAATTTGACTTTAAGAAGAAACAGTAAATGAAAACTTGATTTTTGAGCAATTTATATGCAGGGAAAATTGTACTTTTTTTTAATGGAATTGACTTCAAGAACTCAATAACCTTCATAAAGTTTTGTAATTCAATAATCTTCACTGAGTCAGAAATTCCCAGAGCTTCTTGTTTCTTTCTTTAGCTTAAGTATGCCATCTAGGAGAAGAATACAAATAACCGGGCTAAGAGAGATGTCTTGCTTCCTAAGATTCTCATTTCTCTCACAGAAAATGTATTTGGAGAAGTGGTTTGTGACATAGCAAAGGGTCACAAAATGAAGTGCTTTTAGGCACCAAATAGGTATGCACATAGTTGGATGCAACTGGACAAGAGGAAGTACATCAGAGAGGCTCATGTACAGGGTCACTCAGTGCTACCCAGCACCATGCAATTGTTGCTCAGTCTCAGAATGGGGATCCATAATGACACATTACCTATTTGATTGCCCACTCATTTTCTCCTTAACACCCCTCCCCAAAGAATTCAGAGGACCTTTTTAAAAGAGCAAATATTCTGATGTTTAAAGATTGGCTCACCTAAAAACACAAAGAAATTAGAAAACATCTGTACCAAGGAACTATACCTGTCAGTAGAATATAGATCCCCTTCTGCCATTCATTGAGAAATGCTGTACAATTTGGGAGTCAGTTCTACAGTTGGAGAAGGAGAGAGGTGAGATTTCTAAATTGCAGAGTTTGGGAACGAGGCACTAATGTAAAATTCTGTTTGAGTCACACTTTGTGCTAAGGTTTGGCCTTTGTACTAAGGCATACTGATCTTGAAGGGAAATCAAGTCAGTGTTGTCAGAAGAGGGAAGTGGGGGATTCTTAAGAACAGCCTCGTTAGATATAGAAATGTGGACTCTGGTGTTTGGGGGGAAATTCTGCATTGTCAATAGTCACACAGAAGAGATGAGTGAAAAATACTGGTTGAGTAGATAAAACATAACAGAGTAAACAAATTTAATTAGCTTTCAAATTAAACTTCTCTAATTTTCTACAAACCCAAACATTAGAAAAGGCTCTTGGAATACAAGTAAACTTAAGTGAGGGATAACTGCAAAGTAAAAATGCATCAACCCACTACACTGATTGGGATGACCCTATATGAACCCAGTTCTTTTTTATGAAAATGTATCATTGAGTCCAGTAGTTTACCAATTAAATTAAGCAAGCCAGACGTGCTTCTTTTGAGGAGAGTAAATCATGAAGCTTATTTCATCCTATCTCTTTTCCACAATTTCCCCAGAGAAAATCATACTTGATTGTATTCTGTTGTGAGCAATTTATCCTCTTCCTGAAGAGTTCCCTGCCTCCACTGTATTAGGGCTCCCCAGACGCATCTCTGAAAACAGGCAGTAAATATCAATTCCATGTGGCTCTGTATCCTCTGACTACCTCTTACCGCATTCCCTATAACTTATAGTTTAGTATTATGGATAACAATAAAAAGGAGCACCCTGATAGTTTCCAGATGTTGGCAAGATTTAAAAATAGTTGATTCAGAAATAAGGATTACAGACACCAGAAGGGAAGCCAGTGCCAAGAAAGCTATAATGCACATTCTCTGTTCAATTTTGTTTTAAAAAATGAAAACTTCTGATTGTAAAAGAAAGGCCTAATTTTAAAAGTATTTAAATAGACATTTCTCCAAAGAAGATACATAAATGGCCAAGAGGCATATGCACTGATGCCTAACATTATTAGTTATCAAGGAACTGCAAATAAAAATAAAAATAGCACCTCATATCTACTAAGGTGGTTATTATTTTTTTAATGTTGGTAAGGATATGGGCAAAAATGGAAGATGAAAGGAATAAAGTTTGATGTCCAATTGAATTTTGAAACTTCAATTTAAGTCATTATGATTATAAATTTAATTTTAAGTTTTGAAGACTGTTCCTGTCCTCTCCACTCAGCAGTTTCCATACCGTAAGGGCCCAAAATGTCTTAAATATTCAGTAATCAAATTCACTTTTCACTTAATGGATTATTTCCTTCATAGTAATTTAAGAAGCCTATTCTCGTTTTCTCAAATATTTATTATCAAATTAGAGTCCATATAAAATTGAACAGATGAGTGAATAATTTGATTCTATAGAAGACAAGAATTCAGATTGATATAATCTCCTGACTGACAAGTAATTAATGAAATAATGATTGGTCTGCACCTATTACAGTGAGAAAGGCAACATCAAAATAATCTTAAATTAATACTATTTTTTTCCTCATTGAGTTTATTGGTACATTTTAGGTATACAGTACAGTTACATTCATTATTGGGCTCTTGTACCTTTACATGACAGGTCTTGGTTCTCATTTTTCCCCTTGTCCCTGCCCTCCCTTCACCCCCTCCTTTCCTCCACCTTCACAAACACTTCATTTCTCTTTTTTTATTTTCTCATATTTTTTCCTCTCCCTTATTACTTTTCCCCTACCCTTCCCACTTTCCCTACACCTTTGGCCCTTTTCTTCCTATTTCACACTCTCCATTATATCATTAGGATCTTATGTACTATTGTAGTTTATTCACACCAGAGAAACTATTTGGTATTTACACATGTGTGACTTATTTATTTCATTTAGGAGTATATCCTCAATATGTATCCATTTTCCTATGAATGAATCTAATTTCTCATTCTTTATGGCTGAGTAGTATTCCATTTTATAGAAAAACCACATCATCTTTATCCAGCTCCAATTGATGGGCAAATGTGCTGTTTCCAAGTTTTAGCTATTACAAACTGTGCTGCTATAAACACAGGTTCACATATATCACTGTGATATGATTCTTTTAATTCTTTTGGAAAGATATCCGGCAGAGGGATGTCTGGGTCAAACAGAACCTCTATTTTAATAATTTTCTATTGAATTAGAGATATAGAGGAAGTACAGTGCTCTTATTTAAAGACCTAATTATTGTTAGAGGTTATTATTCTGTTGAAAATAAATACTACAAAAAATTCATATTTATTTTAAAATAATTACTACCATCAGAGTTTATACTTTGCATCTTAATATGCTCTATTAATCTTTTTTATTTGTAATTTCTGTAACAGACCACTATGAGGGAAAAGTAATACAAAAATTTCTTTAAAAATTGAAAGTTTAACATTCAATGTTTATTGAACCATCTTTCATTTCTGAAAATTTGAATGACTATAGAAAAATGAGCTACATTTGGAGTTTATTTAGAAACAAGAAGTTGTTCAAAACCATTTAATATAAGCAAAAATAGAATGGAAGGGAAAAATGGAAACAAAGCTTTTTTTAAAAAAAAAGAGGGAAAGAAGGGTTGAAGGGAGGGCAGGGCAATAGGAAAAAAAAGAAGCAAGATATATCGTGTACAGGTACAAATTCCCTGTGATAAATGTGATCATTATGTATACCTAAAATTACAAAAATTCTGTGGTCCCTTTATAAGGAAAACATTTCAAATGAAGTTAAATCAATTATATGTTTTATGATGCATACCCAGAGGATATTTTAATGCTACCTTAACTTAAAATGGAAGTAACTGAAGAATCATAAACAAGGAAAGTGCATATGAACAGCACCTGCTGAATGTGAGACTGTGGGTGGTTTGAAAAGGGCCCCTGCCCCCTCATGTGATAATTTCTTTGGGTTTCTATGGAGTCCCTAAGGTCTACCACAGAGGCAGCTGTGTCCCCATACAATGCATTTCTGACCTAAAAGCAAAAGTCCACTTGCCCATTGGTGGAGAGTGGGACAATTTAATCATCTGCGCACATCAGTTTATTCTGAAATAAAAATTAAGGTAAACTTGGAAATAATACCTAACCCCAAATGATTGAAAAATGATTTAAAAGGTCTCATTTAAATATGAAGTGCTACCATAATTGTGCAAAATCCACACATATGAAAGCTATTTTACAATATCAGTACTCTTTTATTTCCCTTACCCAAATGTCCTCCTGACCTTATCTGTCACATTTGTCACACATTAGTAAAATAATTTCTAATTATCATTAGTTTTCCCAGAACTTTTTGATAAAGAGGCTCTCTTTTCTTCAGTGAAGGGATTTGGTCTTGTCAAAGACAACACAACTGAGTATGCCTGGAGTTGTTTCTGTGTCTTCTATTTTGTTCCACTGCTCCACAAGTATGTGTTGTTTGTTTGTTTGTTTGGGGATTTTTGGAGGGGTTGTACAACTATACTACACACTTTTATCACTGCAATTTTGAAGTCTGGGATTGTGATGCACCCTGCCTTGCGCTTGTTGCCCTGAACTGCTTTTCTTTTTAACTCATTTGATGTATTGGTAGGTGTACAATGTGCTGACGTTCATCATTGGGAATATGTACCTTTACATGCTAGATCTTGGTTCTTATTTTGTCCCCATCCCTCTTTCCTCTCTTCAACCCCTCCACCCCTCCCTGTTCAGAAAGACTTTGTTTCTGTTTTTTTCCTTTGCTCCTATTTATTCCTTTCCTTCTTTCCTTTCCCCTACCCCTCTAACTTCCACTTCCCCTACCCCTTTGGATCTTTTCTTCCAATTTCACATTATCTATTATACATTTTGATCCTCATTTACACTAGTTTCTCACACCAAAAACACTATTTTGTATTTACTCATGTTTCCTATTTATTACACTTAAGAGTATGGCCTCAGTGTGCATCCATTTAAGTACACATGTCTCTTGCTTCTCATTCTTTATGGCTGAGTAGTACTCCATTTTATAAAAACAAACAAGCAAACAAACCACATCTTCTTTATCCAGTATCCTCAATGGGCAATTGGGCCGTTTCCAAATTTTAGCTATTACAAAATGTGCCACTATAAATATAGATGCACATATATCATTGTGGTGTGATTCTTTTAATTCATTGGAGAAGATACCCAGCAGGGGAATAGTGGGATTAAATGGGACCTCTAATTCGGGGGGGGGTATTTATTTATTTATTTATTTATTTAGGGTATCTCTGGAAATCAGAACTGCTTTTGCTATTCTAGGTTTCTTCTGGTTTTATATGAATTTTAAGATTGCTTTCTCCATTTCTGCATGGAATGTAATTGGTATTTTGATTGGGATTGCATTGAACATCTAACAGTTTTGGAAGCATGCTCATTTGGACTATATTGATTCTGCCTATCCAGAAGCAGGGGATATTTTTCCGTTTTCTGATTCCTCTTTAATCTTTTTCAGATTACTATAATTTCCAATGTAGAAATATTTCACTTTCTTTGTTGGATTAATTCCTAGTTATTTCATTTTTCTTAATGCTAGTGTGAATGATACTGTTCCCCCAATTCACCTCTCAATGAGTTTGTTGGTATACAGGAACGCTATTGATTTTTGATTGTTGACTTTGTATCTTGCTACACAGCAAATTTGGATATTACTTCTAGGTGTCTTTTGGAGGAGTTTTGAGTGGTCTTCTGTGTCATCATCAAATAATGGTAATTCAACTCCTTCCTTCCCATCCATAACCTTTTTGTTTTGATTTTTCCCTTTGCCTTATTGCTCTATCTAATGTGACAAGAACTATACTGCACAGAATAGTGATAGTGGTCATCCTTATTCCTGATTTAAGGGGGAAAGCTTTCACTTTTTCTCTGTTTGGTATGTATGACATTGTTCTTTGGATTGTCATACGTGGCTTTTATCAAGTTGAGATAAAGATGTTCTATTTCTATTTTCTTCGGGGTTCTTATCATGAATATATGTTCGATTTTGTCAAAACCTTTTTCTGAATCTACTGAGAGGATCATGTAGATGCAGTCTTTGCATCTGTTTATGTAGTACATTACATCTTTTGATTTGCATATGTTGAACCATCCCTGCATCCTTGGAATGAATCCTACTTGGTAATGATGTATAAACTTTTTGATGATTTGCTATATTCTGTTTTCCAGTATCTTATTGAGTATTTTTGCATGTATGTTCATTAACAAGATTGGCCTGTGGATGTATTTTTTGTTTAGGTCCTTTTTTGGCTTTTAATTAAGGGTAATTTTTGCCTCCAGGAATGACTTTGGGGGTACTACTCTCCTTTCAATTTCACTGAAGAGTTTAAGGAGTATTAATGTTCGACCTTCTGTAAGGTTTTGCAGAATTTAGCAGTGAATTCATTGGGACCTGGGCTTTTCTTAGTTGATGCCTTTTTAAATTATTATTTCTTTTTCAATTTCACTGACTGACCTTATTCAGGACTTTTATATCTTTTTGGTTCAGCCTTGCTATGTCATTTTCTTTCAAAATTTATTTCTACCAGGATTGTTCTCAACATTTATAATAGAAAGGAAACTGATCGGAATATAAACATTTGACTATCTGACTTAAATTCTGCTAGAATTTCTTTTCAATATTGGGAATTGAAGCAAGGACAATCACACTGAGCTACATCACCAGCTCTTTTTTATTTTCTGCTTTGAGACAGAATCTCCTTAAACTGTTAAGTTGACCAGACTGGGCTCGAACTTTGATGGCCCTGCATTGGGCTCCAATACTAGAATTATTGGCTTTCACTACTGCACCCAGTTTAGAAATGTATACTGATGGAAGTTATTGTCTTAAAAGATCCCACATTTCCAAAGTGCATATTTATTTAAGAATATGTTTATACATTAAAAAGTGCTGTGCATCACCCAAAGTTCTCATTTTAGAAGCATTTTATACCAAATTACTGTATTTCTAGTGCCCTCAATATTGAAATGGTACATATCTCACTTATTACCTATAAAAGTAGACCTGGCTGGGGCAAATGAGAGGCTGCTAATGTTTCTACTAATTTAAACTAAAAGAGAGCATATGCAATTTTTATTTCATATACTCTACAAATATCATCATGGTTATAAGCTGAGCCAATATTTACACTCTTCCAATGACTGTTTATGTCATGCAATTTTTTGTCAGCTATGAAGCAAATTGACATTAGCTAATCAGTATATTATGTATGTAAGCAAAAGCATATTAAAATGAAATCTTACATTCTCTTTTATCTCATGCATATAGATCATTTTAAAAATTTAAAATTATGCTTCTAAACTCCACAAGTATAATTATGGATATCAACACTACCTTTTCAACATTGACAGAACTAGTTAAAAAGTTAGCAAAGATGTGGAAAATTCTAACAGCACCAACAACTGTAGGTCTAAAAAATATTCACAGAATGTTGTATAACAGAAAAATTAGTGTATAAGATTATTTTAAAATTAAAAAACTATAATAATTAAGACAGTTTTGTTAAAGAATAAAGCAGGAAGATTCAGTCTACCAGATTGGAAGATTGATTACATAAATGCAGTAATTAAAATGTTTTAGTATTGATAAATATGTGGATAATTGAAATAGACTAATTCAACCCTCATAGACAGAAGAAAATTTGTGAAAAAGATGAAAAAGAATAGTAAAAGAATCACAGCTTTCTCAATGAGTTATGATAGAGCAGACATTCAAAATCAATAAAGATATTTGCATACTTATATATAAATTAGCTCAAAACACAAAAAAACTTTTAAATCCAACGTGTAAAAAAACTCAAAAATATAAGGGAAAATATTATAATCAAAGTTTAGGAAGAAAGTTCTTAAACTTGGCCCTGAAATTTTTGAAAATTGATAAATCAGATTTCATGAAATCCTTTTATGTGCAGATGTTTGCTTTAGATGTTTGCTTTAGGAATGGAAAGACAAGTTATATGGGGAGAAAATCTAGACTACATGAAAATTCTAAAATCTAGGCAGTAAAAATGTATAAAACAGTCCAACTGTAGAAGAAGCAAAAAACCAAAAAAAATAGATTTCACACACACACACACGCACACACACACAAAGGATGAACAGATGGCCAATAATCTCATAAAAAGGTGTTCAGTGCTATCAAGCCATTATGTAAAATCAAATTAAAACTGCAGTGAATAATCACTACTCATATATTATAGTCTAAAAAAAAAAAAAAAAAAAAGAGCAAGAACACCACATGTTGACCAGAATGCGGAGAAAGTGGATCACTTATGCTGGTGGGAGCATAAAATGATAAATCCACACTGGAAACAGTTTCTCAGCTCTTTAATAAATAAAACATGTAACTGCCATATGACCCTGCAACTAAGCTCCTGGGCACTTCTCCCAGAGAAATAAAAATTTATCTTCACACAAAACCCGCACACAAATGTTTATAGACACTTTATTGGTAATATCCTAACCTGAAAACAAGTCAGATGTCCTGTACTTGGTGGGGGTGCTTTCGAGAACTCTGGCATCTTGACAGCAAGGAGTGCTGCTCACCAAGGGAAGGATGGCATCGATGGACACAATGACCTAGATGGATGGACACAGAACTACGCAGAGTGAACAGCATCGCTCCCTAAAGACGGATAATGTTTGCTTCCATTTCAATAGCACATTTCTGAAATGACAAAATGATAATAATGGACAACAAATTGCCAGTTGCCAGGGGCCATGGAAGAGGTAGAAGTGGAAGGTACCCTGATGAGAGCAACTGCACCAGATCAACTTGGGTGGACCCTATGGGGAGCCCTTTCAGTAAACCCTGTTCTGGTAAAATGTAGCACGTTTGTAGCACAGTTGATAAATGGACTTGATATTGGGCTAGAATTTTGAAAGCGATTGGCACTGCAGGAACCTAGGATATAGGATATAGGAGATATTTCTGCCTCATCACTTTCTACTTCATGTGAATCTCCAATTATGTCAAAATAGAAGACTTAATCTAAAATCCATAGTGCTTCTAGAATTGCCGTATCTGACACATGGCCTCACTTATAGTACATTTCCGTAAGAAAGATACCATAATCTCAACCATAAACTTAGTCGACTTTGAAACCTGGAAAAGAAATATTGGTTACTAGTCTTCATGCAGTTGATTCAACTTGGAATTGTGATTATTTCTGTCATTAGAAATCGCGGTAGCTTATCATTTCTGCAAAACAGTTCTCTACTGATTAAGATTAAAATCAGGTAAATGTCTACCTGTTTTAACTTAAACAAAAATCACTGTTATGTGATATGGTCTTTATGTTTTATCCCAGTGAGTCTGCTGCTGAGGAGAACACAGCTTCACTGTCATCTGTGTGCTTCTTAGTCTAGGGTAGAGTCATGCAGTGCTTCAACAAAGACGTCCAATGCACTGAAATTGCCGAATAACCCTAACTGGCCGACCTCTGGGTTCTTTAAATAAGTTCTTTAAATATTATTACTACTTTTCTCACCAGTGTGAAAACCTCACTGCTCTGAAGTAAGGTTGATTTTTGTACTGAATCTCTAGAAAACAAGAAATGGCATTCTCCTAGGGAACGTCGTCACACATACTTATACACCAATATATATAAATGCATATTAAAAACTTTCAGTAAGAATATTTTGAAACAAGGAAGTTAATTCAGCAACATCAAGAAATGCAGGCCTAATTATAAGCATTTTATTAAGTTAAAACATTTACTAATGTACCATAAAAATGGTATTCAATAATTAAAACATATCATATTTTCTGTATGAGTTCTTTGAGGGGACCCTAATCTCAACTATAAAGATAATAAAATATGAAGTGGTTAAGTTACTTATTTGACTAAGATAACATAGTTGGTAGCAATAAATATAATCACTAAATTACTAATAATTTAACATGTTTCTCTGGTAGAAATGCTTTAAATGATTTTATATTTAAACATTCAAAGCAATATTACATAATAGGAACTATTTTTTAATTTGACAGATGAAAGATTTAAAGTAACTTATATGTGATCTTGCAATGGGTGTGTGAGAGGGCCAAGATTTATACTAAATAACCAAACACCACAGGGCACTCACTGTTAGGAAAAATATGTAAGAAAAGGAGCAGAGGTACAACTACAACAGGCCTGGTTTATTTCAGAGCAAACCTGAGAGGGGCTGCTTGGACACTACAGACCAGAGCAGTAACTGTGGTACAGGCTGTGGAGTCTTTCACAGGGTCATGAGGGTGGGAGAAGTTCAGTGAGGGTCTGCTGCCAAGGGCACTTGCCCATGGATGAGGCTGGGAACATTCAGGGAGTGGTGGTTGCTGTCACCAGCAGGACAGAATAATGACATGAGTCTCTGAGTGCAGCTGTGCAGGGAGGGCATGTTTAGCATGGTCTCTGGTTGGCCTAGGATAGGGTGACTGGATTCTTTCACTCAGTGGATAAATATTCTCTGCAAAATCCATGGCAAATCCATGATATATCAGTTAATTTTTAAAAATTCAAAGCCTGTAAAGTATGTTTTCAGACAAAAGAAAACTAAATGAATGATTCAAGTATATTCAGAAAATTTGTAAATACTTAGAAGTTAAGGAGCATTGTTTAAGTAATTAAATTAAAAGAGAAGTTATAAGGAAGAAATTAGAAAATATTTTCAACTGAAACAAACTGAAAGTGAACCACATCGACATATGTCCAAGGCAGCTAACACAGTATTTATAAGAAAATAATGTTAAATTTCATTATTAACACATAATTAAATTTATTTTAATTGGTATTATAACTAGAAAACAAGAATTATCTCAAATCAATAACTTAAGCACCCATCTAAAAAAACTCAATAAAAACACAAATTCAAGTGACATTACTAAGGAAGAAAAAAGCTAATACACAGTTTCAAAGGTAGACATCAAGAAAAATAAAAAGTAAAAGAATAATTAGGCATACAAGATGCAATCATTGTATATATTGCTAAAAATAATTTACTTACACTTCCTTTCTAGCCCCCAAATTTTCTTAGTTCATGGATCTTAATATTAAATAAATTCTGAATTACCAGTGGTACTTATAGTAATTTGACTCCAGTGCACTTCTTTCTCACAGCATACTACTTATGTATTCATATATGTCAAAAAAAATTTAATGGGCTTTTCCCATAAAGCTGAGGTTACAGTGGACCCTTGAGTTACAACCAGCCTGACATATGAACAACTTGGGTTATGACTGACTATTGGTTTTAACTTATTACCAGTCTAGTATTATGACCTGAATGCTGGCTTCTTGCACTTCCAGATGTTCTCAGACACAGATTTGACCCTTAAAGAGTCCTGGAAGGAACATTACAACATCCTTTCCTGTGTGGGGTTCACCGATAAATCTTGAGCCAGTGTCTTCCTAAGGACACTGAGATCTGCCTATAGACAGGGGACTTTGAAGGCTGTGTAGAGAAGCCTGAGCCTTCAGCTGACCAGCTTGAGTTACAAACCAGCCCTCGGGAGTGAATTGAGTTTCCAAGTCAAGGGTCCACTGTATATGTCTTTCTTTCCATGGGGAGGAAAATGCAAATGATATTCAATTGTCATCATGAAGGGCCACCCAAAGGTAACTTGTTTCCTGAAGTCAACATTCGCCCTTGTCTTCTCAACTCAAAAAGAGCTCTCATGAGCCACGTTCAGTTATCTTCTTTGCTTTTGGGCAATCATTCCATCCCTCAGCATTTCCACCCATCTGAGGTCTCAGAGGGAAGTTCACAGTCTCACACCACCCTGTTCTAAATGGTTTGTTCAGAGGTGGACAAGTGATTCAGTTGAGTGCTTCTCAAAGAAAATTTTTAATCTGACCTAATAGCATGATGAGATCAGGCAAAAACTAAAATATTATAATTAATTCCAAAATAAAGTGATATAATTCCTTAATGAATATATGCTTTTTAAAATGTGTAATGGTTTTGGGGATGTGGCTCAGTGGCTTGCCTCACAAGTGCAAGGTCCTGAGTCTGATTCACAGTAATGCTCCCCCCACAAAGAAAGTATAGTGGAACCACAAAGTAATCCCTAGAGTTTTCCTGTGTGTTTCTCTAGAAAGTCTTATTACATTCTGAGAAATGTAAACTAAACAGTGAAACAGTGGGTGATTACATACAGAGAATTAGCAAATTCTTTTCTTTATCCTCATGAACTTGAAGAAACCTGGCCCCACACCTAAGAAAGTGGAAAAATAAATTCTTTTCAGTGTGTAAGGTTCAGATTATGACATTACCACTACTTGTTATGTGACATTGAACAAGTCATTCCATCTCTCAGACATGCGTTCTCTCTCTTCTATAACAGGAATTGACAAGTCAAGGGAGTAGTTATAAACAGTGACTGAGGTAATTCATGTCAACCACAGATGTACCTAAAATCTTTGACAGTCACTCGGAACATATTTCAAGCTGTTAAGTACTTCACTAGGTCTATTTGAGGAAAAAATGTTGAAAGAGCGGGTTTCTTCAACTAATAGTTATCAGTGACATTCCTGGTGGTAGCAGTCATATACACTATGATGGATACACACTTGTCTCAAATTAAATAACAGCTATGTGTCTTTTTGAATTGCAATTACCTCTTCCGAAGATATGGGAATCGTTTTCTTTTCTTTTCCCCTTGCCATCTTTTCTCCCTTTCAGATACCTGACATATTGACCTTTCAGGATCATCTTTGTCCCCCACACTGAGAGCGTGTGCTAGTCTTTTTTTTTTTTTAATGCAGTGCTTTGGGTAAAAGCAGAATCTAATCCATCACATAAGTCACAGAAGTAATTATTACTCTTGAAAAATTACCATGAGATAAAGATAATGGAGATGAAGAATTTTACTGTTTACTACTACGATTGCAAGTTCTGTACATTTCTTGTTTGGATAGCAAACAGCTAGATGTTAGGAACAGAATGTTTAACTAATACATTATGTAAGAGAAATCACTTTGCTTCTCTAAATAATGGATATGTACACGAGTTCAAAGCAACATGTTCCATGAAAAGGACGCGTCTGGAGAAGGTAAAGCTGATGTTGAACATTTACATTTTTTTCCATTCATCTGTTGATGGATATATAGGCTGCTTCCAAGATTTAGCTATTATGAATTTTGCTGCTATGCATCTGGGTACGTACAACGGGATGGTTTTAATTCTTAATATAAGATACCTAGAAGGGGAATAGCTGGGCCAAATGAAATTTCTAGTTTTAGGTTTCTGAGAACTCTCCATACTGGTTCCCATAGTGGCTGCACTAGTTTACATTCCTACCAGTAATATTGAGGGGTTCCTTTTCTCTCACAGCCTTACCAGCATTTATTTTGTTTGATTTCTTACTAATAGCTATTATTTCTAGAGTAAGATGGAATCTTAAAGTTGTATAAACATTATGCACTGCAAACAGGTACTAATAAAAATTTTTAAAAGGAAAAAGGCAAGACAAACACAAATAGAAAATGGAAACAAGACAGTATTTGTAGCAGAGTGTTTAACCCTACTGAAGATGAACCTAAATGGTTGCAAATACAAATAACTGAAGGCTGACACAGGAGGAATATGGAAGACTAGAAGTCTACTGATGTAATAACTCCTTAAGCAGGAGTGCTTGAGCCATTAAGGAACAGACATGCAGAGCACTGAGTAGGTGTTTGTGCTGCAATGGGCCTGGATGGCAGCACGTATTTCAGTGGAAAAAAATAATGAAGGTAAAGTGAAGTGAGCAGAAATGTTGTGAGACAAGTAGTGTCTTTGCTGTATAGAAAAGGAAAACGGGGTCATTAGACGATTATGATGAGGAAGGAAGAGGATAAGATTGGTGGAGGGTGATTTACAGATAATCACATGATGCACACATGTAAGAGGGAGCAATACCTCAGAAGCCATGTGTAATTGGTCTGCAGATGAATGGAAAACACTGGAAAAGACCAGGTATCTATTTTGTTAGAATGAAAAAGATTTTTTTAAACTGAAATTGAAAATGAAAGAGAGCTTACTGATCTCAAGCCTTTTATATTCTTATATTATAATTTAATAATTTTCACATGGAAAAAATGGTGACATAGAAAATATAGATGGAATTTGCATTGCCTTATTATCATGAAATTATTTCTCCTTAATAACATATCAAATTCCATGAATAAATAGGTTAATGTGGAAGTAAACAAAGCTTTTTGAAAATGGGTACATTGACATGAAAAGACATGTGCTGCTGAAGAAATCCACACCACTGCCTAACCTTCGGATCCAAAAACATGATTTGGCTGAGCTTGCCGTTGGTGTAGGAATAACTTGCAGAAATGTATTTACCCCAAAGCTACCAGGGCTCCTAAGATGGCAAGTGATCTCACTTTTACCTTTCTCCTCCTTCCTTCAGATATTGAGAGAAAATAAATAATTGCAACTCAAAGTTTCATGCTTAGTTTTAAAGATACTCACCTTATAGTTACCAAACTCAGTCACTATCTACTTTTAAGGTCAGCAATCTGCCGGAGAGCTTATCAATCAAAACAAGTAAAGAATATAATGCAAATTGAAACTGTTTATTCAAATTAAGGTATATTAGCAATGTGTTAATACATAGTAGCAAAATTATAGTTGTTATTAGAAAAAATCATATATTCAGAATATTCAAGTGAATCTATATTTAAATTATCAATATTAGTAAAAATCCAAAGAAGTTAATACTATTTTTAAATTATTTATTTAGATCCTAGTTACTGTCTAAAATATATTCCTAAAATTACAGTTATCCTGATAGCAACATAAGGAATAAGGAAACCCTTACTTAGCTTGTTTGTATGCTGATTAAATACATAGATAAGACAATTGTCTCCTAACTAATAGAAATATTCCTGAAATTCTAAATAAACTTCAAGTATTTTTCATAAAATTTGAAAAGTTATTTGAAAAGATATATAGAGACAAACATTCTCAGACATTGAGGACATTCACAAAAAAGAAAAAAATAACTGCAAAGACTTAATGAATGAAATCAGTTGATATGTATTTTACAGAGGCAGAAAAATAAAATAATTAAAGAAACCAGTGAACTCAGAGACAACCTCACATATATATATATAAATATGAAAACATGACTTGTAAAGGAGTCATCATTGTCAACCAGGAGGAAAAACATGAGCTGTTCATTCTCCGTACAGTTAGAACAAAACCATAGACACACATAAAAACTTTTCTAATTCAAGTCAAACTAAAATGTTATTGATATGAAAGGTAATATTTTAAAATTTGAAGAAGGTATTTCCTTCAGATTAAAATGAAGGTGTATTCTAGACCAAAATGCAAATTGTAAAGAAAAATGTTAATTCAGCTATATTAAAATGAAACATTTTTGTTTATCAAGACATTCCATTAAAAATGAGATGTCTAGCCACAGGCAAAGACAAGATGTTTGCAAGAAATTTAGCAGAAAATAGTTTGTGTTTATTTAGAATGTATAATATTACAAATCAGTAATAAGAAACATGACACAATAGAAATTAGCAAGTACTCTCAACAGGCAAGTTACAAGAAAAAATTGTAGTGGTTAAAATACTTGAAAGATACTTTATCTCACATGCAACTCTAAAAATGTAAAGCAAAACTATTATAAGGCATAATTTAACACTTTATGTTTTATAAAAATTAAGAAGATAACCACAGGTGCCTCTAAAGGTATAAAATAATACATCTATATCTGTAGGCAAAATATCTTATATCACCTTATGCACCAAGTCTACTTCTAGGTACATCATATGAAGAGTTTACTTATGTTTCCCAATAAGGTCATTTAAATAATATTTATAGCATCTTTATTTGTAATAAGCTAAACTAGAAATAATTATCCATCTCTGAAAGAATGGGTAGCTAAACTATGATATAGTCGCACAATTGAATACAAACAACTGTGAAAATAAACAAAAATTTCACAAATCATCATAATAAATGTTGTGAAACCAAAGTTACAGAAAGGTTAGATTGTGTTTGTGCATAACATGTGTATAAGAGCATACACACATATTCATATATGTAAATACTCCTACAGTTAGTTTTTCTCTCAGTATCATCTCCTAAAACATTGAGTCCATTGAGTTCTGTTTGTTTGTTTGATGAGACAGGGCCTCACTATGTAGTTGAGACTGACCTAGAACTCATTATGTAGCCCAGGGTGGTCTTAAACTCACAGTGATCCTCCTGCCTCAGCCTCCCCAGTGCTGGGATTATAAGCATGCGCCACCATACCCAGAAAACATTGAGTTCTGTCTCTCTCTCTTCATACACACACACACACACACACACACACACACACACACAAAGTGTGTATAATACATGAAAGAAATAGACCTCAATCTGAAGTCAGAAGCTAAGGGACATACAAAGTAGTACTCCTCAGGGTACCTCAACTGTATTGGAATTATTTCATTTCTTAATATTTATCATATATGAATATTGTTATTCCTAATTTTTATGTTTGATGACATGCATCAATTATACAACCAACAAGTTCCATGTGATATTTTAATTTGTTCATACAGTATATACTGACCCAAAATAGTCTCCACTTATCTACACTTACCTCCCCTTTCCTACCTTGAGTAAACACTACCTAACATTTTGTTATGTGTTAAAGTTTCCTTATTCTTTTCAGAGATAGCTGGGCTAGTACTGCTGATCAGCATGTGCATCAGCATGTTAAGCTGCTACTTGCACTAACCCATAGAAAGTGGGACTGGGAAAGAATATTAGGTGACCTAGGGCTATGTGGTCTCAGTGCACACAAAACTAGCTACCTGGTATTGATAATGGGATTCAGGACTTGCTACTCCAATCTATGGCAATAGGCATGTGAGAAAACAGAAGCAAGATGGTCTCGCTGATCTTTGTTCTGCCCTTATCCCGTGAAACAGACAGAAAGTATAAAGTGAATGTCGGACCTTCTCTCAAGCTGCTCATGTGTTCCTCGTGTGAGAAGTGTGCTTTATGTACTTGGAATAAAGGAGCCAAAAACAGAGTCACAAGGAATTGGAACAAGTAGGTCTTCCTAAGTACACTCCCCAATTTATTACCATTAACACAGACACTGCCCATCCTTTGCATTCTCCATCGCCTTCTTCATAAAATTAAAGCATACAAATATACAGCTCTCCTTTTTTTCAAGTCTTCATTCCCAAAGTCTCCCATGCCATGTTAAACTTACATAAAATAAATGTGTACGCTTTTATCACGTTAATTTGTTTTTGCTAAAGGGATCTTAGCCATGAACTTGCAATAAGATAGAGAAGCTTTTTGTTTCCCATGCACTGAGCCATGTTTTATTTTCTTGTTTCTGAGAAGGAATAACCCCAGTTTCTGGGAAGTTTGTCCACAAGTCCTAGTTTCCACATGTATTTTTATTACTGGATAGTAAAAATCCTTCCATCACTTTTTGTGGAGTGCAAAAGAGTAAATGCATAAAATGTGTGGCTGGACTGTGGCAAGGTTAAGGAAATGACCATGGTGTGCCTGCTGTGGGGATAGGTGCCAAGTTCAAATCGAGCTATAATGGGATTCGGGCTATTACACAGTCACAGTTTCACTCAATCTCATGTTCCAATGCGGATTTAGAGAATCATTGCCCATCTGAGTGGCAAGAGACCTCACGAAACATTTTGGCCCAGACGCACTCTGTCAGCATGTGGATAGCTAAGCCATTCCAGGCAGATGCTTTTTTAATGGCCGGCTCCTGAGTCTTTTCCAAGTTCTCCATGTTCTGTTTAGCACTATATTGCTTTTCGGTTGGAGAAGAAATCTTTTTGTTTTGTTTTTGCTTTTATTTTACCTATAATATCAAATATTTTTTAAACATCCTTTTCCTTTATATGCAATTTATTCTTCATATAGAGATCTGTGATTTAGTTGATATAATTTGATTGCTACAGATTAGGAAATAAAGCAATTTATTCTTTTTCAATGCATAACCATCCTTTAGAAGCTGAATAATTCAAAATTAAGTAGAACAAAGCATTTGACTGTGGTGGATAATCATGCCGCAGTGGGGGGCTATTCAGGATAATAAGGAGGAAGGAAGAAATAATGGATTTTTTATGTTCAGAACTAACCAAAATCTAGGGGATTCTTAGCTTCAGACCAAAATCAAATTGGAGTTTTTACTCTTTGGCACACATGACTCACTGTTTCTCTAATGGAGGAAAAAAGCTTTACACATCCTCAAATAATCTCAGAAAGCTTTGGGGGATTTATTTTACTCTCATGAAACATTTTGATGAGTTAAAATAATCAAAAGTATAAAAATACATATTAAAATTTATGTTCAACAACATAAAGGCTTTTTACAACATTTATGCAAAAATGACTCCATCACAAAACTTATAGGATTCTGAAATGAATATGCAACATACATATATTATATCTCTAACATTTTTTATTTCTAACTTCCAGTGTATATTTTTAATGAATCAACAGTAACAGAAAATATTTGTTTTCAGAAATAGATTTAATCTTCTTGAAGAAAGTGATATAACAATGTAATTCTCAGTCTAGCTCAGGGATTAGTGCAGCAATCTTCCCATTGTAGGAACTAATTGCCTTTCTTACCATTATGAAGGTTAAACACTATTTTTATCTGTAAAATCACATTTATTCTGAATATTCATAATGTTATTTTTAAATGGATATCCATGCACAAAGGAGTGATGTTGAGCCCTGACCTCATATCAAAACTTAAGTCAATCAAAGACCCAAAGAAAAACTTAAAGAAATAAAGCTCCTAGAAAAAAACATGGGCATACATTTCAATGACCTTGGGTTAGGCGATGACTTCTCTGATATGAATACATCATTAAAATTAAAGACTTTCATGATTCAAAGGACATTAGCAAGAGCGTAAAAAATCAATTCCCAGAACTACATCTGTACATTTCAATGGGTGAATGTTATTACAAGAATCCTAATAAAGCTGCTAAAAATGAGAAATAAAGATCAATTTAGAAGAACGTGGCTATCTAAATAGTAAATGTCATAAAATATCACTGAGAGAATGAAGAAGTTCTAAATACATGGGGAAGTATACTATGTCTATGATTGGAAAGCTGAATATTAAGATTCCAGTTCTCTGGGAATTCATTTATTGCTTCATTGCAATATCAAGTAAAACCTGACCAGGACATTATGGTTTTGATTTTGTATATTTTGGTAAATTAATTCTAAAATCCATAAGGCAATGCAGATGTATGAGAAGAGCTAGCACAATAGAAAAAGAATAAAATTTAAAACTAAAATGAACTGACTTTAAAAATTATTTTGAAGCTACAGTGTCAAATTTGCATAAAGACAGAAAAACATTTCTTAGCAAATAGAATATAAAAACATACTTATACACCAAGTTCACTTTACATTGATTAAGCTGTACAAGGCTATTTATTGAAGAAAGCATTATCTTTACAACACTGGCAGAATAATGAGATATAATATGAAAAAATATATTTTATCCTTATTTTTTGTTACATGAAACTGAAAGTAAAATCGAAAACTGATCTAAATGTAGAATTTAAAATTATAGTACTTACCATAAGAAGAAAATATGAGACATGACACTAGAAATATGGCCCATATATGAAAAAGAAAAGAAATACTTTGATTTCTTCTTGAATTTATTTTCTTTCTTGTCCCTTTCTTCTGTTTTCCTTCTCTCAATTGCCATTAGTTTTTTTTTAAGTGATTGCATTTTTAAAGAGCAGTAAAGGAAAAATTACCACAGCCTCTAGTCTCCCAATCGCTGTTAGTTTGTTCTATTCTTGGGTATACTTTGTTCCATCTTCTCTTCTCTTCAACAGCTTCCTAGAGTTTGTATGATCTTCCTGTGTCCTCTGACCTCACTTCTAACCTTTTTCTATCCTATCTATCTATCCTCCCTCCCCAACTCCTTCTAAATCCCCATCTTGAAGGATAAAGTTGATATATTGAAGAGTTTATTCTTTATACACATAGTTGAGCTGGTCCTCAATTTTGATTTAATTCACACAGTTGAAGGTGATAGATTATAACTACCACAAACTGTCATTTTTCTAAGCTGTGCTTCATGCTATCATGTTGTTGATTGTATCACTTGGACTAAGATGTTGTGATTCATCTAATCAGTTTTCCTCTCTGGTTTAATGAACATGAGTTTACCTCAGAGACATTAGAGACTCAAAACCTAAAGAGCAGCTATATCAGGAAGATCGAAGTACTAAACCAGGAATCAAACAAAGGCCAGTACCAATGACAAAAATAGAAATAAGAACACATTTAAACAAGACTCAAACACGGACTTCCACCCCACCAAAAGTAAACTCTGGGGGAAATAAGATGGAAAAGTATGACTGTCAACCATCTGGACACCCTGAACCAATAGCACAGGAAGTAAAAAAAACAGATAAGGGACTCTAGAAAAATTCAAAACAGAAATAATTTCCCAAATAACCACAGAGATAGTGAGAAGAATGAAAGACATGATTAGAGACTCTAAAACAGAAACAGATTAAAAAAAAAAAAAAAGATGAGCTCAGGAACATGATGGAAACCATGAATGGCCAGCAAAGGAAATAAATGGAAACCTTGAATGCCCAACACAGGAAAGAAATGGAATCCATGAAACAGATTCAAACAGATATCCAGGAGATTAAAAACTCTATAGAAAGCATTCACAGCAGGATGAATGAATGTGAAGATATAATTTCAGATATAGAAGATAAGACTGTGGTCAGTGTTCATGAAAAGAGAGATTCTTAAAAACAGTAAGGGACCATGAGAAATCAATTCAACAACTCTTATATGATACAAAAAAGAATAATATAAGACTGATAGGAATCCATGAAGTAGCAGGAGGAAGTACAAATGGCATAAAAAACTGTTCACAGAATCAATGACAGAAAACTTCCCAAAAAGAGGGGAAGAATTTGATGTACATATAAGTGAGGCACATAGGACTCCAACTAGCCATGAACAAAAAAAGTACACCTAGACATATAATAATCAAGATCCCAGAAACCCAACAGAGGGACAACATACCACAAGCAGTTAGAGAAAAGAAACAAATCACATGCAAAGGAATTCCCATCAGAATCACAGCAGACTTTTCAACACAAACCTTCAAGTCAAGGAGAGAGTGGAGTGAAATATTTCAAGTCCTAAAAGCAAACAATCTTCAATCTAGACTGATATATCCTGCAAAACTATCTATCAAAATGGATGGGGAAATAAGATGCTTCCACGACAAAGAACACCTGAGAAATTTCATAAACACCAAACCAGCACTCCAAACACATCTAAACAATATCCTAGAAAATGACAGTGAAGACCACAACTCCATAAGGGCCAACAGAGCAAATATATCAGACAAGGCAAGAAATTAAAGGGAGGGGGAAAAATAAAAGGAAAACCAACAACAGAAAAATAACACAACAGTGAAAAGCCAACACATAACAGTTATAACCATCCATGTTAATGGCCTCAATTCACCAATCAAAATAAACAGGCTGGCAGAATTCATTAAGAAGCAAAGTCCAACAATATGCTGTATACAAGAAATCCACTTAATCCACAAATAAATTCATAGAATGAGAATAAAAGGATGGAAAACAGTTCTCCATGCAACAGGAGCCAGAAAAAAAGTGGGGATAGCTATCCTACTTGCAGACAGAATAGATTTCAAACTAAAACTAATTAAGAAAGACAAAGAAGGCCACTACATCCTTGTAAAGGGAACAATACGAGAAGAAGAAAGGATAATCATAAATATATATGCACCAAATACTAATGGCTAAAACTATAGAAAAATATTAATGAATATGAAAAATGAAATAGGCACTAATACAATTGTAGTGGAGGACCTCAAAACTGCACTGACACAAATAGACACATCATCTAGACAAAAACTTAACAATGAAATAACAGAACTGAACCAAGTTTTAGAACAAACAGATTCAGTAGATGTCTACATAGTGTTTCACCCCACAAAATCAGAATATACATTCTTTTCATCTTCACATGGGTCATTCTCCAAAACAGACCACATGCTAGCTCATAGAACATGCTGAAGTAAATGCAAGGGATTTTAAGTTATCCCCTGTATATTATCTGGCCATAGTACACTGGAGATCAATAGCCTAAGAAACTGCAAGAACTTCATAAACATTTGGAAATTAAATAACACCCTTCTTAATAACCATTGGGTCACAGAGGAAATTAAATAAGAAATTAGACAGTTTCTACATTAAATGCCAATACAACATACAGAAATCTATGGCACACAATGAAAGCAGTTTTACAAGGGAAACTCATAGCAGTAAATGCCCATACTAGAAAAACAGAGCAAGCTCAAATAAACAACCTAATGCTTAACCTTAAGATCCTAGAAAAAGAAGAGCAAGACAAACTAAAAGCTCATACAAGAGAGGAAATTATAAAGATTGGAGCAGAAATTAATGCAATGGAGACCAAAAAAGGATACAAAAATTAATGAATCAAAGAGTTGGTTTTTAAAAGAATAAATAAAATTGATAAACCTTTAGTCAACCTTATCAAAAGAAGGAAAGAAAAGGCTCAAATTTATGCAGTTAGGAATGAAAAAGGTGAAGTCACAACAGATCCAGTAGAAATCCAGAGGACCATCCATACCTACTTCACAAATCAGTACTCTACTAAAACAGAAAACACAGAAAAAATGGACAGATTTCTTGATACTTAAGAATTACCAAAGTTGAACGAAGAAGATGAAAAAATTCTAAACACCTCAATTACAAACAGTGAAATTGAAAACATAATAAAAAATGTAGCAACTAAGAAAAGCCCAGGTCCAGATGGCTTTACTGCTGAATTCTACAAGACATTTAGAGAAGAACTACTGCCACTAGTTTTAAAATTTTCAAAGAAATTGAAAGGGAAGCAATACTTCCAAATTCATTCCTGGAAGCAAGTGCTACTTTGATTCCAAAATCAGGGAAAGACCCAACCAAAAAATAGAGCTACAGGCCAATCTCCTTAATGAACATAGATGCAAAAATCCTCAGTAAAATACTGGCAAATAGAATATAGAAGATCATCAAGGAGCTCATATACCCTGACCAAGTCAGATTTATCCCAAGGATGCAAGGATGGTTCAACATACATCAATCAATAAGTGCAATATACTACATTAACAAAATTACGGACAAAAACCATGTGATCACCTTTATAGATGCAAAAAAGCATTCAACAAAACTCAACACACATTCATGATAAAAACCCTACAGAAAATTGGAATAGATGGTCTTTATCTCAACCTGATAATGACTATCTATGAAAAACCAATAGCCAATATCATTCTAAATAGTCAAAAACTAGAAACATTCATGCTAAAATTAGGAGCAAGCATCACTCCTGTTCAATACAGTTCTAAAAACATTAGCCACAGCAATTCAACAAAAGAAATAAATTAAACTGTCACTATTTGCTGATGCTATGATACTCTACATAGAAGATCTGAAAAACTTTGCCAAAAGACTGTTAGACTTAATTGACAGATTCAGTAGAGTAGTGGGATGCAAAGCCAACACTGAAAAAGCAATAGCCTTCTTGTACACAAATAATAGACTCACTGAGAGATATTAGGGAAACAATTCCTTCCACAATAACATCCCCAAAACATTAAATATGTAGGAATCAAAGACAAAATGCCTCTACACTGAAAATTACAGCACTCTGAAAAAATAGAACAGGATATAAGAAGATGGAAAAGCATCCCTTGCTCCTGGGTAGGAAAAATCAACAGCGTGAAAATGGACATACTTCCAAAACTTCTATACAGATTCGATGCAATCCCTATTGAAATCCCAACGGTATATTTCACAGAACTTGAGAAAACAATCCAAAAATTTATTTGGAAACAGAAGAGATATAGAAGAGCAAAAGCCATTCTAGGCAACACAGTCATGGTAGGGTGCATCACAATTTCCAACTTGAAACTCGTACAAAGCCACTGTGATAAAAACAGCATGGTACTGGCAAAGAAACAGACCCGAGGATCAATGGAATAGATTAGAAGATGCAGAAACAACACCAGACATACTCAGTTACCTCATCCTTGACAAAGGAGCCAACTATCCTCATTGGAGGAAAGATAGCCTCTTTAATAAATGGTATCGGAAAACTGGCTTTTCAATTTACCAAAGATTAAAACTAGATTCCTTTTACCATGCAGTAAACTAAAATCCAAGTGGATTAAAGATCTAAATATCAAAACAGAAAAACTAAACTTACTAGAAAGTAAATTAGGTAGAACTCTTTAAGACATTGGCATAGGAGAAGGCTTTATGAACAAACCCTCAGTAGCATGAGAACTTGGACAAAGAATTAACAACTGGGATCTCATTTGTATTAAAAAGTATTTGCAGTGTAAGACAAATCACCAATAGAGCTAAGAGACAACCTACAATGTGGGAAAACACATTTACCAGCTGCTTCTCAAAGGACTACTCTCTAGAATTTATAAAGAATTCCAAAATATTAGACCCCCCAAATACAAAGAACCAATTCAAAAATGGTCATCTGAAATGAACAGACATATCTTAGAAAAATAAATAAAAGCTGCAAATAAATATATGAAAATACGTTCCACATCACTGGTCACTTGAGAGATGCAGATGAAAACACCACTGAGATTCCACATAACCCCAGAAAGAATGACTGCTATCAAAAAATCAAATGCTGGCAGGGCTATGGGGAGAAAGAAATGCTTCTCCATTATTAGTGGGAGTGTAGACTGGTGCAGTCACTGTGGAAATCAATACGGAGATACCTCAAAAAACTAGGATTATAGGTTCCATTGACCCAGCCATCCCTCTGCTGGGTTTCTTTCCAAAAGAATTAAAAGAATCATAACACAGTGATATATGTGCATCCATGTTTATAATGGCATAGTTTGTAAATGCTAAAACTTGGAAATAACCCAAATGCCCATCAACTGGAGACTGGATAAAGAAGATATGGTTTTTCTATAACATGGAGTACTACTCAGCCATAAAGAATGAGAAACTAGAAACTTTTATAACTAAATGGATGCACATTGAGGCTATACTTTTAAGCGAAATGAATAGGACACCCTCGAGTAAATACTGAATAGTTTTTCTAGCATGAAAAACTAAAAGTGTAAATAAGGTTCAAATAGTATAGCTGAGAGTGTGAAATAGGAAGAAAATGGCTAAAGGGGAAGTGGGAAGGAGAGGGGAAAGTAAATATGGGAAAAGAAAAAATATGAAAAAAGGAAAAAAGGAAATAAAGTTTTTGTAAATAGGGAAAGGTGAAGTGGGTGACGGGAGGACAGGGGAATGGGGAAAAAATAAGAATCAAGATATATCGTGAAAAGGTACAAGATCCCAATGATAAATATAACTGCATTGTTTGCTTTAAATGTATCAATAAATTTAATGAAAAAAGAAAGAAAGAAAATATATCAAGATACAATGAATATACCTAGCAAAGCAAGGTAACATTAACACAAATTATTATATTAAGAAAATACAATATAAAAATTGTTTGATCATTTCTATTGATTTATAATAAATAGTTTCAAGACACATGTCTTTATGACAAAAGCTCTTGGTAAACTAGTAATTAAAAGAAATTTTAACTCAAACTGTACCTATGAAAACAGCAACTATTGTGTTTAATGGTGAACTATTGAACACTTTTTTCCCTGAGGTGGATTTTCTTTTTCTTCTTAAATTTTACACAAGAAAATTCTACTCTCAAGAGTTACTCAAGAAATATAAAATAAATCAGATCCATAAAAGTTTACAGGCATTAATATTTTTAGGAATTTTATATATAATAGCTGAAAGCTGGAAGCACCTCACATATCCATCAATAGGTGAACTGATTTTCAAAAATTGTGATATACACACAAAATGATCATCTTTCTATTAATTTAAAACACATAAGTACTGATTAAATATGGCCAGATCTCAAAAACATGCTCAATGAGCAAAGCCAGGTAGAAACAAGTATGCTTTTGTATTATTTCCTTCAGATGACATACTGAAACAGCTAAAGCTAATTCACAGTGAAAAAAAGAAGTTCAGTGATTGCTTGGTGACAAGGATGAAGAGAGACTGATTGCAAAGTGGCCAGTGGGAATTTTCCTGTGTGAGAGAAATGTTGCATATCTTGATTTGGTAGCAATTATATGGAGTAATACATTTGTCAAAAGGAATCCATCTCTACACTAAAACATATGCCTCATTTTGAAGATAAATTATACCTCCATAAATTTAGCTACCAAATAGATGTAAAACTTGTGCTCCTGGCAATTTTCTGAACTCAAATGTAGTAACTAGGTTTGTTTTATCTTGGTAAAAATTAGCATCATACGGCACAAAAACAGTGACACTTTACTACCTAGTAGTTCGTGGAAATTTCAAGTAAGGAACAAGTGGGCTATGTTCAATTTGGTAATTATTGAGTGCCTGCAATCTTCCTGGAACTGTATCTGGAGTTTAGGACATAAGAATGCAAAAAATATTGTGTCCTCACAACCTGACTGTCCCATGAAGAACTAGGATTCAAGGGCATTCAGCAAGTAACTTAACTTCCCTACAATATCATCTGCATGTGTGAAAAATAGTTATATTGATACCCATTTCATATAAATATTTCATAGTTCTCTTATATGAGAAACCCAAATTATAAATAAAGAGCAAAATGAAAGAAAGGTAATAGGAAGTAGGGAGTTACATCTTTCTTAAATGAGAAGTAGACCAAGGGAAGGAGGAAGAGAGGAAGGAAGAGAGTGAAAAGGAATGAAAAGGGAATTAAAATGTGTTATGTACATGTACTGACTCCACCCAGGGAATGTAAGCATTATGTACTGTAAACTTGTACTCATAAAAAATAAAACTAAAAATAGTTATCCATATAAATAAACAGGATTTAAAAATATGTGCTCAATAGTTGTAGTTCAAAAATTACTAAAAATCAAAATTATTAAATAAAGCCCATATGGCAAAAACAAAACTACAATTGCACTCTTAAATGATATAATAGTATGAAAAAACTAATAATATAAAATATAAGAAGAAATATTGGCTCAGATTGATGGGAGTAATCTTAGAAACTTCAGAAAAATCAGATTATTATCATGCTAGAAAAACCTTTGAGAGCTTAAAAAATTAGAAATTTCCTAATTCATTTTACTAAACTGTTATCACTGTAATATTAAGACTTTATTAGAGTAGATTACAGAAGAATAATGCAAAGGCCACATCCATTTATACATATTAATGTATTTATATAAATAAATTACTTTCAAGGCAACCCTAGCAGTATACTAAAAGTCCATCACACAGAGCAAAAGTTTATTCTAGGAATGCAAGGACAGTTCAACATTAAGAAATCCATTAATGCTTTTCTTGACATTAATAATTTAAAGACGAAAATTTACCATCATCTCTAAGGATGCTAAAAGGCAAATGATAAAATCCAAAACCCATTTGGATTTTTAAAGGCTTTTAGTGAATTAGATATCAAACATTACTTTATAACCACTACTTAGAAAGTTGTGATTTTGTGTCTAGAAAACTCAAGATCATCAACTAACAATTTTCCAGCTCCATGGTCCCAGACAGGGTCACATACGCCTTTAATCCTAGGACTCAGCAGGCTGAGGTTAAGGCGGAGGCAAAAGGATCATTAAGTTTGAGGTCAGCCTAGACTGCATAGAGAGGCCCTATTTCTAAAAGCAAATAAACAAAACAAAAAAAGTACTTTATTACCATGTTTGAGCATATACATTTAGTTTTCCTTTGTGACAGCTATTATTTTTCAGGAAAATTTAAAAGGAACAAAATAAGGGTGATTTCAAGATGCATTTAACAAAACTTATCTGGGACATATAAAAACAACAAAAAACTTCGTCTTGACACTTCCAACTTGATGAAAAGAAATTTAATATTTTAATGCTGAATATTTTCAAGATAAATTATTTTTCCTAGATTCTGTCTATCACGTAGTACTTTAATTCCTAACGTTATTTCTACTTTAAATCATTTTGTAGTTCTCCCATAGGAAATGTCTATATGGCTTTCACAATTAAACAAGAAATTTTCCTCCTCTCAGACTCTTCCTTTAATATTAAAATATGCATTTCTTTCAGAGAGAATTATTGTATGACCAGCAGATTAAAAATGTGTTCCTCTCACCTAACGAGAGAGCTTAGATATGTGCACCAATCCATGGCTCGATATCTTCATAAAGGGATTTCACAGATCTCTTGATTTTATTTCTCTTCCCTTTAGCTCTCTTCTCTTCTTTCCGGTGTTACATTTTATTATTCCACAGTTGCTGGCTTCTGTGAATGATGCACAGCAGCACTCCCGAACTCAACATATGCACAGCGTCCACAGTTTCGATCCAAAATGTCACCCAGAAGTCTCATGTGTTTGGGAAATGAATAGACCATGGGCGTACTGTAGTCATCAGTACGTTCCTCCATGGATGGGTTCAGTATCTGAGCATGACGTTAGGAAGTAGCGACTGGTGAGTCATTCGGGTGTGTTCGTGTCACCAATTCCTCCCCTCTCTGCTTTCTGGTTGCCATGGGCTGAAGAATTTATTCTCTGACATGCCCTTCTGCCATCCTGTTTTTCTGTCCGGAGCCATGCAGCCATAGCCCGAAACTGTGAGCCAAAATAAATCTCTCCTTTAAATCATGCACGCCTGGTATTCTGTCCCATGGACAGGAAAGTAGCTAAGAGACCTCCTGAATTAAATCTGCCTTCATACTTGCCCTTTATCCGTGTCTGTGTTCACCTGAAGCCATGGTACAAGACCTCTTATGCGTCAAAACCTCCCACCTCAATGCATCTGTTCCTGTAGATTAACAAGTTCTCTGATACCAGAGGATTTTTTTGCAGCTTCACCTAAAAGGCCCATGATTTCTGAGGCTGGAACAATTCTAAACCAGTGGCACAGTTTATCCAGCCTCCCAAAAGGCAGTCTACAGCCGGTTTTACATGGTTCCTAATATGTCTAAGGTTGATCTGCACATCATTGCAATTGCTAATGGATCGTCTCCCTTTTGTTTCACTTTTCCCACTCACATAGGCCTCTGGAATTTACTTTCCAGTAACAAATCTGATCCAAAGGTTGTGGCACGAGTGACGCAAAACTGAGGATTTGCTTTCTGTTTCTTCATTTATTTTGGATGGAGGGAAATGTCACTCATTGTGCAGGAGGCGGGATATCTTCGCTTTTATCTCTATCACATTTTAGTGAGTTCTGTAGGTTCATGTGCCTTCTTAGTCCTGGGAAGATCTTTTACCACTTAAGTGCTCAATTCTTTTGCCCTAGTATGGTACTGCTTTACCCAGAAGTGGTATGAGGAAGGAATAATGATAATATAAAAAGAATATTAAATTTTTAAAGGAGACAAAATAATGGAAGAGTACAATATAGTCTAATGAGTTCTCTCCCTCACCCATGTTCTTTCTTTTAAGTAAACATTTCAGGTACGTTTGTACTATTACTACCTAAAGCATGTCCTTAGATACTATCAGTTTAGTGTTTATAAGGACCCTGATTTTAATTTTTAAAAAACGAATCCATTAAATAAATAAATTTGGAATGTAGTTATATTGAATCTACTGAAAACAAAGCTACAACAGTATATTCAACTGACAAAATTTATACTCAAACAGTAGCACTTTAAAGAACTAGATTTAATTTACATCACTGGAGGACAATAAAATCTACACTTGTTATGTACCTATATACTATATATCCATATATATATATATATATATATATA
>NW_022900927.1:52323186-52328499 GCF_012274545.1 Fukomys damarensis | reverse complement strand
ATCTATATTGTTATGCACCAGTAGTAGCAAACCTATAGCACGCATGCAGCAGTGGAGAGTTTGGATCATTGAAAGCTCTAAAAGGTTCACCATCACTGGTATATACACATATCTATGTATTATGTGTGCTGATGCAAAAAATATCCATCTCTTATGTCCAGCAATGGGTCTATAATTATGTTCTCTTACTTTGAGTAATCTTACCACATTTAATGATGTTGTATACCTTAACCATAGAATTGTATAGAAATTATTTTATAGAAGATATCAAATGTTTTAAATTCATATTTCTAAAAGATTTTAAAAGTGCTTTTTTACTTCTCAATCAGCTCATGACAAACACTTTTTATCTGGATTCCTGAAGGTTCTTCAGCAGTTCTTGAAACTTTCATATCAATGAATATTTTTGCTTATACCAGGTAACTAATATTGACAATACTCCAACAATAGATCTCTTACCAATATGAATATTTTCACTATATGACATAATTCAGTATACCCACTGAATATTAGAATTAATTTTTTTTCTATTCTTATGAATAATAAACTATTTGTCCTAAAGTTTATGACGTTCTTCTTTCCCAAGTGCTGAAATTTCTCTTGGGCATTTATCAGTATCAAACAGTAGACTTAAAATGCTTTTTAAAATATTTTCTCTTAAATAATCATCTACTTTGAAAATTGTCCACTTAAATTGATCACTGGGTAAAGAAAGGAAAAATATCTAACTGAGAAAAAATGGAAATAATGGAGCAATCATTTGAGGACAATAGAAAATACTTTTCTCTACAAGTAAATTATAGAAGTTTCAAGGACTAATATTTCACTAAAATTTGAATTAATTCTGTGGCAGATGGAACAGAGATTATATTTTTTCACTGTTTTTTTATCTGAATGATGCTATCTGCTGATTATTTAGTTTTATAGCCTTCCTATAAAGGTAAACAATGAAATGCTTTCCTGTAGCCATAAATCTTATATTGATAATGGCAATGTCTTCTATGTCATTCTTGGTAAAAGAAAAATCAAAATATGGGAGGCTAGAAAAGCAGCAAATATAATAAAAAGGCTGTTCTGAAGTACAGACGTCCTCCTGGAGTTCTTCTTTGGCTTGGTCATTTATCTTTTATATGAACTTCTCTTCCCTGGAGAAAGTTCTCTCTGTCACCATCTCTTCTGCTGCATTTGTCAAGGTCTGAAGATGAATGCCGTATCTCCTAGGAAGACAAGCTGGACCACAGCCATGTTTTCAAGAAAGAAAAATATTAAGAAGGAAATTTCTTAGAGCTCTGTTTTCTTCAAAAAGGGTATTTTCTACATTCTTTAATATTATCTTTCTTTTACAAATATAGGTTTACATAATATCCTGCTGGTCAAGCATACGGTATTGACTTCAGAAATAGGTCTAAAAGCCATTCTTCCTAGGAGTTGATTTTTGTCAGACTGATCAAGGAAAGAAGGGAACATTTAAAGTTTTTTTTTTTTTTCAAATATGCAAAACCAATGTTGTATCAGTCAGTATATATTAGAGAAACAGATATAACACAAGATATGTATATATGTATGAATTTACAACTTTGGCTTACATTGGCCACTCACAGGGTTGGACAAGAAAGAGTGCAGAGGGTCTGTCTGCACACTGGAGATCAAGGGCTTTAATTAAAGGCCTGGAGCTCACTGCAGTGTCCTGTGGGGATGCACATCAGGAGGCTAATGGTCTGTGAAGGAAGCCCGAAGAGTCCAACAGCCAGTGCAGTCCTTCTTCACAGCAGAAACCTCCTGAGCCGCGTCATTACTGGCTATCTGGTTTTCTGAGCTCTGACTGCTCTCCCATACAGAACAGCGTAAGGCTTTCCAACTCCACTTCTACAGCTGATGTCTCCAAATCTTTCCTACTTCTTCCCCTTCCCAAAAGCCACTTTCAAAGGCTCTTGAGCCATATGGCCAGGTAATATCACAGCAACAACCCCCCTTCTCTGTTACCAAATTCCTATGTTAGTTACTTCTCTCATTTCTGAGACAAAATACCTGACATCCAAAGAATGGGAAGGAGGTTGCTTGGATTATAGTTCACAGAGGTTTCAGTCCATCATCAGCTGGCTTTAAGGCAGAGTGGAACATGGCAGAGGGGTGTCCCAGAGGAAAAACAGTTCGTGGCAGCCACACTAGCAAAAGCAAGAGGCCTTAACTGTCTTTCTGCCCCTTTTATCTTATACAGAGTAAAGGGATTAGGGTAGTACCAAGCCAATCACTCCCATGTTGTGGTTTAATCACAGACCCTTCACCCTAGCATCACACAGTCTAGATTCATTCACTTAGGAGCTCATGAGGCTTTGGGGGGAAACCTAGACCTAAATCATAACAAATGTGTATCAGACAAAGACAGAAACATGTTTTCCCTTGGACTACATCTTGGCATTAGTAATCCTTGTGAGAGTATATATATATACAAATTTTTCAACATAACTTCCAGGACCAAAAGTTAAGTGCATATTTATTGAATTCCATATACTTACAAAATAAATGATGTGGTTTATTCTTTTGCCAGTGAGATTGAGGCTTGAAAAGTGTCTCACAATATCTAGATGAAATATTTCAGGGCAGGAAAATATTTAAAATCTGAGAAGCAGAAAAGCATTTGAAATGAATAGATGAAGAAATAGAAATGGCAAATAAATATAGATATAACACAAGATATGTATATATGTATGAATTTACAACTTTGGCTTACATTGGCCACTCACAGGGTTGGACAAGAAAGAGTGCAGAGGGTCTGTCTGCACACTGGAGATCAAGGGCTTTAATTAAAGGCCTGGAGCTCACTGCAGTGTCCTGTGGGGATGCACATCAGGAGGCTAATGGTCTGTGAAGGAAGCCCGAAGAGTCCAACAGCCAGTGCAGTCCTTCTTCACAGCAGAAACCTCCTGAGCCGCGTCATTACTGGCTATCTGGTTTTCTGAGCTCTGACTGCTCTCCCATACAGAACAGCGTAAGGCTTTCCAACTCCACTTCTACAGCTGATGTCTCCAAATCTTTCCTACTTCTTCCCCTTCCCAAAAGCCACTTTCAAAGGCTCTTGAGCCATATGGCCAGGTAATATCACAGCAACAACCCCCCTTCTCTGTTACCAAATTCCTATGTTAGTTACTTCTCTCATTTCTGAGACAAAATACCTGACATCCAAAGAATGGGAAGGAGGTTGCTTGGATTATAGTTCACAGAGGTTTCAGTCCATCATCAGCTGGCTTTAAGGCAGAGTGGAACATGGCAGAGGGGTGTCCCAGAGGAAAAACAGTTCGTGGCAGCCACACTAGCAAAAGCAAGAGGCCTTAACTGTCTTTCTGCCCCTTTTATCTTATACAGAGTAAAGGGATTAGGGTAGTACCAAGCCAATCACTCCCATGTTGTGGTTTAATCACAGACCCTTCACCCTAGCATCACACAGTCTAGATTCATTCACTTAGGAGCTCATGAGGCTTTGGGGGGAAACCTAGACCTAAATCATAACAAATGTGTATCAGACAAAGACAGAAACATGTTTTCCCTTGGACTACATCTTGGCATTAGTAATCCTTGTGAGAGTATATATATATACAAATTTTTCAACATAACTTCCAGGACCAAAAGTTAAGTGCATATTTATTGAATTCCATATACTTACAAAATAAATGATGTGGTTTATTCTTTTGCCAGTGAGATTGAGGCTTGAAAAGTGTCTCACAATATCTAGATGAAATATTTCAGGGCAGGAAAATATTTAAAATCTGAGAAGCAGAAAAGCATTTGAAATGAATAGATGAAGAAATAGAAATGGCAAATAAATATATGAAAGAATATTCAGCATCACTGAGCATTTGAGAGATGCGAATTAAAATGACACTGAGGATCCATCTCACTCCAGAAAGAGTGGCTATTATCAAGAACTCAGCCAATAAGAAATGCTTATGGGGCTGTAGCGTGCGAATGTAGACTGGTTCAACCACTGTGGAAATTGGTGGTTGATTTCTAAGAAAAAAAAAACCCAAATTACAGATTTCATTTGACCTAGATGTTACCCTTCTTGGTATCTTTCTGAAAGAATTAAAAGCATCATAGCACAGGGATATATGCACACTCATGTTTATAGTTGGACAGTCTGGAATAGCTAAATCTTGTAAATAGCCCAAATGCCCATCAAACCGATGAATGGGTAAAGGTACACATCCACACACACACACACACACACATACACACACACACACACACACACACACACACACACCTTGGAGTACTACTTTGCCATGAAGAAAGATAAACCTGAGGCATTTCTGGGTAAATGAATGCACCTAGAGACCATACTCTTAAGTGAAATAAATCAGATACACATTTAAATGTTGCATGGTTTCTCTAGTACAAGAAAACAACATGGAAATATGGACCAAAATAGATAAGGGCCAATAGATATTGTGAAATAAGAAAAATAATGTTGAAATGGGGATGAAAACTAGGGAGGGGGCAGGAAGGAAGAAAGGAAGGGGGAAAAAGGAAAAAGAGAATAAAAGGAAAAATGGAAACAAACCTTTTGTAAATGAGAAGAAGAGGGGTTGGAAAGGGGTTGGAAAGGTTGGAAAAAAGAAGAATCAAGATGTATAAGGTACAGGCACAAATTCCATGTGATGAATGTTATTATGTATAGCTAAAATGTACCAACAAAATCAATTTGAAAAACAAAGAAACAAGCAGAAAATTTCTGAAAGGCAAAGCTAAATCCTCTTCTAAAACATAAGACAGAGTCATAATCAGAGTATGAGAAGGTTTTTTGTTTTTGTTTTGTTTTGCTTTGTTTTTTGTACCAGGGATTGAACTCAGGTCCTTGTGAGTTAATATCACATAGATATTAATATCAGATAGAATAGAATTTAAAACAAATTTTTATTTCCTTGCAGAAACATGAACATTTCCCAATAAAGGACAAATTCATTAGAAAGACATGAAAATCACAAATATTTATGCAACTAAAAACAGACCCTCAAAATACATAATCCAAAACATGATATAATGGGAAATAAAAACAATCAATTGCATAATTATAATGAGATTTTGATACTTCCTTCAATAACAATTATAGCAACCATAATCAAATTATTAATAATCTGTACATTTCTGTAGACTGTGTTGAGCTAATTGTGCACATTGTATGCCTGAGAGACCATGTGCTCATTTGTTAAAAGTTCTCAATAAATCTAAAATAATAAAAATTGTGTACCCAATATTTTCTAAACACAAACAAATATAAAACCAAAAAAAAAAAAAAAAAAAAAAAAAATGTAACAA
>NW_022900927.1:52302057-52323168 GCF_012274545.1 Fukomys damarensis | reverse complement strand
AAAAAAAAAAAAAAAAAAGAAGATACATGAGACAAAAGAAATACTTGGAAAATACTACAAAATAAAACATGGATCAAAGAAATCACAAGTCAAAGAAAATACTCTGACCTGGATAAAAATGAAAATATAACAACTAAGATTTTTGTTTTGCAGTCACAAAAAGAATTAAGAAGAAATGTACAGCTTTAAAAGTCAGTTTCCATATTGGAACTAAAAATGTCAAAAGATGGATTAATGATGTCAACACTGGTTTCATGGAGCTTGTCAATATATTTTTAGGCCAAAACATCTGTCAATTTTATCTGCAACAAGATCCCAGAAAAAATAAAATTTATAGGGAGGAAAAGTTTATGTCAGATGTTTCAGTCCTTTCTCTTTGGTCGTGTGGCATCTCAGTACATCACAGCAGGAGCATGAGCTCAAAGGGGGAGGTTAACCTCAAGGCAAATGAAAAGCAGAAAGAGAGAAAAAGGATAGAGGCCTGAACATCTCCTCCCAGTTCACGTCTCCAATGACCTAACTTCCTCCCACAATGTCACATATAATAACGCAAGTCTTCAACAGGAGGCCTTTGGAAGACATTCCAGTTCCGTGCTATAATGTCATGAGAACAGTGTTTCCTGCAGCATTTTCAATAAATCTTTTAACATAAAGCTTATAAAATTTAAATTTGTGCATTCTATAAGCTATTGTTGATGTTGTTATGTTGAAAATATGAAAAGTGTAAGTGAATACATCTGGAAGATGAGAATCATCAGTATGGTTTTCCTCTAAATTAAGAAACAGTTGATTCTTGATGAAAACCCAACTTAATTAACAACCTTTCCACTTAAAATAGAAAGTAATGATCTTTCATTCTTTTTAATTTTGTGATTCAACTATGTAAAATTAAAAAACAAAATTTCATAACAAAATAACAAGAGAAAAACAAGTTAATACACTGTGCATTGTTATCTTCAAAGCAGTTCAAAGTATAAGATATAAACCAAAAAGATCCTCACAAAGAAAAACGATAATGACACAAAGCTCTCTTTCCAACAAACTAAGAAAAACTAGTTCTATAAATGAAAAACTATCATATATATTAGAACATTTTTGAAACAACAAAATTTGTAATTTGTAGAAATACTTGAACTTTACCTTATTTTCTGCTTTATTTTACTCTTTATTCACTCTTTATATATATTTGTATATATACAGACTCCAATAAAAAATTAAAATAGTATGATGTTTCATCGACAGATGGTGTACGGCTTTCTAATTTGACACTTCCCATTTGTTGAATTTTGCTATTGTTTCTTGTGTCTTTGGGGTTCTTTTTAGAAAATCCTTGCCTATGCCTGGGTCTTAAAACAATTTTCTCTTACACGGGTGCTAACAGCAGGGCTTTAGTTTTAGTGAAGCAATCTTTTTATCTTCAAAATATTTCAGGTATGAGAAGAGTCTTGCATAATTTACTATTTTCATTCTCCAAGGGAAAAGCAAATAGCCCTCCATGAAAAGGAGAACTGAACATCTAAGAAGAGAGACTAGAGGCTGAGATAGGAAAGCTTGTCCTGCTCTCTTTGCCTCCCTTTTCACATGAGCTTGCTCCCAGAACTGAAGAGATTCCAAGGCCTTACACTTGCTATCTGGAAACACCTCTATCTGTCTTGTGCCAAGGATTTTTAGCCAAGGCCAGGGATAAGCTTGTCACCAGCATCAGTTGGAAAAGCAAAAGACGTTATTTCAAAAGAAGGAATTTAACTCTTTCCTTCATTTTGAACTTGGAATTTTAAAGATTCCTGCCTTTGTTGTTTTAGGACAAAATCTGCTCTTGCTGTGTTAAGAGTTAAGACTCTACAAAATTGTCCAGTATGTTTGCCAATTTTGTGCTGAGAAACAAGCTATTTTCCTTTTGGAATTTATTAATGACTTCTGAAAGGTGTTTGAACTCATATACATAATTTTAAAGCCACATAATTTGTATTGCTGAGGTTTAAAAGAATCAAAGAAAGAAAATTATCTCAAGCTGAAAGCTTTAACTACCATGTTTCAAACTGAAGGTATGTTTTAATCAGAAACTCTAATGGATCTTTGACAATAGTGTTAGGAACAAAGTTGCTTTAGCTCAGGAGGGTACCTACTAAATGAAAGAGAACACAGTTAATTGCATGGTAATTGCTTTATATACAATACCCGAAATTTGGTATTAATCATTATGAATGATGACAGATGGGTCATGATGTCTTTGCTTACTTTAGCACTGCAATTGGCAAGCAGAATTCAATTAATTTTCACATTTCCATATGAATGGTCTCATTGATAGCCTTTAATAAGCTTTTCATTTTGTTCTATTTTATAAGTTGTTTACCTGCCACAAATGATATATTGGGTTAGAGCAATCACTTCAAAAAATGAGGAGAAATAGTCTGGAAAACCTTTCTGCTCAAGGAGATTATCCCTGATCTACTGTACTTAAATGTAAGTATTCCGTAACAATACAGCCCACTAAAGTAGATGACTCAAGTTGTTCATTAAAATTGTCCTCTTGGTGAATTTCACATCCTAATTGATCAATAGCCACTTTCTAATGAGTCATTTCTAAAAAAGGTGTTATAGCTTAATGTCCTGTGGGGGGCTTTAAATACCTCATGGTATGGTATTATTCTCTTTCAAAGCAAAATAAGAGTTACAATGTATAAATGAATACATTAATAAGTATGAAAAAGTAATTACATTTGAAAGGCAATTATATGTTTCACCAGGTGCTCTCACAAATATATTATTTCTCATAACAAAACTATGCAGCAAATAAAGCAAAGATCATTATTTCAATTTGTTATCCAGTCTGCCCAGGGATTTGTTTCTTCTAGGGATTCCAACTGTTAGCATACAATTGTTAGATCATTTGCTTGTACTGTACTCCTTTATGTTGCTTTTGCACCGTCTGCATTTATGATTTTAGTTATTTATCTCTTCCCCTTTTTGTTAGCTAATCCAGTTAAGAGATTGTCAATTTTGTGGATCTCCTATTGTTTTCCTATTCTCTACTTGGTTTATCACTGCTCTGAGATTTATTGTTCCTTCTCTAGATTTGGGTTTAGTCTCTTCCTCTTTTTCTGCTTTCTAGAAGTATAAAGTCAGGTGGCTGTTGAGATATTTGTTCTATTTTAATATATGAATTTACCTAAAATTCTGTTTTGACATGGCTTTCACTATATCCTCTTTCAAGTGTTGTATTTTTATTTTTATTGGTTTTAAGTTATTTTCTAAATTCTCTTCTGGCTTTTTGGCTATGCTTGTAAGACTGCTCTGCTTAACTAACTCCACATATTTGTGGACTTTATAGTTTTAATTTTGCTATTAATTTTGTTTCATGCCATTGTAATTCAAAAGATACTTTGGGTGATTTTTCTTCTGTAAGTTTTAAGACATTGTATAACTTTTTTGGTATTTTACAGAAAGATGAGCTCCATCTTAGCTAATATTCCATGCGAATTTAAGAAGAATATGCCTTCTACCTTTATTGCTTGAAGTGTTCTGTGCATGTCTGTCAGGTCCATTTGTTTTATATGTTGTATATGTCTGGGTGTTCTATCCAAATAGGGTATTAAAATCTCCTATTATTTTGCAGTTGTTTATTTTTCCCTTGAATTCTATCGAACTCTAAGTTGTAAACACAAAGATTCATAATTACTATAACTTTTAATGAACTGACATTTTATCTCTCTGGGTACTTTTGGTAACTGTTTTTTACAAAGCCTATATTCCTATAGCCACTAATTCTCACTTTGGTTAGCATTTGAATTAAATACCTGGTTCTATCCTTTCATTTTCTTCTTTTAAATCGTTTGTTGGTTCATTTTTAGGTATACAATATGATAACATTCATCACTGGTAATTTTAAGCTTTACATGATACATCTTGGTTCTTATTTTGTCCCCATTCCCCTGCCCTCCCTTTAGGCCCTCCATCTCTCCCTATTTACAAAGACTTTGTTTCCATTTTTTCCCTTTCTTATATTTTTCCTTTCCCTTCTCTCCTTTACACTAAATCTCCCAGTTCCCCTTCACCTTCATACCTTTTCTTCCTATTTCACATTATCTATTATACATTTTGATCCTTATTTATACAACTATTTAGTATTTAAACATGTGCCCTATATATTTCTCTTAGGAGTATGGCCTCGATGTGCATCCATTTAGTTATAAATGTCTCTAGTTTCTCATTATTTATGGCTGAGTAGGACTCCATTAGATTAAAAACATCCACATCTTCTTTGTCCAGTCCCCAGTTGATGGGCAACTGGGCTGTTCCCAAGTTTTAGCTATTACAAAAACTGTGCCATTATGAACATGGATGCACATATATCACTGTGATGTGATTCTTTTAATTCGGGAATATACCCAGCAAAGGAATATGTGGGTAAAATGGGACTTTTAATCATTGTTTTTGAGGTATCTCCCTAATGGTTTCCATAGTGGTTGCACCAGTCTACACTCCCACCAACAATGGAGAAGTGTTCCTTTCTCCCCACAATGCAGTCAGCATTTGTTGTTGGTTGATTTTTTAATAGCAGCCATTCTTTCTGGAGTGAGATGGAATCTCAGGTTTGTTTTCATTTGCATCTCTTGAAGGAACAGTAATGCTGAACATATTTTCATATGTTTATTTGCTGCTTTTATGTCTTTGTCTGAGAAATATCTGTTCATTTCAGATGCCCATTTTTGTGGTGGGTCTTTAAGTTTGGGGTTTCTGATTTTTTAATGTTCTTTATATAGTCTAGATAGTAAACCTTTGCCTGAGGAACAGCTGATAAAAATTTTTTATCACTTTGGAGGTTGTCTCTTTGCTCTGTTGATGGTTTCTGTTGCAGTACAGATGCTTTTTAATATGATGAGATTCCACTTGTTGATTATTTGTGCCAGTTCCCATGCTACTGAAATATTGTTCATAAACAATATTTATATTCTGATGTCTTTAAATGCTCTACCTATCATCCAGAAAGTTTAGTGTTTCTATCTTGATATTTAGATCTTTGAGCCACTTTGGTTTTTATTTAGTGCATGGTGAAAGATACAGGTTTAGTTTTAGTCTTAGGCAGGTTGAAATCCAGTTTATCCATTATCATTTATTAAAGAGAATATTTTCCTCCAGTGAGGATGGTTGGCTCTTTTGTCAAAGATGAGGTGGCTGAGAACATCTGGTGTTGTTTCTGCATCTTCTAATCTATTTTACTGATCCTCAGATCTGTTTCTTTGCCAGTACCATGCTCTTTTAATCACAGTAGCTTTGTAGTATAATTTCACATTGGAGTTTATGATACCTGTTGCCATATCTTTGTTACCTAGAATTGCTTTTGCTATTCTAGGTCTCTTATGGTTCCAAATGAATTTTTGGATTGTTTTCTCAAGATCTGTAAACTATATTCTTAGGGATTGCACTGAATCTATATATCAGTTTTGGAATTATGGCCATTTTCATTATATTGGTTCTTTCTACCCAGGAACAAGGGATATCTTTCCATTTTCTCATATTTTCTTCAATCTCTATTTTTCAGAGTGTGGTAGTTTTCAAGTTAAATGTCTTTTACTTCCTTTCTTGGATTGATTCCTAAATATTTCATTTTTCTAGATGCTATTAGGAAAGGAATTTTTTCCCAATTTCTTTCTCAGTGAGTCTGTTATTTGTGTACCAGAAGGCTATTGATTTTTGAGTGTTGACCTTATATCCAGCTACTCTGCTGAATCTGCCAATTAAGTATAAAATTCTTTTATCAGAGTTTTTTGGGTCTTCTATGTAGAATATCATGTGGTCAGCAAATAATAACAGTTTAACCTCTTCTTTCCTATCTTTATTGCTTTTATTTCTTTCTCTTTTCTAATTGCTGTGACCGACGTTTCCAGAACTATATTGAACGGGAATAGTGTTATTGGACATCCTTGTCTTGTTCCTGATTTTAGCCTGAAAATTTTTAGTTTTGGGCCACTTAATATGAATTTGGCTATTGGATTTTCATAGCTTTTATCAGGTTAAGATAAAGACCACCTACTCCAATTTTCTGGAGAGTGTTTATCATGAATAGGTGTTGGATTTTGTCAAATGCCTTTTCTGCATCTATTAATATGATACTCGTCTAAGGCCAGGGAAGTCCTGACTCTTCGAGAACTCTATATACACAAACCCTTTGGGATGGCCACTAAACTTGTCATGAAGTATGGTGACATGGTTGACTGAACCACAGCCATGAAAGTGAGCTTCTAGCTCTCCCGTGGGGCACCATGGTTCACACTGCCAACAGAGATGGAATGAGCATCAGCCTCTGTTCTCTCTTCAACAGACATAATTGCTTGGCCAGCACTGCCTGTGGGCAGACTCATATTCGTCTGCTTCTCTACCTTATTCTGCATTTCTTTTAGCTTCTTAGCTTCTTCCTCCTTCTCCCTGACTGGAGCTTTGATTGCTCCCAGCTCCAGGTCCTCAACAGCGCTGCTTCCTGGGTCACTCTCCAGAAGCCTTGACTCTTCCTCCTCTTGGCTACTGGCAGATCCTGAGCCAGGCCCAGAGCCCGGAGCTGGGGGTTAGGGGGCAGGCTCCTCTTCTGGCTTGGGCTCCAGCAGCAGCCCCCCAGGCTCCAGTTCCACACTGTTCTCATAATCTCCTGCACCTCCAGGACCCCCTCTCCAGCCTCCCCATCAGCCCCAGGCATGACATGGCTCATTGCTGGAGCCCCAACCACCTGCAGCCCCTGCCCCTGCTCCCTCACCACCTTATCCTTTCATTTTTAATGGAGAATAGGGCATTGCTTTGTTAATTCAATACATGCTACAGATAGATATGTTACAAATGGGGCCAGAGACATAGCTCAGTGGTGCTGTGCCTGCACAGCAAATGCAAGGTCCTGAATTCAATCCCCAGTACCAAAAAAATTTAAATTTTATATAGAAATGTTACAAGTAATAATGGTAGGATGTAATTTTCCACTTTATCTGGCCAGAAATGGCTTTCAGTGCATAAATAAAAATAATGAGTTGTCACAGACTGCATGAGAAGGCCACTTAGGCAAAAACCCAAAGAATCAGTTGTGACCAAGAAAAAGTCATTGGCCTCCATGATGCCCATGCATGGAAGAAAAGCTGACAGGCTGCTTGGGATACCAAAGACAGTTCATACCATACTTGGATGTTCTTTTAGTCCCCTAGACTGAGTTCAAGTGGGTTTCTTTTCACCAGCACACCTTAGAAGATACTGAGCAGTCCAATTGGGCTGACCAAACTGTCTATGATTCAATAGGCCAGGACCTGTCCTCTGCCTTTAGAACATTTTGGGCCTGCTGGCCCAAGGAACTACAAGCACGTGTATCTTTTCATGATATGCTGCTTGCTGTCTCTGCCATTGGGTGCACCAGCACCAGCACCTCTGATTCTGAACACATCAGTTACCTGAGATGGCTGCTGCCAGAGGTACACCATTTGAATGACAGCTCCTTGCTTGGTATCAGGCATTGGTCAGAGATTACTTTGTGGTCAGAGGTATCATATGAAACTGTGGTATGAACTCTCCATTCTCATTTGCATGCTTACAAACCCTACTCAACAGACCTCAAGTACAAAATGGAAATGGTACATTCAAGATTGTTTTCATTTGAGATGCTAAGGTACTAGTGGGCTTCATTAACAAATGGCTAGCACACTGGAAGGAGCAAAGCAACTCATAGGGGATGCTTTGCTTCTACCACCAGGAGCCTAAAATTGAGAGGCGTGTCTACTGATAAGTTGCCAAACTAAAGTAGATGGGGTCTGGGCTGGGGATTTAGCTCAGTGGTTCCACCACCTGCTTCGCAAGCATAAAGACCCAAGTTGGATCCCTGGTATAAATAAATAAATAATAAATAAAATAAAGTAGATGGGGTCCATTGGGTTGCAACTGCAATCCGACTACTGGATGGCCAGTTTTTTCTAAGACAAAACGAGGGTATTGTGCCCAATGAGCCAAAATGTAGGCAACAGCAAAGGCCACATAAGCTGCCCCTAGTGCCATTTTTTACTACCTTTACATCAGTTCATGGGTCATTGCCAACATCCTAGCCATTGGGCCAGAACATGACAGCTGAGTGGCCATACTATTAAAAGATTCCCAAAGTGCAATTCAGTGTTGCAGAAATAGCTTGTTATCTAAAAGGGACAAATATATGTTATTCATATGGACACTCAGATCACCTTAACTATTTTTGTGAAGAACTTATAACATGCTTTTGGATATCCCCTGTGACTTCACTGTGATCAAGGAACATGCTTTACTGTACCCAAAATGCAAAGGATATCCATGTTCTACTCTGTGGTATCTATGAATATTATTTTATATAGGAAAAAGGTATCTTTGGATATCTGATGACATTAGGTAGCATCCCATAGGGCAGTGGTGGCCAATCTACAGCACACAAAAGGCTCTGTATCACTGCTATGGGGAATATATTCTGAACTATGCTGACAGGTTCCTAGTGAAATCAAGTGCATCTTTATAAAGGAAAGCCAGACAGAGATTCAAGAGAGATTTGGTGATGCTGGCCTTGAAGGCTGAAGTGATGCAGTGACCTGCCAAGAAATGCTGACAGCCATCCAGCAAAGGCTAAGAGAGACGTGGGCACTCCTCCCGAGAACTCCATGGGTGCACAGCCTTTTTGACATCTGGATTTTGGCTCAGTGAAACTGGATTCAATCTTATGTTCTTCATAACTAGGAGGGAAAAAATACTCTGTTGTTGTAAGCCGTCAAATTTGTGCTCATTTGTTGCAAGAAGTACAGGAAATAAATACAACAGCAGTTTTAAAAGGACTAAATAAAATTATCCAAAAGGAATGTGATGAGAGAGAGAAGGATGTGTGGAAATTAGCCCCATTGTGTTCCCATAATCAGCAGTCAGGTAAAGAAGGAAGTAATGGCAGGAAGAAAAAGAGAAGCCTTGAATTAGAATTGAAACATGAAGAGACAGAGTATAAAAGAGGAGAAAATATTTCCAGAAGGGAGTAGTAATCAACTGTGGAGCATCTACTGAGATGTAAGGACCAAAAGAAGTGGTGGCGATAATAAAGTGTAAATCTCTGATCACTGTTTTTAAAGTTCACTGCAAAGTGATAGTGACAGTGAAAGTCAGGCTGGAGTGAGTGAAAATGAATTAGATGGAAGGAGGAGCTATGGCAAGATAAGTCATTTTTGCATATAAAAATTTTCAGTGAAAGAATGATAAGAAATGGGCAATGAAAGGGGAAGAGAAGGAAATTTATGAAGCCAGCAAAATTGTTGCTTTTGTTTCATTGTCCAAAATAATGCTCCTCAGCTATTCTTAGGGAGAGATTACTTTTAAAGAAGAGATTGGTGTTTATAAACACAGGAATCAAGAGATGGGCGGAGTGTGGAGAAGGAACAAAGGGATGAAGGATTGTGTTAAGATGTCTTTTGTACATTTATCAACTCCACACAAAGAGTGTAAACTTTATGTACTAGAGACATGTACTAAATTCTAAAAAAAAGAGTTGGGCAGATTCTCTAGAGGTGTTTGTAACGGGAAGAGACTGGATGCTTCTATAGACATTAAGGTCACTAAAGACTGCAAAAAGAACTAATGTCTTACAGTGAGAAAAAAGGAGTAAAGGCATGAGAAAGGTACTAAGGCACCATTAGGTTACATGCTGTAAACATCAACAGAATCTCAAAGACATGAGCACAGCTGCTTTGAAGGGATTTTGAGAGTTAGAGAAATGGCCATGTCACAAGACAGGTCCAAGAAGGTCATTGAAGCTTGGATGGGGAAAGTAACCCACCCTAAATGTAGGGTGTTTGCAGTTTCACTGATACCCATAGCAGAAAATGAATTTTCAGGACTAATCCATATGAGGCGTGCAAAGGTTTTCATTAGGCAGAAATGGAAAGATACACACTCAAAGAAGTAGAGACAGAGGGACCTTGTTTTCAAGATGAAAGAGCAAAAGGTGTAGGGAAAGTGGGAAAGGTAGGGGAAAGCTAATAATGGAAAAGAAAAAATATGAGAAAATGAAAAAATGGAAATGAAGTGTTTGTAAAGGGGGAGGGGAGGAGGGGGTGAAGGGAGGGCAGGGACAAGGGGAAAAAATGAGAACCAAGACCTGTCATGTAAAGGTACAAGAACCCAGTGATGAATGTAGCTGTACTGTATACCTAAAATGTACCAATAAACTCAATGAGGAAAAAAAAAAGGAGCTAGTGTCTATATTTCTACTGCCAGTTACCCATATGACAAGCTATGTCAGAATATCTGTATGTGTTTCGATTGAAATCTGGTGCCCACCTACAATATATTGCAGCTTCCATGATGAAGGAGGAAGAGCAATGTCCAGGTGAAAAGGACAGGTGTAAGCCACAACTTATAGACTTACTGTGTCATTAAGTTGTTTAGGATTTTTTTTTTCTTAGTGAGTTTCTTGGAAAAGAAAAAGGCTTTTCTCCTAATATTCCAAGTTTTTTTTTTTAAGTGCAATTTTAAAATCACAATCTCCTTGGCTCCTTTCCGCCTATTTATTTTTTATTTCTTTTGTCTTATTTCAGTTAAACTAGACAACTCTAAAGTGTCTTTCAACCCCGAAATTCTGCCATCATATGAGTATCAACACTTAAAGGAATAGTGATGTTCTAAGGATAAGAAGTATTTTAGTGCTACTATTTACTTCCAACGTGAAAAATTCAAACTGTTGAGCTACTCTGACATTTCTATTTTCTTTCCAAATATTTTTCATTCTTTTTCCTGTATTTCTCTGATATTAACAAATTTGTTTCTGGCAATTTTATCCATCATCTATAAACTTTACTCATTGCCCATCCTTCTAATAGCACTTTTTACCCCTTCCTTCCTCCCTTCTCTTTGTTTTTTTCTTCTTCTTTTTCTTTCCCTTCCTCTCCCTCTCTCCCCTCTCCCTTCCCTTCTCTTAGAGCCTCTATTTTCTGTAGATAAAATGGCAATGGAGATAGAATTGACATCATAAAATTGTCTTGAGAATTAAACTATATTGAATTTATAAACCTCAAGAATGTAGAATTCTAATAATTAGTAATTATCCTGACTGCTAGCAGCCAACAGATTATTCTTCTTTAGGAATTCAGTTCACATAATTGTGCTCTGGTTGAAGCTGGAGGCAAGTTTAAAGCCCACCTGAGAAACACAAAAAGATCCTGTCTACTAATAAAATTAAAAAGGCTGAGGAGTGGGTAGAGGGTTTGTCACTCAGCATTAGAGTTCTTGCTAGTAGGGCCCAGGTTTAATCTTCAATAAGTCAAGCAAAACAAAACAAAACACCCTAAACAATAACAATAACAAAATAAAAAAATAAACAAAAAAAAACTAGCTAAGACATTAAACCTGAAAAGGACTTTTGAAATTATATAGTCTACTTAAAATACAATATAAACAATAACGCTGAGGCCAAGGTGTATTACTACATGAATTTTTCAAATTTCAGGATGCTTTTGAGCTACAGTATCGTACCCAATTTTGCCAAGTTCTATTTCAGCAGGTTCTAGTGACAGAAAAAGGGAGATTTCCCAGAGTCATATTAGAAGTCTTTTCAAATTACATCTGCTGACAATAGCCCAGACTCTTAGATATGCTCCTTGCATGTGCTGGGAAGAAACACAGAACTCAAATCACAGTGGCTTAAATCAGAGAGAAAAAGAACAAGGGCAAGGTAGTAATTTCCTTTTAAACTATCAAGGTAGTGATTACTTATCTCTCCTGTTCACATCCAAATGGCTTTTTGCCATACCCAACTGCAGTGGAATCTAGTAAATCATATGTCCACATAAGCTCTGATTCTATGAGAAAAGGAAGTATGAGTTCATAGGATTTTTAACTGTTATAGTTTAGAACTAAAATGTTCTCCCAAATTCTCATGTGTTCAAAGCTGGGGCTTTTGGAAGGTAATTTGATCATGCAGATGTTATCCTCATCAATGGATTAATGCATTAATGAAATGATAGTTGAATATGCTGCCAATAGATAGGATCTTAATGGAAATGGTGAATCACTAAAGGAATGACCTGAAAGGATGTGTTCTTGTCTCTTCTTCATTTTCTTCCCCCCACCAGCCCCCCCACTTCCTGACTGTCAAGTGTTGAAAAGCTTTCTTCCATTGCATTCCTTTGCCTTGACATTTCTGCATTGGAGCCAGCTGACCATGGATTGGATACTCTGAAACCTTGAGGCAAATAAACCTCTCCTCTCTTAATTTATGGGTGCTGGATGATTTGTCCCAGCAAGGAGAAAGCTAATATATTAACTATATACACAGTAAACACCCAAATATTACCAAAGCAGAATGATGACAGGGTTAATGGAGTAAGAAATAAAAAAGATGTTTATGTTGAAATAGTCTCTATGAGATGTGATTATGCACCTCCATGACTCTGGTACCTCATTATTACTTCTGACACTTATACTGTTGCACTCTTTCTAGTTTGTACACCTGTAAGAGATTTTTTAAATATATTTTCAAAATTGTTTTCTGGGTGACATAAAATTATTCCCTTGACTTTTGGCAACAATTGATTTACTAGACACAATAGTTTTCTTATAACACATGTGAATCAACAATAAATTATCAACAACAAAACTATGTGTAGCTTGTCATCTTCTCATATTGCTTGTATATTTTTATTATTATTATGCATTTTGGACTTATTCAAGTTTGATCTCCAGATCATTGGTTCAGTTCTTGGAAATATAAATTTTGATATTGTGATGTTTGATTTTTGCTCTTCTTAATCTTCTCCACTCACCCATTTACATCATGTCCTTGGAATCTTGGGACTACGTTCTTTGCAACCGGTTACTTAATCTTTCTTAATGTTAGTTGCTGTGCCAGGAATGCAGGGATGAGAAATCTATTATAGGCTTGCTGGCAATATTTCACATATAGACAGATCAAAGCCAGTGAAATGCTAAATATAATTGTCTTTCAATATATATTAGTTTTATTTTCTATCACTAGTTATGATGCAAAAATAGATACATGCATTTTTGAAAAGAGTAATTTCTAAAATAATTAGAAAATCCAGTTGATTAGAACATCCCATTTTGGATTTAATGTTTTGTTTTGTTTACACTGAAATAAGAAAATAGAAGCAGATTGATTTTTATTGATAATTTTATTAGTAGTATTTAAAACAAAGCTAGGATTAATTTAGCACTAAAAGGACAGATAATCAAGTTCTTCAATATCATGTATATAAATTATGATTGATCATAAAAACTAAATTGTGAGATGCTTTACAAATTAATTGCATTTAATTCCTTTTATACTTAAAGTAGCCTATTATAGCTTAAAGTAATTATATTGTATTGGCATAAAATCTCCATTTTATTGAAATGAAAAAAAAAACAAATCTCAGAGGACTAATCTGGCTTTTGTGAATACATTTAGTAGGAAGCAGATCTTGGATTCTAACATGAGCATTTTGATTCAAAATTCTACTGATTTCTTTCGACTGATTCTTATAAATTTTCATTGAACTAGATAGTGTTGTCGTTTTTACCTTTAGTGATATTAGTTTTCCTCATACTATTTTCTATGCTGACACTCACAAGACTCACCTTGAGATAAAGATCAGTTGCCCTGTTCTGAGAAACCAGTTCAATTTTGCTACCTCTCCTGTTTCCTTTCCTTGATCTGATCAGCTTACAACACCTCCAAGCCTCTGGCCCTAAAGTTGAGAAAGATCCATTGTGGGATATGGGTTTATCAAGGTTTATGAAGTCTCTGCATGATCTCACATGACTTTGGCGTTTCTGCAATCTCCAAAGGCCTGTTCTAACACTTCTTGACTTGTTCTGAATTCCTTGTGGCTTCCTCCTCAGATCTCAAAAGTATAATGTAATTCCGCTGCCAGACTCACAAGCACAAGGACCTGAGTTTGATCCCTGGTACAAATATATATATATATTTGAAGTAGGATGTTATTTAGCACAAAAATTGACCAGGAAAACAGGTGTTTCATATACTTAGAAACAGGTTTGGAAAATGAAACATAATATATTCCTATTGATACAAATAACCAAAATTAGGGAAGATGGAACAATTTATATAGCCTGAGAAGGAAGAAAAATAGAAAAATATTACTTTAAAAAAAAGAAGGTAACTGATAAAGTTTCCTTCCATATAGTATTTTAGCCAGTGCCTACTAATGAGAGCTGTGTTTTCTTTTCTTCTCATTGAGTTTACTGGTACATTCTAGGCATACAGTACAGTTACATTCATCATCAAGATCTTGTACCTTTACATGACAGGTCTTGTTTCTCATTTTTTTCCCTTTACCCCCTCCTCCCTTCCCTATTTACAAATATTTCCATTTTTTCATTTCCTCATTTTTTTTCTTTTCCCTTATTTTCTTTCTGCTACCCTTCCCACTTATCCTAAGCCTTTAGCCTTTTTCTTCCTATTTCACATTTTCACTTATACCATTAGGATCTTATATACAATTATAGTTTTTCACACCAGAGAAACTATTTAGCATTTACACATGTGCAACTTATTTATTTCATTTAAGAGTATAACTTCGGCTGCCATAGCTCCAGCACCAGGAAGGTAGCCTGGGCCCCAATACACCATGAGAAGGAGAGCCATGCCTTCTCCCACCTCGAGCCACCATTGCTCCAGCAATAGGAAGGTAGCCACGTGGGCACCCCTGAAACCCCATAACTCCCCTAACAACCCCACCCCCAGTGCAGTCTCAGACCTCCTGATTGTGCCAGTCTTTGGACCCACTCTGCAGAGGCAGAGGTGGTCATACGGGGTACTTTTCTGAGTTTCCAACTTTGAACATCTTTAAAGAAAGGGTGTGGGAAACCTGTAGTAGAACAGTGTGGAGTTCAACCATTCAGAAAGTTGGGGAACTCAATCTGGGCCTTGAAGCCTGAGGTTAGTCTGAGTCATGGGGTTCAGCCATCAGCTAACTGAGAGCAGGGGTATTGTGTCCTAGCTCTGTGTGAGCCACTAAATGGTAAATATACTATAATGAAAAGTTTGTTCACTGCAGGCATGTTCTGGATGGCTTCTTGATTTCAATTTAATTCAAATGGTTTAAGGGTGATAGACTAGTGACTACCACAGGTGGTCAGTTTCCAAATTGTGCTGGATCTTAATGTGTTGCTGATTGTATCAGTTGGGATAAAGGATTGTGGTTGATTTGATGAGCTGTTTTCTCTGATGTTACGAAGATGAGAATGTCTGTGGGTCGTTAGAGACCCTTAAGCTAGGGCACAACTATATCAGGAAGATTTGGGTAATAATCCAGAAATTAAACCAAGGACAGTCCAACAACAAAAATAAAAATGAGAAAACACTTAAGCAAGACACAAAGACAGACTTCCAGTTCACCAATGGCAAACAGTAGGGCAATTGAGGATGAAAAGGCTGATAGTGAACCACCAGGACACCCTAAACTCAAAGCACAGGAAGTAACAAAACAGATCAATCAGGCACTAGAAAAATTCAAAACAGAAATAATTTCCCAGATAACCATAGAGATGGTGAGTAAAATGAAAGTTGTGATTCGAGACTCTAGAGCAGAAACTGACAAAAAAATAGATGAGCTCGGGATCACAATACAAGCCCTGAAGGCCCAGCATAAGAAAGAAATGGAAACAATAAACTCCCAACATAGGAGAGAAATGGAATCCATAAAACGGATTCAAACAGATATCCAGGAGATTAAACACTCCATTGAAAGTGTATGAAACAGAATAAAAGAATGCAAAGATAGACTCTCAGATATAGAAGATAAGATTGCAGTCATTGACCGTGAAAAGAGAGGTCTCTCAAAAACAGTAAGGGATCATAAGAAATCAATCCAACAACTCCTAGATGATGCAAAGAATAATAACATGGGCTGGGGATTTAGCTCAGCAGTTCAGTGGCCTGCAGTGCAAGCACAAGGACTTGAGTTCAATCCCCAGTACCAAAAAAAAAAAAAAAAAAAAAAAAAAAAGAAAAAGAAAAAGAAAAAGAATAACATAAGACTGATAAGAATCCATGAAGTAGTAGGAGAAAAAACAAATGACTTAAAAAAACTTCGCAGAATTAATGACAGAAAACTTCCCAAACAGAGGGGAAGAATTTGACATTCAGATAAGTGAGGTATACAGGACCCCAACTAGCCACAATAAAAAAATTCTACACCTAGACATATAATAATCAAGATCCCAGAAGCTCAACAGAAGAACAAAATACTACAAGCAGTAAGGGAAAAGAAACAAATCGCATGCAAAGGAAAGCCCATCAGTATCACAGCAGACTTTTCAACACAAACTCTTAGGGCAAGGAGAGCCTGGAGTGAGATATTTCAAGTACTAAAAGAGAACAACCTCCAACCTAGACTGATGTATCCTGCAAAACTCTCTGTCAAAATGGATGGGGAAATAAGATACTTCCACGACAAAGAACACCTGAGAAACTACATGAATACCAAACCAGCACTACAAGCAATTCTAAACAAGATCCTAGAAAAAGACAATGAAGGCAACAATACCATGAGGCCCAACAGAGAAAATCAAATAGGCAAGGCAAGAAACTAAAAGAAGGTAAAGTAAAAAAGAGACAACAAAAGACCAATAACATGACAATAATAAATCAGTACATATCAGTTATAACCATCAACGTCAATGGCCTCAGCTCTCCAATCAAGAGAAATAGACTGGCAAAATGGAATAAGAAGCAAAATCCAACAATATGTTGTATACAAGAAACACACCTAGTGCGAAAAGAAGCCCATAGACTGAAAGTGAAAGGATGGAAAACAGTTCTCCATGTGACAGGAGCCCAGAAAAAAGCAGGGGTATCAATCTTATTTGGAGGCAAAGCAAATTTCAAACCAAACCTTATTCTAGTATTATTGATGTAGGATGGTACTGTATCATGCCTCTGTGAATGTAAAACATCTTGTACCTGCTTTATGATGCATAGTAGTGACCGTGCTTTAATAGAGCTATTTTTAATATTGCTCTAGAATGTTCTCTTTCCAAATGATTATTAAGATGCTAAAAAAAAAAAAAATGGTGCCAGATACCACAGCAACAGAACTTTGCTGTTTTCTGGATATTATTCTTTTCTTTGTTTCTTTGTTTCTTTGTTTTTGTTTTTTTAATGGAATGTGCTGAATGTATATAATTTTGTTCAGATGACTGTAGAACCTGGAAAAGCTGTTGCTGCTATTGAGGCATACCACACTGCTATTACTGGTCTTTTATATATATATATAAAATATCTTTAAAAATAGCTCTGATAAAGCACGGTCACTACTATGTATCATAAAGCAGGTACAAGATATTTTACATTCACAGAGTTGAGTCAGCATTGCACAGAAATTGACAGCCATATTGGTCTAGAAATGTTCATTTATTTTTATTTTTATTTTTTCCCATTTTTACAGGGGTAACGCACTGTATTAAATATGTAAGGTCATATCTACATGGGTTTGATTACAGAAACTAATAAAGTATTCTCTAAATAATGAAAAAAAAAGAATAAGATAAGCCTACAAGAGCAAGAAGCAATTTAAATATGTTCAGGGACCATTTTCACCTTCAGAATTAAGGAGTATTTTAATGTTATAGCATTGCCTTTTCTCTTTTACTTTCCTTTTTAGTTTTATTTCAGGATTCCCTATTTTTAATGTTCATACAGAGATTTCTTTAACTGAAATACAGAATAGTTTCTCTGGTGTGAAAAACTATAATAGTACATAGGATCCTAATGAGATAATTAATAAAGTGAAATAGGAAGTAAAGAGCTAAATGTGTTGGGAAGGTGGGAAGGGTGGGGGAAAGGTAATAAGGGAGAGAAAAAAATATGAGAAATTCAAAAAATGGAAATAAAGTGTTTGTAAATAGGGAGGGTAGGAGGGGGGTGAAGGGAGGGCAGAGACAAGGGGAAAAAATGAGAATCAAGACCTATCGTGTAAAAGTACAGGATTCCAATAATGAATGTAACTGTGTTGTATACCTAGATTGTACCAATAAACTCGATAAAAAAGAAATACAAAAAAAAAAGGAGTATATCCTCAATATGCATCCATTTTCCTAAGAATGACTCTAATTTCTCATTCTTTATGGCTGAGTAGTATTCCATTTTATAGAAAAACCACATCTTCTTTATCCAGTTTCCAACTGATGGGCAAATGGGCTGTTTCCAAGTTTTAGCTATTACAAACTGTGCCACTATAAACATGGGTGCACACATATCACTGTGATATGATTCTTTTAATTCTATTGGAAAGATACCCAGCAGAGGGATGGCTGGGTCAAATGAAACCTCTAGTCCCAGCTCTTTGAGGTATCTCCACATTGATTTCCATAGTGGTTGCACAAGTCTGCACTTCTAAGAGAGCAGAAGTAGGAGATACAGCACTGATAAAGGTAAATTCAGGTTGAGATCTGCCCCTGGGAATAGCAGCAAAGCTTAAAATGATCACAGTGTGTAATGCTCCTTTACACACACTTCCTATACATTGTAGCCGAATCTTTCCTGTATGGCCCCATAGTTCTAGGCCTCACAGATCCACTTCAAATCATTCTATTATAGTTGCTATCTTCTTGCCAGTGCTCCCAGTATTTCTCAATATATAGCACAATAGATGGTTAAGCAAAATATCAAAATGCTGGTCCTTTTCTTAATTTATTCTGGAGCCTGCTTGAACCATAACTTCAACATTAAGTATTATTCATGACAAAGATATTCAAATTTCACTGGAAAGAAAGGGCAAGTCAGCATTTAAAATCCAGTGGTATCAATCTGAAAGTTTTAAAGTTCTAAAAGTTTATTAGCTTATAAGTGCAAAATTGTCTTAACTTGTGACTAGTACTAACAAAATTATGTAACAAAATTATGTAAAATCATGTACCTAGTACTAACAAAATTATGTAACAAAATTATTTAATGCAGAGTTGATGCAGTAAAGAGCTAGGTTAAGGTCATAGAATTTGTATATATTTCAGTTAAGTCCTGCCTACCTAGCTGTTAATGATTTCAGCATTTGGTTGAACTTGAAGTTATCATATTTGGCTTTACACTTGTTAGATTCTTTCTTAGAGAAAACTTTTTATTGAGCTTAAGCTACAGATTCCATTGGGAAAAATGTAGGTCAATCTCTTCTATCCATCAGGGAGATGATTAAGTAAAATATGTGAAATTTTCTAGAAAAATGTTCAATTATCTATAAGTAAATAAGGTAAATTAAATATAGACAATGGTAATAATGATTTTGAAACACCTAACCCCATACCAATTCATGAGAGTGTAAGGAAGGAATGTTTCTCTTAGGATCCTCTAGAAATTTTGGCCACAATACTGTCATTAAATGCCTCTCTCCAGATGTAACTGAAAGTTCAAAGCAGTATCATTGGTTTTTGAATTACCCTAAACATCAAAGATACTGACAAAATGTGATAGTTTAGAATTTTAGATCCTTAAAATAAATGTTTCCTATTGCTACATTTGTTATTCTATGGATTAAAAACTTCTATGCTGAAATCAGCTCATTTGCAATACCTGTATCTGTATGAAAATAAAAAGATACAAACACACACACATTTGGGGAAAAGATTATGGAAAAACATAAATATGAGCAGCACGGCTCCTCATGTATGGAGTTAAGCCACTGATGATAACCTCTTACTGATAGACCTCAATTTAGAAAGGAAGAAAACATCATGTGCTTAGAGGGTGCCATGGTTTGAATGTGTCTTCCTCACGTTCCTGTGCTTGGGCCCTGGGAGCTCACTGCTGAGGTGGTGGACCCTTTAATAAATGTGCTGTAGTGGATGATGATGACGGGGTGGTTGGGGACTCATTCCCCCAAATGGATTAATGCCAGCTTCATGGAGTGGATCCAGCCACACAAGAGTGAGGTCGTTCTCACAAAAATGGTTGGTTATAAAGAGTGAGGTTTACTTTCATCTGGTCTCTTGCTTCCTGTATCAGTGTGTCACCTCTCCCTGGTGCATAGACTTCTACCATGATGCCATTCACCAGAAGGCTGTCACCAGGGGCAGAAGAGACGCAGCGACTGGATCAACACTTCCAGTCTGTAAAACTGTAATCTGAAGAAACCTCTTTTATTATAAAATACACAGCTATGGGTGCTTTGGTATACCAACACCAACTGAACTGAAATCCACATCTAATTCTAGAATTAGAGACATCCTGGGGAATATGGTCTTAAGTCTCAGTGTCTTCTAAACATCCAATCAGGTTTTGGTTCTGCAGTCAGCGGATAGTTTCCAACTCTTTTAGGGTTCCTTCCATTCTTTCTTTTGCCAACAATGCTCTGTATGTTCAACTATGTGAACCAGATAATCACTGTTTGCTTACCCTTGAAAACAATTCAGGTGTGTGAGCTGAAACATTCCCTTGGAATTTAGCTACCGTATAGGAATTTCTACTTCACCCAGACAATCTATATATAAGCATAGTAACAAAGATTTTACTACATAATAGATGAAAAACTTCTGATTTTTTTTTCATTTAAAATATAACTTTAAAGAATAAAACTTTCCATCTTGTAATCAACCTATGCTTTGACTTATGCTTTTAACTTCCACAGACTGATACTACTGTGCTTTACCATCTGTAGAATGCAGAAAAAGCCTACTTTGTCTTAATTTATTGTAGTTAAAATCATACAGTGCATGGACACAAACTTCATTTATTCAGATATATTATACCCACTCATACTCAGTTTTTTTAAAAATTCAGCTTTGCACTTAAAGTCTAGATTAAATTGTCCTACAATTTTGAGCAGATTATGCCTACCAATTTGCATACAGACTACTTCACTTAAAATGAGTTTGATTCTGCCTGTGAACAGCAGCATACAGGACAAGTGCTATCCAGGTTGATACTGCTGAAGCAATTGAAGTGTTTTGTCTACAATAATAATACTTTCAGATAACTAAAAGCCATAGGAAAATGTTATTTTATGAGGCCAGGGATTTAGCTCTGTGGTTCTGCCACCTGCCTCACAAGCACAAGGACCTGAGTTCTATACCCGGTACCAAAAAAAATGTTATTTCATAAGGGTAAACAAAAAAAATATATATATATATAATTTG
>NW_022900927.1:52233357-52301848 GCF_012274545.1 Fukomys damarensis | reverse complement strand
ATATATCACAGAAACAGGAGACATGTTCAAAATTCTTAGTGATAAAACCTACCAGAAGGAGTCCTTTACCAAGAGGTACTGAAACAGTTACTGAAAAAGTAGAGAAAGTGAAAGGTCTTGTGTTTTCATACTTTATCTTTGCTGTGGAGTACAGAAGAAACATGAAACCTGTGCTTCTTGCTTTAGGCTATTTTACAGTGCATGCTGGGGTACAATTGTGTAGCACACATTGAAGAAAAAAATCTGGCCTGAGGAAAACTACTCATCTAGCCTGGCCATTCTGGAAACTAATAGTTTAACCAGAACTTTTTATTTTGGAACTACAAGGCTGAGATATTCACTTATAGTACCTCATTGGTAATTTCAGAGGCTTTGTTTTTTATTATTTTAAAACAGCTTTTTTATATATATATTGTATAATTCACCCATCTTTAGAGTGCCATTCAGTCAATTGTAGTAAATATTGGAATGATAGTATAGAACTTTCTTGTGTCTCCAAAAAGAAAGCTTGTTCTCATTTTTAGTTACTCCCATTCCCACCCTCAGTACCAGACAATATTAATCTGCCTCTGTCTCCAGGGACTGGCTTTTTGTGCAAAATTCACATAAAAAGAATCATGCAATATGTGACATTTGGCATCTGATTCTTGATAAGTTCTTTAATATGAGACTTCAAATGACAGTGAAAGTATTAATTGAGAATGACTCACTATCCCTTCCCTTTCAGAGATACACCCATTTGATTAATAAAGAAAAAGAGCCAAATGAAGATAAAAGTGAATTACTAGCCAAAAGATTCTGACTCATATGCCAGAATAAAATCAGTGCTCCATTTTTACCATGTTCCAGTGTGGGGTTTCTTACCCTGATCCCCTGCCCCTGGAATGGGTACACATTTTTGCAACAACCACATTGAGCTTATTAAATCTTCATTTCCCATGTCTCATTTTTCCTAAACACTTCAGAGTAAAGAGAAAGTTTGATCCTACCAATATCACTCACATAAATTTTAAATGCACAAGCAATAATTTGAAATGTGGAGGTGAGTCCATAGTAAAACCTTTTTCTTACAACCCATCTGTGTCCTAGTTGGGGCACATTTTTGATACAAGACAAAGCCAGGAGGGAGGCAGAGGAAAAAAGAAAGGAAACATTAAAGAAAAAATAAAGTCTTCATTTCAGCCATATGTTTATAATATACAATGTGATTTAATGACATTTGGGGAAATTTTTATGAAGCTGTACTTCCTGCATTCAGGGAAGAAAGCCATTCTCTGCATCAGCCTATGTATCAAACAGTGGTGGTTTTATCATCTCCTATCTTTTCCTTATGGTTTAGATCTATAGATTATCACCCACAAGGCTCAGGGACTGGGTGTGTGTGTCAGTGGGTTGAAGAGCTCATAGTTAAATGTGCTTCTAGAAGGTGAGGTCTCCTTGGGAGAGGTGGGTCTCTAGGGTTATGATTTAGAGAATATATCTCCCTCCCTTGCTCCTCTCTGCTTCCTGGCTACCATGGGGTAGGAAACTTTCTTCAACTATGCCCTTCTGCCATGCCATGTCTTCCTGAGAGTGGACCCACTGTGGTCTGAAACTGTAAGACAAATTAAACCTTTCCTCTTTTCCATTATAGGTCTTAGGTGCTTTGTCCCAGTGATAGGAAAGTGACTAATATACTCCTTTGCAAAATGGAGACAACTGCATTGTTGATGTCTCCAGTCTCCAGGACTAGCTGGAGTCTCCTCTTTTGCCTTTCTATCTCCTCACGCATGTGTAACACTGTTGTTTCCATGTTCACCCTTGAGTTTTGCATTTACAGCCATCCAACTTGAGCTGATAGGGAACGCCATCTAGAAGGGAGGCATCCATAATTACAGCAAAATAAAAATAAAAATTTTGAATGCCTTAAATGCATGATGTATTTTCTATTTATGTTTGTATTAAGATCCCAAGTTATTTTTAGATTCTTAGTACATTACACATGGCTGTTACCTTAACACTAAGGAGCCATTATCTAAACAGGCACTTTCACATGTGTGCCCACATATTTTCTGGATCATGACAGTGACAGTGGACATTTGTAAAATAATGCAATTAGCTATCTATCATAATGAAATCTAGGTCTCATCTTCATCTGTTTTGTGTAATTATAAACAGCATACCTAAGTCTGGGTAATTTATAAAGTGAAGAGATTGATGTGGCTTGCAGTTCTGGAGGATGGAAAGTTCAGGAGAATGGTGCCAGTATCTGACAAAAGCCTTCATGGTCTCTGTCCCAGGATGATCGATGGCAAGATAGCAAGTGTGTAAGAAAGCAGAATGGCAGGGCCACTGTTAGGCAAACTCTTGTCACTATAACTGAATGACCTCCATGATAGTTGGTTACTTTAATACATTCTGATGTATCCGCTCTTATGACCCAGCCACCTATTAACCTCCATTTCCCAAAATTGTTGCAATGGGGATGAAGTTTCTAGCATGTAATTTGGGAGGATATACTTAAAGTATATCAACTTGTCCCTTTCTTACCAGTTACTTTTGTTAACCTCAAATAGCTTTCACTATTCTTTTGTCATTTCAAATTGTAATTGGTATGTAGTGTTATTTGCATTCACCTTTGGTTATAGACAGAATACACATAAAAGCAACAAGAATAAAGCAGAAGACATATTACCAAGCAAAGCTTGCTTATTACTTCTCCCTAATTTTAATGTTCAGGCTTGGCTCCTGAAAGTCTCTGGAAAATGAATCTGCTATTCTATATCAAGCTTCCCAAGGGAGACTTCTAATCTAAGGGAATAAATTTTAATTTCTCTTTGACCCAAACCAACTCTCTCCATTTTAAGGTCTTGTAAAAATTTTTCTTAACCCTTGGGAAGGGTTTTCTTGCTAAATATAGCCTTGAACTTATGTGTGAGATCATGATATCATGATAAGAGTTGAACTCTCAGCCCAGTGACCTACTCTTTAGAACCAGCACAACCTTGAAACCCAGTATTTGGTCTGTGGCACCAGCACTACAGATAAACAAAATGTATCCATCTTCCAATGGGTTATTTCATTCCTTGCCTGTTATTTAGAAGATGCTCATCTCGTGAATCATGGGTTATAATGGGATGCACTAATTATTCCTATATCGTCTCCCACAAATTATATCCAATTGAAAAGCCAAAATCTGTTCCAGTGGAATAAACTTATATTATCAGGTTCAATATTAGAAAGTTAGAGTTGAGAATATGTGTGAAGTTGAGGACAATACTGGGTTACTGGGTTTCACATGACACATATTTGCCTGTGAACAGAGCAGGCGCAAACACATGCATGGGCGCACATGCACGCACACACACACACACACACACACACACACACACAGTGGTCATCCACCTAGCCCCAGGTAAAGAACATGGGATTAAAAGTACTAAAACATTCTTGGGTCTGCTACATCAAATTCTAGTTTCTTCATGGATTTTGGAAACAAAATAAGCTTCTGGTTCACCTAAGAGAGTTAACAATATCAAGAAAGGAAGATAGCTTGAAGAGGATTCCACATAGGACCCATAATCTTTTTTTCTCTCTCTCTGTCATTGAGTTTATTGGTACATTTTAGGTATACAGTACAGTTACATTTATCATTGGGATCTTGTACCTTTACATGACAGGTGTTGGTTCTCATTTTTTCCCCTTGCCCCTGCCCTCCCTTCACCCCCTGCTCCCCTCCCCATTTACAAACACTTTATTTCCATTTTTACATAGGACCATAATCTTAATTCAAATGAAGCATTTCTATGACTAACTCCATTTCCAGGAAGAAGATTAAGCACAAACTCTGAGAAAAGGAAACACATGGACCTCCCAAATTTTCACAATTTCCTGGAAAGATCTTAGAGATATTCTTCTTTATGTGCCAAAGTAGAACAACAAAGAGAAGAGGGAATAAAAGTGATATTTCCGAGAGTCTATACACACACTGTGAAATAAAAACTTCATGTCATTCATCTTTATGAAGAATAAACTCTTAAGTTTAAGGAAAGTAGAATTGGGGTTTAGTTAACAAGCACTTTAGCTATGTTGGTGAGAGCCTATCCCTTCACTTGCTATCTGAACTTCATGCCCATTGTTTAATCACTTTAAATCGCAATATTTTTCTACAGCAAAAGAGCATGAAAGTGGCTATGCTACATATACTGATTCAGGTCACATACGGTATTAAAATGCTTAAAATATTGTTCACTGTTACTATTGTTATTATTACTATGTATGACAGCCATAAAACTATGTAATAATATCAATAACTATTCCTTTCTTATTAAGGACTTGGCATAGCCCACAGCCATGTCTCTCATCCAGGACTGATGTCAGTCGCTGCTGGTCAGACCTTACCATTGGCTGATGATTCTCCGCATCTCCGTTGGGCTCGCTCCACTGCAGAGGAGCTTGCTTCTTCCAATGCTTTGGAAAACATCTCTTTTGAAGTTCTCTAGAAATAGATTTGAAGTTCTCTCCATTTCCTGGAAAGTGTCTATATTTCTACCATCCTATGATGCCAAAAGGAGTTTTTATAGCTATGATCCTTTTGTCAGGAAAAATAGCTTCCAGATTAACACCCCATGAGGAAACAATTTCCAGTTGGGCAAGTCACGGTTTCTATGACTCTTCCTACATGTTACTCTCAAAAATATCTAGAAATACAAATTGTTGAACTTAACTCTTTCAAGCCTGCTAGAAATGCCAGTAGTTTTCAAACTCTGTGTTTGGGCCCACTACATTGGAATTACCTAAAAAATTTTTCCAAAATTTATATTCCTGGTTCTCACTTCAAATGTATAATCCATCAAGACTATAATAATGCTACACACATTTAAAATACTCAATTTTTTGAGTATCTGACAATGATATTTGTAAAGCAGAAAGAGGACTTGTTTCCTTTCTATTCTTGAGCTATTATACACACACACTCACACACACACACACACACACACACACATAGAGGAAATTCTAATGATGCAAAAGAAGAATGGACCAAGAATATGAACAGATGGTACACATATGTCTGAATATGTAAATTGTGAATAAATATATAAAGTGGCCTTCAATCTTATTTGTAATTAAAGAAATTCAAGTAGAACAGGAATAATAGACCAACTTTCAGAATCAGGGTGGGTAAATATTGCAGCTGAATATTACTTCTCTGGGCTAGTAAATGGTGAATCAGTAACTCTCAGTTGATCTGGTGAGTTTTCAAACTGATACAAAAATTTTAGAAACTAATAGCAACATCTGTCAAAATTTTAATCACTGATATCCTTTGTATAAGCTCTAGACCTATAAAAATGTTACCCCTAATTATATTTAGAAAAATATCCAATGTGGTTAAAGATGTGTAAAACTATACATAAGTATGTGTATAAAGACCATCCATAATAATCACTGCAGCTTACTTTATTTAAGCAAAACACAAATACCACAAAATCCACACACAGCAAATAGAACCAAACAAAGACTAAATAACAGCACAGTCATACATTCATACACTCCAAGCCACTGAAAAGAAGATAGATCTGTGATAATACAAAAATTATGCCCAAACTATTGTTATATGGAAACAAGAAAACTACAAAATAGAATCTAAAATCTGATCTTACTTGTAATGGTTTGTATCCAAATATATCTTCATACCTTTTGCATTTTATACAAAGGGGATATTTAGTTTAGTTTAGCTCTTAATTTCTAAGAAATATCCCCTGGTGAGCTTGATAAGCTTCCAGGTTTGGAAAGAACTATTACGCTATCCAACTTAATTAAATACTACATTGTTCTAGTTAATCACATATCTGGTTAATATAGAGCTATCTCACTGGATTGTCTAAAAGATTAAATGAGATAATGTATGAGAAAACTATTTCAGCAATTGTCAGCACTGCAAGCATTATTGTTGTAACACTCCAGAGTCATTAAACATTTTAATCAGTGTAGAACAGCAAAATCTTGAATAGTAAATAGTAAAAGGTAAAGGCAACAGAATACAGTCCCTTAAAATATTTGCACTCTCAGATAATAGATAAACACATTTTTAAAAATAAAAAGTGGACTGAAATGGGACGAACATTATAAAAGAGGCTTGCAAAATTTACCATGATAAGCTTTGTGTAAAATAGGGAATATTTAGTAGATAAAGTTGTGGGTTCATAAAGCTTGTAAGGGAAAGGAAAAACCTATGGCAAAGAAAAGATTCATTCAGTGATGTAGAGATGCATAAGAGAACGTGGCCTGATGCAAACACTGCTATGTAACTGACTCAGGGAGGTGTACTATAGCCATTATTCTTAAGGTTGCTCTTCAGTAAAATACAATTAACATCACTGTCCATATTCTAAACTATTGTGATAATGCTGAAAATATTTTCATATCTTGTCATACCATGGTATCACTTATGTGTGGTGATCTGATTGTGTCCAGTTAGTAATAAAAGCCAATATAGTCAATGGCTAGACTGGTAGGTAAATTAGCATCTGATGAAATCACCGGAACATAGCTTCTGAAAGGCTTTTTATATGACATTTATACAAATCTATTAATTGAACACCAACACCTATATTTGTTACCTGCTGATACTTACCTCATACCTGCACATGATGATCACTAAAAAACAATTAGTCATAAACAGAGAAAGACAATGTTACTGGGTGGAATATTTTTGAGTCTAATTATATTTTCAAGTAAAAAATATTTTCCATCTTTGTTTAGCCCATTAGAAAACATTATGACACTGAAAAAAATAGTTTCCAATAAAACTCATTTTTGCTTGGAACAGTTTGTATTTCCAAGTTTCATAAATTATTATTTCCTTCCTCTTCCTGTTCCCTGCCCCTCCCACCCTGTAATCTGATATTAATATCGCCATTAAACGTTTTTGGTCATGAATATGCACTTTATGGTTGGAATCAATAGTAGAGCTACTTTTTTAAAAAAATTAACCCTGTTATGTGTTTTCCATCCAAATTCACTGGGGACTTTTTAGTTTTAGGTTATTTGTGGAAACACATCCTACTTAGGTGACTCCCAGGTTTGCGCTTCAGGGCATAGCATCCAGATCTGTAGGTCAATCCTTGTAACTATTCCTTTTTTCTTTCATAGAATAGTCGTTCTATGGTTCCTGGTCAAGTCAAACATATTTTCAAACTACTTTTGCAAATTGAAATTATGGAAAACTTTAGTAAAATCCATGATCCCATTGCTAAGTTTCCCCATATCTATCAAAAAGATAAGGAAAAGTAGGGGAAAAGTAGGGAAAATGTAACAGCAATTCAACAATTGTGTTACTTACGTTTACCAAACAGGTGATACAATCCTGAGAGTGAGTCTACTGCAGAAACGAATATTTGGTGTTGACCTTTGATTCGGTGCATGTGTGTATTCTTTTGTTTATTTGCTTCATAGTCTACAAATGCTCTTAAATTGTTCACTTTCAGTTAAGTGCTCTCCTTGACTTTTGAGAAACAAGTAAATGAATTTCAGTAGCAGTAGTACATATGTTTCTCTTATTTGAAAATACCAACTAAAGAAATTAAATATAGGATAAAGAAAAATAGTATTAACATTGAAACTGAAATCTGAGCTATATTTTATAATGTATTATACATTATGAAAGTAGGATAGTGGCTCATTTGAAGCTAATTTTCGCTTCTCCACAGATACAAAAATTTACAGTTATCTTGTATAGAGTTGCCTAATGTTTAATTATATATATATTGTATATATTATATATCAGCGTATATAATATATAGTTTAGTATTAACATTGAAACTGAAATCTGAGCTATATTTTATAATGTATTATACATTATGAAAGTAGGATAGTGGCTCATTTGAAGCTAATTTTCGCTTCTCCACAGATACAAAAATTTACAGTTATCTTGTATAGAGTTGCCTAATGTTTAATTATATATATATTGTATATATTATATATCAGCGTATATAATATATAGTTTTATATATATTATGTAGGTATAATATATAATTGCATAATTGTGTATATAATTGTATATGCAATTACAATATATAATTATATGATTTTATGTGTTATATAATACATAATTGTATACATTATAATTATATATTGTGTGTATATATATATTATACACATAATATATGATTTATTTATACATATATATATACATACATATATATATCTTGCCTCTGTTTGGATAATTTGATTTTTAAATATACTGCAGTTATTAAATTTACACATTGAATATTTGGCTTCTATAAAATTTATTCAGTTATATCAGCAAAAGTGTAATCAGTGTACATATGAAGAACAAAATGAGGCTGGCATGTAGGAAAGCTCTGGAATTACAATTTCCAGGGCATTATAAGGTCACAGAGACAGAAACCATTCACATGAATAAGCCAGATTGAAAAGAATCTAGAAATCACTGGAAATTGTGCATTCAAGATCCCAATCACATTGGTGGTTATTATAATTCAGATCAACATTGTCCCTGAGAAGCTCTGTGTACAGAGGTGCGACTTTGGGAAGGTGATGGGATCATCTCTTGTTACTCATCGGAGTCCTGATGCAGTTGGTGAGCGCACAGCTGAGTGTGCTGATTGGAGGAAGTGGGTCACCGAGGAGGCCATGGCCTGAAAGTGTGAATTCTTGTCCCTGGCTCCTTCCTTTCTCTCTCTGCTTTTTGGCCACTTTCATGGGTTAAGCAGTTTTCTTCTATCACGCCCTTCCACTATGGTATTTCGGCCTTGGAGGCAGATGACATGGGCTGAAATCTCTGAAACTGTGAGCTAAAATAAATCTCTCTTTTAAGACACACACAGTGGCTGAAGTAAACCCTGAGATAAAAATAATAGGCTGGGCCTGGTGGTGCATACCTCTGCCCCCAGCTACTCAGAAAACGAAGGCAGAAAAACTGCCCGCTTGAGGCCTGCCTGGACAATGTATTGAGACCCTAGCTCATAATGACGTGTGAAAGGGGCTCAGATTTTTACTCAGTGATAGAGCACTTGCCTAGCATGTTCACATCTCTGGATTTAATTCCCAGAATAATACGAATAATTAATAATAAAAACAATAAGAGAGCTCTCACCTCTCAACAAAGCATAACACATAGAACGAGGACATTATCTCATCTTTTATTATTAAATAATTGGGAATCAGTACAAAGAGAAAAAGAGCCTGCTGTTTCCTTGAGAATATTAAAGAGCAATGCTGTAAAGCAGATGTCAGACAGTAGTTTGATGGAAACATATGGGATCGATTTACTAGCATTGTGAGAAAATTTATGGAGACTTTTAGAGATGCACGAATGGGAGAAAGAAGGATCCCCAAAACCTACAAGATTCTGAAATGACATGTTTAGAAACTAAAAGTGTTTGAATGTGTATCTTTTTTTTTTTTTTTCATAAGGATTGAGAAGAGCAGTGGACAATCAATTGACACCAACACTTGGGCGATACCGAGAACCATGTTTTGGTTAGATTGCTTGTTAGAGTTGGGGATTAATGACTCTTCAAGAAAAACTTTTATATTAAGACATTGAACAATATAGCTGGTATTTCTTTCCCTCAGAAGGAGCGATTTACTTCTTTTTCCTTAGTCTGAGTGCCTAGTCTGTTGGTATGACAAACTGATGGCATGAGAGATATAAACTCCTTTCCATTTTTGTTTCTCTGCCACTCTAAAAGACTTGCTCCAAATTCAATGTGACTTATCTAACCCACATTTGTGCCTATGAGAGAGGGAGAGAGAAGGAGGGATAGAGAAATAGAATGAGAGACAGAGAGAGAGAGAGAGAGGACAAACTCCTACCACCTTTAGGAAATCAGCTAGAAGTTACATAAATAATTTCTGCCCACATTTCCCTTTCTAAAATCTAATCATAGGAGCACATTTAATTGCAAGGGAAGCTTGTAAATATTATATGCTTTAGCTGCTTAGCCACATAATCAGCTAAAACTTCAATTATTATGGTGAGACATACGAGAAAACATTACACAGACTCTTCACATCCTGAAACATTAGCTTCAGTGTCTAATAGGTGCCAGTGTCCCAGGTGCTTAGACCTCATTTGAGAGTCACAGTAACTCTGAAAAGTGCACTTTTAATAGATAAGGAACCTGATACTCAGAGGATTTAAATGACTTTCCCAAGTCCCTATTGCAGCTATATGACCAACGATCAAGTGGCATTCTGTGTGAATCAAAGTAAATCCTTTTTATTTTTCAAACATGATAGCCTTAAAACATGATACTGTCAAATAAATGTGGAAGGGATAACCTTCTTGGCAAATTTAATTGTGCATAAACTACTTCTAACCCATTGTGATATCTGTGAATTAAATGGAAATACAAGAGATGTGATATGTCCTCACCCACTCCCCAGCCTTCTCTCTTAGTTTTGTGATACTATGTAGTTCAAACTGGCCTTGAATCACTATGTAGCCCAGGCTGGTCTTGAAACTGCCAGGATCTTCCTATCTCAGCCTTCTGGTGCTGAGAGTATGGACATGTGCTACAATGCCTGGCATGGTTTTCTTACCTCTTGAGGTATACAATTTTGAGGCTCCCTGATAAGACACTTCAGATTCAGGAACAGTGTATTCTGCTTTATTGTTGTGCACTTGAGACTAGCATTATGGTAAATATTATCCAGACAGTCAGTATACACCTTCCACAATCTCACACACCAAATATCTGTGACTGTCATTTCTCTTGCTGTTAATGATAGAGAACGGTATGAACTTGACTGTAAGTTCTTTGGAGGAAATTTTTTCTAATTATTACTGTGACTCAAGTGACTGTACTCTAAGGACTTAATAATTGCTCTTTGCACTCCGTTGGAGATTAGAGTACAAGACAACAGGGAAGGAATGCATTAGCCTATCCAAACTATTAAGAAAGTAACCTTTAATTTACATTTTTCTGACAGCCATACAAAAATGTATTACAATTTTAAATGAACATTACTTTTAATTTTATTTTTTCATTGCTTTTAACTTTAAAGTTTGCTGAATCAAACTTTCACTGGAGATTCGTTAGATACATTCAATAAGTATTTTATAACAAGTTTTAATTTCTACTATCCTGTTTGGTTTACTTTTGATTTTGAAACAAAATTAATTTTGTTTCATATGTTTTTGAATACACGAAGAAACACTTTGTATTTTTGACAACTATGTAATGATATGTTTTCCCCAGACTCTTTATTTTGGTTATGAATTTTTAAAAATATAATACCAAATAATAGACTAAGGCTTCATAACACATTTTAAAAAACAACAAAATTTAAAACTCCTAAAGAAGACAATGGATGAGGAATATCTACAATTTTTATAGCTTTTTGTTATTTATTTTATGTGTAGGTTTTGCCCTTTATTCAGAGATAGGCACATTCTAAGATACCCCCCACCCAGCACTCTCCTGGGATTTGGGACAGGACTAAACCATTTATGAGCTATGATTTTCCCTATAACATACATGATAAAATTAAGTTTATAAATCAGAAATAGTAAAAGATAAGGTACAACAGTAATAAAATAATCATTACAATGTACCATAAAATGTGTTGTACAAAAGTGCTCAAGCCCCACCCTGCACCTCACAGAATATCTTTGTGTACTTTTATCTTTTCACTTAAAGAAAGTATTTTATAGCTTCTCTTTGGCATATCCACATTGCCAGAACAAATATTCATGTGCACTGGGACCATTTTTAAGTAAGATGAAGGTGACTAGAACACAAGCTGTGAAAAGGATAAGGGTATTTCAAGGTGAGCTCAAAGAAACCTACTAATTTTTATAATGAGTCTGAATGACACACCATATACAAGTATCTCCTTAAAGCAGTTATTCTTAACTTTGGCTACACACCACAATTACAGGAAGCGTTTGTACATATCCAAAGCTCAGTCCTATTAAGCCAAAATCTCATGTCCAGCTAGGATTGAGAAGCAATTGTCCACATTCACGACTCAAAGTATGGTCTGAGAATCAGCCAAAAAGACCTGCATCACCTTACTGAAAATAGAAATGCTTATTCCCATCTCCTGAAGGGAAGTGTATCTTCTGAAGTGAAATTTACATTTTAATAAGATTCTAAAGTGATTCCCAAGTGATTGAACTTGTTAAAGACCTAGGGGAAAAGACAACAGTACCTCATTCTCTAGTAGAAATTTCTAAGCTTATCTTTCTTTCCTTTTTTTCTTTCTTTTTTTTTTTGTAAATTCATAAAAAAGTTGTTTATTTTCAAAAAATAAGGAATATGGGAATCAGCAAGAACTAGAATGAATGGAAGTCTACAAGACTAATGACACGGTTTCTTCAATTAATTAATTACAAGGAGGAAAACACACGGAGGCAGAATCTTCCAGCAAAAGGGACTCATGAGACTTATCAATTGAATCTAAGAGAAAAATTCTGAATTACCCTAAACGGAGTTACAAGACCTGAGGATTAAAGAGAGGAGAGATAAGAGAAGCTAGTCAGCTAACAGCTTCACAACAAACAAAAATATATGCTCAGCATGCCTAAGCTCCGGCTGAGAGCCCGGACTCACACCCTGGGAAGAGGGCTATTACAGTTAACTCATGGCCCCAGCCAGTCAGGGAGCAGAAAAGACTTCTTTCCAACTGTCTTCCTGTCCCCAAGCTTTCCCAGCATCATGGGGTCCTGCCCCTCTTATTCACAGACTGTGTAGGTTTAGTGTAAATGTGCTTTTTTCTTTTTGCTTAAAGTTGACAAAAATGCCTTAAGCTGTTGTTCCAGTGGACGTTTTTCAACTGTTATCCTATAGACCTGCTAGTTGTGAGAACCTGTCCCAGGCCCAGCTTTTCTCTTTTTTCTGGCTAGAATCGTAATGGCTCCATTAGACCTTTTGATGTCAGAGATCTCCTGGTTTCAAGTGTTTTGGGTTTAGATTCTAAGTTGAAAAAATAAATAAAAACTCTGACAGCGGGGTGATTCTGAATATGACTGGAGGTTAGGTTTGTAGAAAATATTGATAATAACTTGAAGTTTGAGAATAGTATCATGGCTCTAAATTAGCATTCTTTACCTTTTAGAGATACACATTGAAGTATTTATAAATAGCATGCCAAAAATAATGCAGCAAGAGAATAGAAGCTGACAGCATAAATAAAATCGTTGAAGCTGGGTGATGGGTCCATCAAAGGCCTATGCTATTCTTCTTCTTTTTTTTTCAGCTTTGAGTTTATTGATACATTTTAGGGATACAGTACAGTTGCATTCATTGTTTGGATCTTGTACCTCTACATGACAAGTCTTGATTCTCATATTTTCCCCTTACCCCTGCCCTCCCTTCACCCCCTCGTCCCCTCCCCATCTACAAACACTTTATTTCCATCTTTTCATTATCTTTTTTCTTTCTTTTCTTTCTCTTTCTTTGTTTCTTCCTTCCTTTCTTTTTTTTTTCTTTCTTGCTTTTTTCTCTTTCTTTCTTTCTTTCTTTCTTTCATACCAGGAGTAAAACTCAGGACCTTGCACTTTCAAGGCAGGTGTGGGGCCACTGAGCTAACCCCAGCCCTCTAGCCCAATTTTGACAACTGCAGTAAATGATAAAGAAATAAATATTGCCAAATATGCTAAAAATATGGGGGAAAAGAAATTCTTTTTATTCTTTTACTAATAGAATTAGGGTTGTGCTAAGGTTTTTAGACATTAGAAGACAAACATGGGCTTTCTCACACAGTTCTGATTAGCCGTGGCTGCCTGGAAAGCTGGGTTGAGAAAGGTGATAACGATGATGGCATTTTAGAATTGCTTGACTAAAAGTGACTACCTTGACAGATTAGCTATGCCTCAGAAAAACGACAGTTGTGGTATACATTTGCTGCATCTGTTCAAGACTTTCTTATACAACAGTAATTTTCAGGACAGAGGTTACTCATTCTGAACTGACAGTGGACTGGGACTAAGAATGTTTCTCTGCAATATATCCATCTTATTAACTCATTCATTCTTTCACAGATTCATTCAGTCACTGCTCCAATAAAAGTAATCAAATACCAGTTTTGTGTCTCAGTCTCTTACTGTGCTGGGTGTCAGGTTTCTATGGAATTAAAGGAAACTTACCTTTCAACGTGAACATGCCACAGCTCTCTGGGACTCCAAGAACAAAAGTGTCTCACATCACCATCAATGGCACTCACGTCTGAGGAGGGGACTGGCTCCACCGGGTTTTGATTACTCCATATGTCAAACAGACACTTAGCAGGAACCCAAGATATGATGTTTCAGCGGAAATAGCTCCTTGCTGAATTTTACAGAACTGCAGAGCTAGAATGGCTTCACTGTAATCTTCTGAAAAATATCTCCATGAAAATTCAGTTTAGGCATGATTAGAAATAGTTAATTCACTAAGAAAATATCATAATTTATGAAACTATTCTATCACAAACCTTGTAGGAAAAAATGTGAAAGGTTAATTCCATCTTTTTAACAGTAAGAAAGTAAAATGGCTGTAAGTGTCTATCTTTGAAGAACTAAGTGAAGGAGATTTTCCACTTATATTTCTTTCAGTAATAAAGAGCTGCTGGAAACTCTATAGAAATCTTTTTTTAGTGACTGTGCCAATATACCTGGGCTTTCTTTCAAACAGTGAGTGATTCTTTCGAATTGTTTTCAGCCAAAAATAGGGTTACTCATAAATTGCATGAATACCTTCCAGCTCATAATTGCCAGGTCCGGCTGAGGATTTTAGTCATCAAGTGTGAGATTTTTTTTATTTTGTCTAAATCTTAAATTGATATAACCTTCTTTTTATTATTCTCTGTCTCAAGCACCAACTACCTCCTCCTTCCTTTATCACTCTTGGACAAAACACACACACAGGCACACACACACACACACACACACACACACACAGTAAGGAATTTTCTATAAATTATTATGGATTACACATAAAGGTTGTCTCACAATGATGAGCCATTACTGAGTATCAGGATTCAATTTAAATGAAATCCTTTCTCATCACACTAAAAAAAAAAATAGTATACTGGTAAGTTTAGGATTTTTTTTTAGAAAAATACAGTTAGTTTCAAGCTGAATATATGGAAACTGAGAAGCAATTAAGCAAGATTTTTTTTCCTGTGGTGGTGTTTGTGAGATGTCTAAGGAAGATATTTTAGAAAAACTGCTTTTGATAAACAGAACAATTATACTAGCATTTCCCTCTTCCTTTCTATTTCTTAGGTCTTGTAATTTTTCTGAAATGTACAGATAATGCAGTCATTAAATACTGAAAATTAAGAGAAAATTAAATGTAGTCAGTGAATAATTTATTCACAATAACAAATTATTCAAGGAATAGATAAAATAACTTTAATTTATAGAAATAAAAATTTAAAAAACTGAACTCTCCTGGAATAGTAAAATTCCATCAGTGACAGACGATTTCCATGGTAAAATATTGTATTCTTTTCAGGCAAAACAAAGAGTTCAATCCACACTTATATGTTTCAATTTTCATAAGCAGGATTAATGGTACTTATATCTGGAGAAAATGGCTATCACCTTTGTTCATTTATGAAATGCCCAATTTTCTGCTTCTAAAAATGTCTGTGCCTCTGAGCTTTATATACCACAGAGATTTCTAGATTGGAAGAACTTCCACGGGAGATGTTAGACCACAAATACCATGAGGACACCCACTAACAAGTCCAAGTGAAAACTAGGATATACGTCATTGATTTTGCGATTTTCTCCAAAACAGATTCTGGATTCTGGGTTGCATGTGCTATTTGTTCATGTAGACTCAGAAAGAAAATAAATTTTAGCAAAAGGATGTTAATGTAGTAAAGATAAACTGTAAGCTTGCATCACCAATCTGTAAGAAATGTATGACTTTTCTTGAAAACTCTATAGTTCCAAAGCAATTGAAATTAAACAAAAAGGAACTATACTTTCCTCAGACGCTTGGCCTTCTGTGCATTTAGTGATATTTAAATGTCAAGATGTTTGTTATGTTTATAATATTTAATATAAAATTTTACTTTCATCTCCTTAGTCATGCTGAGATGATTCAACATCTACAACTACATCCTACTGCTCAATTTCCACAAGGAGCTCTTCAACGTGGGATACACTTGGTACTATAATGTGAAACTCCTAGCTAGGGGATCTTACAACCAGTTCTTTTAGTTTCTTGCCTAAAAACCTAGGCTAAGAAAGTCCCTTTTTGTTTTTAAACATGCCCTCTTATCTGGCTCTCCAAGGTTCACAAATGTTCAAAGAATCACAGAACATTTCAAAAGAGGCAACCACACTGGGGATCTGGGAGAGAGCAAGGAAAAGAGGAAGGCATTCCTTAATATCTAAATTTTCCCCATTTGAGTCTTCCCAGGAAAGAAACATAGAATAATAATCTATCTCTGATTTTTAACTGTAAAGGATTGATAAACAGAGATACAGAGTAAATCTCTCTTAAAAATGAGGGACGTAAGAAAAATCAAAGCAGCAGAGTCTAAGGAGAACTATAAACAAAACTATTTAATCTAACACTTTACAGACTAAAATTATTTTTACCTTCATTGGTGCTGCTTTCCCATAGGAATTGATTTCCCACTGAAGTGGACTATGCCAATAATGTCTTTGAAGTATTTAGTGCCCGTCCTCCAGACAAATCATCAGGACATAAAGGCTAAGGAGTCTAATATGTTTTTAAAATCTGAGGGTACTTTAATTAATGTGTACATGTGTTTATCAAATCTAATAATAAAATGGCTAATATGGTAGCACCCAATATGTGACCTGTCTTCTATATTCTTACCTAGTACATTGAGAAGCCTCTTATCCCCCTTGGACAGATGAGAGGAAGGAAGAAGGAAGGTAGGTAGGTCTAGTATAGATTAGAATAATTTGATCTATCCGAAACTAAAATTAGGCTGAACTAAATTGTCTTAAATCCAGAGTAGGATAATCTAAAAGGCTCCTCCAAACCCAAATCACTCAAATGTCTAATGGCCCTAGAGAATGCAGGATGGGGGCCTATAAGAATCAGATTTGATTGGGAGAACAAAATCGTATGTAATTGTACCCGATAGTTCCCCAAAGTACTTTCCAAAGTAATTTGGCAGAAATGTTGATTGAAGTAGAACTTTTAATACCATTCTGGAACAATTATTTCAAATGAGGTTTTTATTAAAGATTAGAAAAGACAGAGAATAATTTTCATTTTAATAAAATTTTCGGTTCCAATCTTTTTTCAGTGACTTTGATTTTATTTCATCTGGCTTCTGTATATTGAAATGGCTAGGCACTAATTTCAGCAATGTCATATTTTCTTATGATATAAAATAGTAGAGCAACTCTGGCAGGCAAGATAAAAAGCTTATATTGTAAATAAAAAAAATAAAATGGTAGAGTAAAAAGGATGTGCCAAAACAATTACTACACTACTGAACCTTTAAAATCTTTTCTGAAATAATGAATTTGCCATGACATACTCACTAATTCAGGCAACCAGAGCTTTCAAACAATTTGCTTAATAATCTGACAGACTTTTAAAATCTTTTCTGTCACATCTATCAGAAAAAAAATGAGCAAGGAAACTGATACTGGAAAAAGTACTGGAACCAGCAACCCACTGTGGTGCTTAATTTGTGTTTCTTGTTGATTAAGGAAGTATAATAGTTTCAAGAAAGGTAACTAATATATGAAAAATATTCATGTTAAAGAAACTTAAAATCATGATATTTTATTGATTGTGAGATGTGACAATACATAAAATTTAAAAGAGCTGGTTTATCTTTCAAATGTTTTCTTCAGCTAACTAAATTAAGATATAGTACTTTCATTCAGTGGAAAATTTTATATTGATCATTATGCATAAGATACTGTTTTTAAAATATAATAGTAATCAAATGTTATAAGATGCACTATATAACTTCATTTCAAGTTACCTTTTGGTAAGCATTCATTAAACTTCTCTGACATTAAATACTTCTTTAGATGGAACCAGCCAAAATAGAAACTTTGTTGTTTTGGTTTGTTTTTTTGTTTTTTTGAGACAGGGTCTCGCTATGTAGTTGAGACTGACCTGGAACTCACTATGTAGCCCAGGCTGGTCTTGAGCTCACAGCAGTCCTCCTGTCTCAGCCTCCCATGTGCTGAGATTAAAGGCATGCGCCACCATGCCCTGTTTAGAAACTATTTTTTTGTTGTTGCGCTAAAACTGTTACTTAAAATTATAGATTTATATTTGAATCATAAACTATATTCTTATTTTCTTAGTACTCAGATTGTGTTAGTTTTCTATTTCTGCTATAACATATTTCCACAATTTTATTGGTTTAAAACAAAACAAATTGATTATCTTATAGTATGGAGGGTCAAAAATTCCACCCAGGTCTCTATGGACTAAAACTAGGGATTCCACAAGCTTGCATTCCTTTTTTGGGGATGTGCAGGAGGCACTATCCATCACCTTGCAGTTGTATGGCTGAGGCCTCTGTTTTCTCATTAATCTATCAGCTGAGAATAATGTACAGATTCTAGAAATCATTCATGCTCCTTGGCTCATGGCCACCTTTCTGCTTTTTCAAAGATACTAGAGGTGGATCAAGTCCTTCACACTTCACCACTCTGACCTACTCTTCTCCTTCTCTTCTCTTTGACAGGCTCATGTGATTAGACTTTGACCCCTTAGAAAATCCAGGATAATTTCCACAATCCCTAGGCGCTTAATTTGAAGACTTCTCCAAAGTCTGCTTTGTCATCTAAGGAAATATACTCACTGGCTCCAATCAAGTGCCAGATTCTACTTAACGCCCCCCAAGTAAAAGCTACGAAAAAATATACTTTCCTATGGCATCATGAGATATTCTACCAAGAGAACATACATGAGCACACAAAAATATTTTAATTTTTTGTAGACACAATTTAACTCTATCAAGTTTTTGTTGGTTTTCCTTTAGAAATATGTTGAGTTTCTGGGAAAAAGAGATTTTGAAAATGAAAAGTGCATCATTTCCTCTGGCCATGACCTTCCGCCCATAAGAGATCATAATCATTCTTCAACATTCAGCTCACATATTGGTTTTCCAAGGTTTTTTTTTTTTTACCATGCCAGTTGGAAACGACCTTTCAGTCCTCTGAATTCCCATGCCTTGTAAACAACCCATTTCTTCCATTTATAAGAAAGTTTTTAATCCATTTATCCATTTATGCATTCATTCCACAAATGCCATTCTTCCAATCTCTCTGAGAGACCTTTCATAAGCTACTAACTGCCTCAAATTTTTATACATATTTCATTAATACAAAGGACACAGCAATTACTTTAAAATCATATGTCCATTTCTTCACTAATCTTTAAGAAGTTCCAGTACAGAGACCACACTTTACACTTCTTTACACCATCGTGACATAAGTATGCTTTACAGGAATCACTAAATTTTTTTCTAAATCCAACAAATGTATCCAAATATAAGCTGATACAGAACACTTGGAAATGTTGATTTAGATGATTTTGTTTGAATTAACTTAATCAAAATATTCTTACTAAAAGACTATATCATGTATCATTTAATTTGGCATCAAATCCCAGAAAAGTACTGTACATACTTGACAATACAGAAAACAAATTACTTCCTCTTCCCACTTCAGCATCAGTTTAAAAAGTTTCAATTTGAATAGGAAGAAAAGGGCTAAAGGAGTAGGGGAAGTGAAGAGGAGCAGGGAAAGTGGTAAGATTAGGGGTGAGGCAAGAAGGCAAAAGAAAAAATATGAGAAAAATGAAAAACAGGAAACAAAGTTTGTAAATAGGGAAGGGTGGAGGGAGGGCAGGGGGATGGGGAACAACAAGAACCAAGGGAAGTCGTGTAAAGGTACAAGATCCCAGTGATGAAGGTAACTGTGCTGTATCCTAAAAAGTATGAACAAACTTAATGAAAAAAATAAGAGTAAATAATAAGGAAAAATAAATAAAAAGCTGCATTTTAATATATTTAAATTTAAGATTTTTCTTCTCTCAAATAACTGGATATGTGAATGATAATTAACAGCAGAAATTGGTAGGAGTGAAATACTTATAAACCATTTATGTACTGTGTTAACCAAATATGCCCCCAAATTGGGGATGAGAAGAAATTAAAAATTATTATAAACTATAAATGTGTAATAACTTAAAACATTTTTAAAGGAAGAGTAGAGTTTCCTTTTTAATTCTAAAACAGTTTATACAGAAAAACTTGTTTTATTTTTGCTTTTTAGGTTTCTGTTAGGTCTAGAGCCAATATTAGAGAAAAAACAACTCTTATTATATGACTTTAGGCGCTAGTCGGTGATATTCAGAGGCAGATAAGGTTTTAGATAATTTTCTCTATAATATCAAGGTAGTTAGACACTAACTAGATGATTAAAACACAATACCAAATCTCCTAAGTATTTAAACAAAGCATGACAAGCACTAAATATAAGATTAAGAGATGCATTTTAAAATACTGAAATTATTTATTCATTTATTCAATGATTGAGTGACAAATATTTTGCATACTTGGCATGATCCATTAGAAATATACAAGTAAACAATTACTGTCTCAAAGATGTCATAAACTACCTTTTAAAAATATGTCAAATAAAATATATAATCATTAACTTTCCTATCCATTGTTAATGAAAATTTTCTTCAGTGTTTAGTGTAATATATAGCATGATTATCCAAGCTGTTGGAGCATTTGAGATTTTAAATATTCTGTTTAGATTAGAAGATGTGGGAACAACTCCAGATGTACTCAGCCACCTCATCTTTGACAAAGGAGTCAAACACCTTACTGAAAGAAAGATAGCCTCTTTAATAAATGGTGCTGGAAAACTGGCTTTCCATCTACTGAAGACTAAAACTAGACCTATGTCTCTCACTGCACCGTGTACTAAACTAAAATAAAAGTGGATCAAAGATCTAAATATTAGAACAGAAACACAAAATCTTCTGGAAGAGAGAATAGGTAAAGTGCTTGAGGACATAGAAATAGGCAAAGACTTTCTGAACAAAATGCTGATCACATGGGAAATAGGACAAGGAATCACAGCTGGGACCTCATCTTGTCAAGAAATTTTTGCACAGCTAAAGTAATCACAGACAGAGCAAAGAGATAACAAATAGAGTGGGAAAAAATTAGGGGCCTGGGATTTAGCCCAGTGGTCCCTCCACCTGCTTCACAAGCTCAAGGACCTGAGTTCAATCTCCGGTGCCAAAAAAAAAAAAAAAAAAAAAAAAAAAAAAAAAACTCTAGTACAATACTGGACATCTGAGATGAATAAAAATTTCCCAGATTAAACAATACAGATGGCAAATATTTTAAAACTGTTCAACATCAATGGTAATTTAAGAGATGTAAATTAAAACAATGCTGACATTCCATCTCACTCCAGAAAGTATGGCTATTAGCAAGAAAGCAACCAATAACAAATGTTGGCAGGGCTGTGGGGAAAAAGGAAGCTTTCTCCACTGTCAGTGGGAGTGTAGAATGGTGTAACCACTGTGGAAATCAGTGTGGAGATTCCTCAAAAAACTGAAATTAAAGGTTCCATTTGACCCAACTATCCCCCCTTCTCAGTATCTTCCCAAAAGAATTAAAATAATCATACCACAGTAGTACATGTGCACCCACGTGGATAGTTGCACTTTGTCATTGCTAGATAACTTAAGGGTCCACTGCCTGATAAATGGCTAAAGAAGATGTGTGTGTGTTTATATATATACACAACAGAATACTACTCAGCCATAAAGAAGGATAAACTTGACACATTTATAGCTAAATGTATGCACCTAGAGACCATACTCTCCAGGGAAGTAAATCGGAGACATATGTGTGCACATCACATTCTCTGGTGCAAGAAACTGAAAGTGTATAAAAGGACTAAAATATGTAATAGATAATGTGAAATAGTTCGAATGGGAAGGGGCACTAGGGATGGGGGGAGTGGGAAAGGATGGCAGGGGAAAGGGAACAAAAGAATAAAAGAAAGAAAGTAAAAACCAGGCCTTTAAATAAGAAGGGGGAAAAGGGTTGAAGGGAGGGGAAGGGAATGGGAGAAAAAAAGAGAATTGCAGTATGTCACGCAGAAATCCATATGAGGAATGTGATCATTACGTATATCTAAACTGTTCCAATAAACTGAATTTTTAAAAATTAAAAAATAGTAATATTCTGTTTAATTACCCCTACGAGATGTTATGGGTCCTGGTTTGGTGCTCACAGTATAGGGTTTCTGCTTGGAAAGGAATGATTTGGTTGAATTCTATTACCCTACTGTCTGTTGTCTGACGTGGATAAAATAACATTTATTACTAGTAATGGTAGGCAAAGGAGAAGCTGTTCTTTGCATCCTAATAATTCCAGCTGTTAACACACTAAAAAGGTAAAAAATAAATATTTCCTCAAAGCAACAGCTGAGGGACAGAGAAATGTTTCTTTGTGGTTGACTATATGATACCATATTGTATAGCATGTTTAAAGGTAACTTTGTCAAAGTAAAAGAATAAAATAAAAACGTATATAATGTAAGCACAAGAGCTGTCATGAGTAATGGTAATCATGAAACATTTCATAAACATCTTTAGTCAATCATGGATTTCTAAAGTTAAATGAACATTAATATCATTGTCAGTTTACTTTTAAAAAGATTTCTGGAGAAGTATAGTTACGAATAGGAAGAATTTTATACTAAATAAACATTATATAAACACTTACTTTTAAACTAACTAAAATAGACAATTTTCCAGAAACAGTAGTGGATTCATTATTTTGACAGCATTATCAAAAACTATTTCCAAAATAATTAAGGAGGTACATGACTTACAGATTTGATCTTTCATTACCTAGAGCTTCAAAAACGAGAAAGCTACTCAATTCCCTTGATGATGTTTATATACTGTGAATTCAAATTTAACATAAATAGACACTTTCCAAAAGATAATCGCCAAATCTCACATACAGATACTGAAGCACTGTCCCCTTCCATGTATCACTACATCTCAAAACAGTGACTATGAACAGTAGGTGAATCTAAATTTTTTTAAAAATTTAATATTTGAACAATTTGTTGTCAGTTAAAAGGGAAAAGCTTGTGATTCTTTCTAAAGATTACAATTTTCTTAATGTCATGTAATATTATTCATTCTTTTAACCAACTAGCCTACCAGTTTTGTGTTTAATCCAGGAATGAAAAGGTAGAATGATCAAAGGTAGCTAATTAATCAGACTATTTTCCCTAGAGATTTTCAGTCCACGCTAAATGAACTGCCCATTTCCCAAGTGTTAAGACATTTGTATAAATTCAAGAAACAAGAAAAGGTGTGAACTGGAGTTATTACTTAAGTTATTTTAATTGTTCTAAACCACTAAAATAATAAGGAAGAAATTTAGTTGTTCTAAACCACTAAAAAAACAAAGAGGAAACAAATATGTAAATTTTGTCTATTGTTCTATATATTTGAAATTTATAGTATTCTTAGTTTTCACAACTATTTTTCCATTGTGTGTGTGTTTTATATTTAAATTACATTCATTATGCAGTAAAAATTACTACACTTTGATTGCATTCATCATATTATTCTAGTTATCTTTTCAACCAACTTATATCATAATTATTTTACATTGTATTTTCTAAGAAATTCTTAACTACATTTAATCTGATACCAATATATTTCATTTATTCAATAATTCCAATTCACATTTGTTGAAATTGTGAAAACAATATGACTACACGATGTATTGCAAGACTTTATTACATAATATGTATATTTAATTTGCTCTGTTTTATTTTAGTCATATCCCACTGTACAGATCAATTTTATTTTGCTGGTTTTATAGTTATGGATTTTATATGTACCCATTTTACAACAAATGTTTGTTGAGCACTTACCATAACCAAACCCTTCTAGACAGTAGAAATGCACAATGAATCGACAGAAAAAGCTAAAAAAGAATAAGAAGTTAGACAACAATAAGCAACAAATTTGGAGATAAATACAGTATCAGGGCTATGCAATGTTACAGAGAAGAAGAAGGCTAGAAGAAAAGTGTGTTTTGTAATGCTAAAAGGAGGAAGTATTTTTTTTATTTTTAAAAATATTTTTATTGGTCCATTTTAGATGTACAATACAGTTCTATTCATCATTGGGATCTTGTACCTTTACATGACGTATCTTATTTCTTATTTTTTCCCCATTCCCCTGGCCTCCCTTCACCCTCTCCACCCTTCCCTCTTTACAATGACTTTGTTTCCATTTTTTCCTTTTCTCTTATTTTTTCTTTTCCCTTCTTACTTTTCCCCTACCACTCCCACTTCCCCTACATCTTTAAACCCTTTTTTCCTGTTATACAATATCACTTATACATTTAGATCCTTACTTATACGTTTTGATCCTTTTTTATCTAATTACCTTCCTTGATATATTTGTACCATTTTTTTTCTTTTTATTGAATTTATTGGTACAATCTAGGTATACAATACAGTTACATTCATCACTGAGATCCTGTACCTTTACATGATAGGTCTTGATTTTCATTTTTTCCCCTTGATGACTGCAGAACCTGGAAAAGTTGTTGCTTGTTGCTGCTATCACAGAACTGGACAGCCATATTGGTCTAGAAATATTATTTTTTTTTATTTTTTATTTTTATTTTTCCATTTGTACAGGGGTAACGCATTGTACTAAATATGTAAGGTCATATCTATGTGGGTTTTATTACAGAAACTAATAAAGTATTCTCTAAATAATGAAAAAAAGAATAAGATAAGACTATAAGAGCAAGATGCAATTTAAATATGTTGAGACCATTTTCATCTTCAGAATTAAGTATTATTTTAATCTTACATCATTGCCTTTTCTCTTTTACTTTCCTTTTTAGTTTTATTTTAGGATTCCCTATTTTTAATGTTCATGCAGAGATTTCTTTAACTGAAATACCAAATAGTTTCTCTGGTGTGAAAAACTATAATAGTACACAGGATCCTAATGAGACAATTAATAATGTGAAATAGGAAGTAAAGGGCTAAAGGTGTAAGGAAAGTGGGAAGGGTGGGGGAAAGGTAATAAGGGAGAGGAAAAAATATGAGAAACTGAAAAAATGGAGGGCAGGGACAAGGGGAAAAAAGGAGAAAGTATTATTATATTACTATTATATTGCATGTAGTTATCAACTTCTAAAAATGCATAAATGTAATATTTGACCAGAGAGAGAGAGAGAGAGAGAGAGAGAGAGAGAGACAGAAAGAGAGAAAGAAAGAGAGAAAGAAAAGAAAGGCTGATTTTGAGAAGAGGAAATGTAATAGACAACAAGAAGCCAATATAGTTGGAATGATGTCCAAGGGAAGTCTGCAGTGGTGAAAGGGAGAGTAAAAGAAGAAATCATGAAGTTCTAATAGTAAATATGCTGGATAAATTGTCTTATATCCACGTGGTCTACCTCCCGTCTCTCTCAGGGCAGCAGAAGCAAGTTATTTGTAGATAATATTGAAAAAGTACTCTACTCCAGCTACAGAACGTTTCTCCTACTTTCTAGCTCAGAAATCCTTTGACATGCCAGCCTATGTATTCAGATACTCACCTGGCACCTTGCCATGTACAGTCTTGGAATAAAAGTGACACGGACTTCATTTGGTAATTTGCGACTCGCAATTGAGGGAAGAAAGTCAGTACTTAAATGTTCCCTACAAGCAGCCTTTGGGTGAGCAACTTTAATGGGCATGCTGCATAGCTTCTCTAGAGTTCTGAGGAGCGGCAGCCCAGTATCTTAGAGTCAACCAGCTCTGGAAGACACATTTTGTTGTATTGGCTTTTCCTCTAATTCATTTCCTCTTAATTTTTTTGTCTTCCACTAAGTTTCTCGGTACATTTTAAGTCTACAGTAGAGTCACGTTCATCATTGGGATCTTGTATCTTTACATGATATATCTTGTTTCTCATTTTCCCCCATTCCCCCAGCCTCCCCCTCAACCCTTCCCTATTTATAAAGACTTTGTTTTCATGTTTTCCTTTTGTCATATTTTTCCCTTCTTTCGTTCCCCTACCCTTCCCACTTCTACTCCTTTAGCCCTTATCCTCCTATTTCACATTATCAAGTATACAATTTGAACCTTATTTTCTTTTTAGTTTTTCACACTACAGAAACTATTCAGTATTTACGCATGTGTGTCCTATTTATTTCACATGAGTATGGCTTTACTATGCAACCATTAAGCTATAAATGACTCTAATCTCTCATTCTTTATGGCTGAGTAGTACTCCATTTTATACAAAAACCACATCTTCATTATCCAGTCTCCAGTTGATGGGCAATTGCCCATCCTTTTACTAATCTACATTCCCAAGGACACTTCTCAAAACCTCAGGACAATTTCTGTTTTCCTGGGGAGCCTAGACTAAACTTCTGGACCCATTATATGGCTAAAAATATCTTTATTTCTCTTCATATTGAAATAATTTTAGCTGTGTAGAAAATTATAATTTTTTTTCTGTAAGGATTTCAAAAATATTTTCTTTTTTCCCATTATGTTTATTGGCACATTTAAAGCAAAGGATACAGTTACACTTATCTTTGAGATCTTGTACCTTTACATGATATGTCTTGCTTCTTATTTTTTCCCCATACCCCTGCACTGCCTTCACCCTTCCCTATTTACAAAAACTGTTTCCATCTTTTCCTTTTCTCACATTTTTTCCCTTATATTTTCCATTAATTTATTGTGCTCATTTCAAATGAGAAATGTAATGTTAAACTGATTCTTAACTCTTTTGAAGGTCATCTTTGTCATCTTTGAATTTTTAAATTTTTTGCACCATTGATTTCATTAAATTTAACTTGAACAGATCTGAGTGTGGTTCTTTTACTAATCCCATCAGGCACCTTGATCTCTTTCAACCTGACATTGTATCTGGCAATTATGTATTCAATGTTTTCATATGCATGATTTTTTTTCTGTTTCCTTCTCAAAATCCCCCAAAACAAACAGTGACTCTTCCAAAACCATTTTTCCTCTTATGCTCCCTGCCTCAATTTTTTTCTTTCTTTGTGTCTTTCTGACTCTTCTGAGAATTCCCCCATACTATCTTCAAGCTCTGTTAGTTTGTGCTTTCTGTGAACCCACCCTGCTTCACAGATGCATGGAATTTTGGTTTAAAACAATATTTCAAAAATAGTCCTTTTAAATTTCTGTACTCAAACATGGCTCTTTGTCTTGATGTCAGTTATTATTTCATGCTTCCTGCAATTCCAATTCTAGGTGCCATGATTCTCTTAAGCTCTGTTTTTTCTATTAATTCTGCTTCCACTGCTTGGGTTTGAGTTATTGCCTCGGTTGTTATTCTTTAACACAGCAAAGGATCTGTAATATTTTCCAGTGAACGCATCTAAACTCCGTTTGTATTATTTGTAGAAGCAAGACCTATAATTGCCTCAGAGTACTCTTTCACAAAGAGTACTGTGGAGGGTGAAGTAGATTCAGAGTGAATGATAAATGCCATACAGACAGCTCACGAACTAGAGTATGTGTGTAGGACAAACATGTATCGTGTAAGTCTTTGAATCCCCTGGCCTGTGGTTTACAGGCTTTCATTAAAACTCTGGTCTTAGACTCACCTAAGATAAAACAAGAGTAAAGAGGGTTCACTGGGATCCTCTATCCCAGATCTCTCTTACATTTTGTTTTGTTCACAGACTTCTAGTGATCTTCTTTTCTTTCTTCAAATATCTCTAAAATTGTGGGAGAGAAATACAACAGACTTCAAATTGAATGTAACTATTAGTAACTATTAGCCAGGTTATTAGTAGCAAAGAGGTTTTTTTTTAAGAATTAGGTTATGTTTGGTTATTTCAGGAATTAATGAGCAAAAATTAAGAATTTAAATGTGAGTGATATTAGTAAGGGGTTCAGAGAAGGGTCTATATATTCCAGGAAAACAGACTGTGAAATTTGAGACAAGAAGAGCATGGATACAGAAGGGAGGTTTCAAATAAAATTAACTCCAGGATAGGCTCTCATCTTCTCAAGGCAGGTACTCCTAGAAAATGAACAGATCTTTTTATTTATTTATTTTTCTCCTCTGAAGTCCTATGCTAACAAACTCTTCAGCTGGATTTTGTAGGCACGTACCTAGAGCAGAAGACCACAAACCGAGCATTACATTCAAGAAGTTTTCATTATCTGGCGTTGGTAACAATGTCAGCTGAACAGTTTCGTTTGGAAATCAAGCTGCTGTTTGTCCCGTTATTTGATGAAGGATCTTTTGGTCATAAGAAACTGAAAGTTTTTCGAAGTGACTGAAGTAATGGGTAATTTTGCTCATCTTTTCACGGTCGCCCTCGCAGAGCACGTCCAGTTCTCTCTGTACGCAAGATACTTCAGTGAATCCTCGTTTAGTGAGTGTCACGGTACTGAGCACATTTCCACAGCCGAATGATGGGCAGCATGAGGTCCTTGTTCTCCTCCTGCTTGCCCATGGAGGCCTCCTCTTACTTTGCCTTGCATTTGTCTCTCAGATAATTAGCCAGTATCTTTGTATTTTTAATTTAAATTTCCAGTGAAAGGGGATGAGTCACTGGCTCACTTTGGGTCCTAATCAGAATACATACAATTAGTGATTCTGGAATCAGATGCAAATGCCTTATCCAACAGGCTATTGACAAGAACAGATGAAGGGGAGCTACTTTTCCCATAGAAGATACAAGTGAAGCCCATTTCCATAAATGAGTTAAGTGTGGGAAAGTGGAATAACTGTGAATTCAATATGCAGATTATAAAACGTTCCACTCTTTAAAAGTCCCACAAAATAAAGCACAAGAGCAAAGAACTCCATTTCTCCAGAACATTGATTAGGGATTTATTGCCCATGAATTAGCATCCTAGAATTTGCAAAATTTGTTTTAACCTAGAGAAAATAGCCCACAAACAAAATGTATCATGTTGATAATTTCAGGACAGAGTGATCTGGCTTTACAAACAGAGAACATAAGAACAGTGTGTGGAGATAGGTTAATATGAATCACAGCTGATGACTGCTCTATTCAAGAAGAGTGTGATGAGAAGAGAACTGACTTTTTGATCATAGAGATAGCAGTAATCAACATATCAAGGACAGTTTGCTCAGGAAGGACATCTAAAAGAGTGAACACTATTAAACAGATTTTAAAACAAAGTTGGATATAAAGACAGAAATGAAGACTTTCGCCAATTTAAAATACCAATAACTGAAATATGAGTAAAAATACAAGTAATAGAGCAGTATATTTTGAATAGTTGCTTGATTTGTTGCACGCTTTCTTAATATATTTCTAAAAATATATTTCTGTGTTCATTTAGGAGTGGTCTCCATCATTGCATTTAGTTTTTTATTTGATTTTTAGTAGACTGGGTCACGAGAAAAAGAATCAGTTTAAAGCTGTAAGAAAAAATTTACAGTATGCAACAGTTCTTTTAACTAGATGTGGGGCTTTTTTGTTGTTGTTTTTGTTTTTTGGTACCAGGGATCAAACTTGGGACCTTGCACTTGCGAAGCAGGGGGCAGAAACACTGAGCTAAGTCCCTGACCCTAAATAAATACTTTTAACCTTAAACTTTTTGTGAAGTTTAGATTCAAAACATAGGGTCTTAAAAGACAGATAAACTACATTTTTTTTTGCTCAGATTCTTTCACAAATTTCCTCATTCCAGCATATATCATGATTTCTCCAGCTAAAGATCTAGTCAGTTCAATTTTCTTAGGTAAATGTTAAGTTAATTTCTTAAGGAAATAGAACTACTCTGCTTTCGAAATTTTCTTTGACTATTGTTTAAATTTCTCACAGCAGATGCCAACAAGGAAAAATCTGCATCATTCCATTCTCATATGAATCACTCATACAAAAGAAATTTGTGTTTAGGATACAAAAAAAAAAAAAATTGGAGTATTTGCGGTTTACTCTGGCTCTTTTAAGGCATGGAAACATTTCAACACCTACTCCCACAAACTAATTATCACCACTACAATTATAAACATAATTATAATCCCAACAGTGTGAGTTAAAAATCAGGGAGAAGTATCCAGTTGAGAGGTAAGAGTGGAGGTAGGAGTAGTATAATGCTGTTGTACGGCAAAAGAAGAAAAGCCATAAAAAATTGCAAGAACAAGAAAGAAAACAGATGGCAAAGAAAGAGAATCCAGTAAAGCTTTTAAATTCCAGCAAAATGACCAAGGGAGAAATTAATAATCAGGACCACAATGACCTGGCACAAGATTGTCCCCTAATCATGAAAACTGGATCATGGCCATGGAATTTAAAAACCAACACGCCTGAGTTTATGCTGGGCCTGAAGATGAAGGTGTAAAATATCCGCAAGTACTATTTGCTTGAGGATGGCATTATTTTTAGGACTTAAGCACAAATTTAAATTACGCCGAGGTAAGAAAAGACACAGAATCTAGAAAATCAGTGGACTTGGACTTGCCTCGTCAACTTATGATGGGTGTAGCCTTTCTAACTTCTGAGTCAATCCCAAAGTGTAGTTTTATTGTCCCTATGCAAAGTACTTGGATTTTCACTGTAGATCTAGATAAATGTTGCCAGCTGTACCTATGGCTCTGCCCGAATATTTTGTAGAGTTAAAATTTCCTCTACCACATCAATTAATCAATTGCCTTTAAATCCAGCTTCTTATAAAGTCCAAGACAGATAAATTTAAATTAAAAATTTTACCAGAGTGTAACACATATGGCCTCCAGTCTGATTCTCAATCGTCTTGTTCCTATATGATACCCTCTGACCACTGGCTCTACTGTCCACTTTCCTACCAGCAGTCTGGTCTACTGAGGGCTATGCAGAATCGCCCGTTAAGTTCTGCCTGCAGGATTTCTCTAGTCAGATTCTATAAATTTTTCCAAACTCTTCCCAAGAACCCTTTCCAAAGGCTTCTGATCCACGTGCTCATCTATAATCACAGCCTCCACCCAACTTCTCTGGTACCAGTTTTCACTATTACTACCTTTCCCATTGCTGGAACAAAATACCTGACACCTGCAACTTAAAGGAGAGACTCATGTGGCTCATGATTTCAGAGGGAAAATCGATGGTTGGCTGAAACGACTTGGCAAAAATACATGACAGAAAAATCCTGCTTAACCCACAGCAGCTGAGAAAGGAGGAGCAGTGAGGATTGGGGATAAGAAAGCGTACTTCTGCATCATGACGCCTCTTCCAATTCCTAGCTGAATGGAATCAAGTGAATTAACCCACTAATAAGTGCAGGATTCTGGCGATCCAATCACCTTCTAAAATACACACCTCTGACCTCATAAGATGTTGGGGGGATATTCAAAATCTAAACCATAAATTTAGGCTTTCCAACGGCAATGTATATTTTGTAAAAATATACCATGTCAAGAAAGAGAAATCTCAATATTTTTTTTTTCCTGTTTCCATACCCATTAGAACTTGTCTTCTGTGAAGAGTCAGGAAGGCAAGTAAATTCCTGGCTCAAATTCTGTATAGAAACCGACAGTTTTTGTTCAACTTTTCTTCATTCAACTGATTTTCTGAGCTGAATATCTTTTGAACACCAAAATTGATTTCATTACACAGAGGCTAACAGAAAAGATTAAAGAACAATTGTCTTGCTAATTAAAAGGGTAAGAAAATCAATAGAATGATGACATTTAAATTATCTTTATTTACTAGGACTCTCTACTCAAACTGAAACCACTGTGCCATGGAATAAAATGAATATTTTAATGGATTGCTCCTTTCTCTTATATGGAGGGGAAAAAAGGAAAAGAAGGAAGGAGGCAAAAAGCATGTTGTATTTTCTAGAAGATGATCATAATCTGTTGATTATGAATAGCTGACACTATTCATTAAGTACTTCCTTAAATTAATTAAGAAATGATTTAAATATATCTATATTTGGAAACCAAATTCTCTTCAAACCCGAAGGTTAAAGAAAAAATTCAACTTTTTCCCATGTATAATGTGTTCCCAGCTTGTAAAATTTGACCTCTATTATTTATTAACAAGGTTACATAAAAACATTGGAAGAAATATGAAGAGTATAGTTAAGGCAGGGCTGCAGTTAATTAAAACTACCTCAGTATTATTATGTTGCTCCAATTTAGAATAGCCAATGATTAGTACTAATACTTTTTACTTCAATTTCTAACCACTTAAAATGGTTTTCCTTAAGTGAAAGTTGATAGTTCTGTAAAAGTCATCACCACAAGACTTAGTTATTTTTAAATAGGAGAGAGAAAGAAAATAACCAACTTGGCAGACATAGGGGAAGGATTTGTTTTAACCCAAGTCTGAGATCTACTGAAGCTTTCTTTTCCAGTACATTAACTTTGTTGACCACAAAATAACACAGTGACCACATCAAAATTACCTAACCAAGAATTCTAGGTCAAAACTAGCTATTTTATAGAAATTGCCTCTTTATGAGATTTGTTTTAGAGTGTGTTTTGCCAAGTACTTTGACGTGCCTAAGTTCACACACATAGCACCGGTTCTTAAAGGAGGTGGAAGCAAGTCAACCTAAATTTAACCTTACATGCAAGGTTTCTGTCACTTGTGGGAAGTGGGGCAAGGTATGGAGAAAAGAGCAAAAGAAAGAAAAACGTGAACAGTATTTTCCCCTGCTGTTCTGTAAATTGCAGGGAAGGTCAGGCCAGTACGAGCAATGAGGAGACAATGAATTTCTGCTTTCATAGAGTATATATAAAACTTACTCTATTTGTGTTTCTTAAAACTGTCTTCTGACCTCAGGTAACCTGACATGCAACTTCCAGCACTTCTAAATCTTGCACTTTTGTGCATGTTTCTTTCCTCTTTGTTGCCACTTTTCACTTGCCCTATTTGCAAAATACAGATTGCTGGTGTTAATACATTTCTAAGAAGTTTTTTATGTTTGCTAATGTCCCTGCGGTTAAATTAGGGTCAACACAGATCAAAAGTTCCCTTTCTCTTGTAACACCCAGGTTATTCTTGGAATGACCAGTAGATCCAGGCTTCAGGAACAGTGGACAAAATGGAATTGTTATTATAAATGATTAGTAAACATGGGCACAAATAGTCATCCTTATCAATTTTTAGAAAGTTAAATTAAGACATGTTGACAATGTTCTTTAGTACCAACAATAGAAAAGGCAAATGTTATCACAAAATTTCTGTCTTGCAATCTTCTTTACCATTTTTCCAATTTTCAAAAGTGACTAAAATACCATGTGGTACTTTAATAACCAGAAAATAGTAAATTTTATGTAATATATAAGTACCTACTGCATAAAATAAGAATAAATAAAATAAATCTTACAGTTCTACTTGCCATTCAAAGATATATACTGATCACTATGTGTCCTTTCTTCTAAACATTTTTACTATTAATAATCATAATTTTTTAAAAATTGGTTTTTCACTGTAGCTTCAATGTTTTTCTTTCTAATTGAATATAATATTAACATTCAGCTAATATCATTTCTTCTCAGAAGAAGTCATGCAAGTATTTAAATGGAACCATATGAAATTCCCTTTATATAAATCAAATATTCTCAAGCATCAGCACTTTCAGTTACTTAAAGGAACTTTTTAAACAAATTATATTGGTGATGAGAGTGACATGAAAAACATACCTTTTCATATGACAACATTTATCTCTAATTCATATTTACTTAGAGGAGCGTTACACAAGACATTTAAAATGTGAGAACTTATTTAAAACAAGTGGACAATTAATATGAGGAGATAAAGTATTCAGTCATCTGGTCTATTTACTTCTTGAGCACTGCAGCTCTTTAGAGAACCTGGAAAGGCAGCACACACTAGTTGACAGCATCCGGTTCAACAACAACCCGGATGGATTTCATGCCAAAACTGAAATTCAGATGTTTGTCAGAAGTATTGCAAAACTCCAAGCTGTACTGAGGATGTAACTTTCAGTCTTTGCTCTGACTCAATGTTTGGGTCCAATCACAAACCATCTGTATTCGGTAAATAAACTGAAGTCAGCTAATGAGCAAAGCTAACAAGAGACACAGTAGAATATGCAATCATTCACCTTTTTAGCATAAATTAAGGTATACTAAAAAGATTCATTACTCAAAAGCAGCTTTCCCACTGTTTTCTACATTTACCATTAAGAGTGACTCATTCTTATTTGTAAAGATTTATTTATACAAGGTCGTCCATGGTATTTTTAAATTTACATGTCACTGAGACTAACATGTTAAGACATAATCCTATTTATTTAAAAAATGCAAGTGATAACATTAGTCATCAGATATCAAAAATGTATGTATCAAAATTTCAGGATTTCAGAAAGGAGAAATATCCCATTGATGGTAAATCCATCTTCTTCATGATTTTCCTCAAGGACTGATGCTTTACATTTTCATACAACGATAACCTGCTACTATTGACTTTCAGAAAACCAGACAATATACAAATAATAATTGCTTGCATCCCCAAAAATTCTCTGAGCAGAAATCACAGTATAATTGATGAATATATTGACTTAGCCTCCATCTGTGGTAACCCTGGAAATCTTAATGGCACTGTGAGAGCTGCTCAGCTTATAGCTCCCTGAGCTAACAACTGTCCTCACCCTTAGAGTTGGGTCCCAGAAGTGTGTCTGCACTTCAGATCCTGAATGCCACTCTCAGTAAATTAAACCAAAGGGGGATAATCAATGGGACGAAGCTAAATCAGCAAAAAAAAAATCTTTCTTTTGAGAATGGGAGGATGGGACCAAATGAGCTACCTGATCTCTTACAGGTAAAATAATTAATTTAAATTCAGAGGGAGTGTCTTGACCATCTGACCACAATCCACCATGCTTCAGAAAATAAAGAGGGAACCAGGAGATTAAACAGCATTCAAACATACATATCCATAGAAATAGAGATGAGAAACTTTGAGGTTTCCATGAAAAAAAGAGCAAGCTCCCTTTGGAGCTTTGAGATAATGAATCCCACAGATACCACTGATCCCTCATAATACATCTACCTTTAGTTCTTAAACTAATCTAAGGTTGTGGTTAATAATAACAAGATACAATAGCTATAAACAATACTAACTCTTATGAAGTACTAATAAATGTCAGGGAAAGTTTTAAGTTGTTATAAGATTATCTGCTTTACTTTCAGAAGGACTTTATATGATAAGAAATGATTACTCCCAAGCTAGCACTTGGAAGAAACAATATATGAATCCAAGCAGTTGTGGGTAATTACCTACTGTTTACTAACTACAGAGTGTACATAGAGTTCCATGAAGGTGTTGAGCTATATTCACCAGGGGTCAGTAAAAACAAAACCATTGAAGAATTAGTTCTCAGGCCCAAATGTGACTACAAAATTACAAGATCTAGAGGACAAACATCATTTTTCAATCAATTTGAATTCTAGTACACATTTTGAGACGCTTTGCTTGATGATCCAATGAAGGGACATGGAGGAGACTGAGCTTGTGGTTGCAATCTGTGTGTGTGTGTGTGTGTGTGTGTGTGTGTGTGTGTGTGTATTTGAGAAGGTCAATGATGCCAACTGGATGAAGGATTCCACTTGCATGCCTCTCTTCCAGATTCTTCAGCACCATTACTCTTGCCACCATAGGGCCTGATTTTCTGGAATTCAAAATCTAGGCAAGAAGTAGTGGATTCCTCAAAGGGAGGGTTTATGCTTCCCTGGTAGCCAAAATTAGCTATGCAGATTCCAAATCTCAATCAGAAACATAAATATTTAATTTTGAGATCCTAATCTAGCAAAATAAAGGACTTTGAAAAACTTATTTCCTAAGTCATAACATTACCTTCTGTATATAGATGTCATGCACATTTTCTTCCTTGAATAGAAATACATAATTGTGCTTTCATTCTTTTTAAACTACAGGGATTTTCTGACATGCAATCATTTGTGCAGATGGAAGCATTGTTTCTCTACAGAGTGGGAAATCCTCTTGACATATTTTATTGGGTCTTCTGGTCATAAAATTTGACAGACTATAAATCCCCTGTTTACCATTAAGCAAATTGTGAGTGACAAATAGGATTAAGCTTCTCTTTACACAAAAATTGCAGTTGGACAATCAATAGCATCATTATTCTAAGAAAATCATTGCTGTGTTCAAAGGGCTATGATTATCAAGGAAATTTGTATGTTCTCTGTATGTGTACACTTAGCAAAAATAAAAAAAAACTAAAAATAAAAACTAGGACAGTTCACAGTTGCTGTCATTATGACTAATAACAGTAATAATGAAGGAAAGCAGGAAATAAACAGTTGGGGTTGAAGCAGAAGATGCGGCTTTCCTTTTAAATGCTCTCTTCCATCAATACAAGACACAGGAAATACGAAGAGCCATTATTCAAATGTAGTGGTACAACCCAACCTGATGACCAAGTGTACCAACCATTCAGTAATTTAAAAAGGAAAATTGTATGCTGTAATGTTTTCCTATTAATGAGTTCATTATATTTTTAGACATCATGGAAAATGTGTAGACACTGAAGTCACTGTCCCTTGGCTTTCCTAAGGATGCCTATTGTGCACAAAGTTGTTTCCTTCCTTGGCTGCAGGCCACCAGACTGCTGGTCTTTCCTTCCCCGCCTGCCTCTCTGCACCCTTCCTATTTCAAATCACAGGGTAAATATGTTTCTAAAGGCCTAAATCTGAAATCTCCATTGATGATCAAATTAGGTTCCCCACTATGTAATTATAAATTCTTCTGTGCTTTTTTCTTCATGGCTCCTCTTATTAATGTAATGAAAAAATTATTCATAATTATGAATTTTATATTTGCCTTCTCCATTTGACATAAGCTGCATGAGAACAAGAATCCTGCTAGTTTTGCTCTGGCTTTTTTTCTCACTTAAGCACCTATAAACTCCAGTACCATGCACAGGGCCAGGTACAGTGGAAATATTCATACACATGGGGATTTTACATGTGTGCACTGAGGGTGTGCAGATATGTATTTTTATTTTTTTTAATTTTTTTTCTTTTTATTGAGTTTATTGGTACAATCAAGGTATATAATACAGTTACATTCATTATTGGGATCCTGTACCTTTACATGATAGGTCTTGATTCTCATTTTTTTCCCTTTGTCCCTGCCCTTTCTTCACCCCCTCCTCCCCTCCCCATTTACAAACACTTTATTTCCATTTTTTCAGTTTTTCATATTTTTTCCTCTCCCTTATTACCTTTCCTCCACCCTTCCCACTTTCCCTACACCTTTAGCCCTTTACTTCCTGTTTCACATTATTAATTATCTCATGAGGATCCTGTGTACTATTATAGTTTTTCACACCAGAGAAACTATTAAGTATTTCAGTTAAAGAAATCTCTATATGAACATTAAAAATAGGGAATCCTAAAATAAAACTAAAAAGGAAAGTAAAAGAGAAAAGGCAATGATGTAAGATTAAAATAATCCTTAATTCTGAAGATGAAAATGGTCCCTGTACATATTTTAAATTGCTTCTTGCTCTTGTAGTCTTATCTTATTCTTTTTTTTATTATTTAGAGAATACTTTATTAGTTTCTGCAATCAAACCCATGTAGATATGACCTTACATATATAATACAGTGAGTTACCCCTGTACAAATGGAAAAAAAATAAATAAAAAACAAAAATTAAAATTAAAAAAATTAACATTTCTAGACCAATATGGCTGTTAATTTCTGTACAATGCCAACTCACCACAATAAATTGGGATAACTTTTTCCAAAGTTGACAGCACAGTTAAAGTTTCCAAAAATTCAAATTATATATATATATATATGTATATATAAAGCAACTGCTTTTCCAGGTTATGCAGTCATCTGAACAAAATTATATACATTCAGCACATTCCATTAAAAAACAAAAACAAAAAAACAAAGAAAAGAACAATATCCAGAAAATAGCAAAATTCTGTTGCTGTTGTGGTACCTGGCACCATTTTTTTTTATTAGCATCTTAATCTTCATCTGGAAAGAGAACATTCTAGAGTAATATCATTAAAAATATCTCTGATAAAGACATATATTTTTAAATGGTGGATTCTCATTCCCAAACATATCTTGTGCCTAGTGTCACTGAATGTTTCTTTTTAAAGAATATGTGAAATTCTTTTGTTATTGGGTTGCTTAATCCAGATTAAATAAAAAGATTTAAAGAGCCAAAGGCTTCTATAGTCTCCAACACACACAGATACATGCATTTATTCCACTCCAGAAAGTACACAGTGGGCTCATTAGGTGAGAGAGACCTACTTCCTTTAGTGTTTTCGCCCACTTCTCAGTAATCCCAAGTGATACTAACACTTTCATGGGTTTTTGTTATTTGCTTCTTTACTTGTTTTAAATTACTCTTTTCTTTTGGCCAAGTTATAACTTTTTCCTTAGTACCAGTGAAGTGATTTTCCCAATGCAGTGTCTCTATGTCCACCTACAAAATAACAGTATTTCAATAATAAAGACTTCAATGCCCACCATGGGGATGACTTACATATGCAGGCCACTGCTGAACAGAAGGGAAAAATTTTTGAAATGTGAGCTGTGCTTCTAATTAGTTTTCAATGCTAACCTTCTATCATGTCTTTCTAGCTCATGTGTCAGGGGCCAAATGATATTGGGTTCTTTCTTCTTCAGATTTGATTTCTGTTTAGTCATGTATTCCTTTAAGCAGCCATTCCAAGCACATAAACAGTACATCCTGAGATCTTCTTTAGTGGAGAACAGACTTATCTTTGATTTTTAAATAGTATATCCAGGCACACACACACACACACACACACAACCAAGCACACACACACATAATTCAAACAACGCACTGACAACAGTAAGTACATGGATACATTTCTTTAATCTATGCTATAGGTATAGCTTTAGAAAAATTTAAAACTCTTTTTGCTACTCCTTGACCAAAACAACACAAAAAACCATAACAACAACAACAACAACAACAACAACAACAACAAAATAAAATCTTACTCTAATAATTTAGAAAAGAAAAACTAAGAAGATAAAAGTGAAAAAAAATTAAAGACATAGGGAATAAAGTGGTCCGATAAAATGTGAAAATATACTTAAAATAGCATGCTACATTGTATGACTGACAGAAAACATAAAAACAGAAAGTATAATCCCCATTTTATGAGAAAACCAAATCTCTCAAGACTTTGGCATAAAATTAAAGTCATGGGGCATTTTGATTAAAAACTCTATAAACAGACTAGGAGTGTGCTTTGCAATGAAGATTCAAGAAGTTACAACTTATTTTCCTGTTTGTTGGGGTTTTCAACACAGAAAATTATAATTGTAAGATTCTCAGGGTTTGGGAGAGAAAAGACGAAATGTGACTTCTTGAACAAGTTCATGAATTCTGACCGCACGAGGATGGAAACCTATGTTCTTCTGGGAACACAGTGCCAAGATGCATACACACTGATAAGCAAAATCCTTCGAAATATACTGTCAGGGAAATAGTCTTTAGTTATTAGAGGGAAAAGCAGATGTTATTTACTGTGTTGGCAAGTAGAAAGTAGTTAGTATGTGCTTATTAGAAAGAATATAATCAGTTTAAACCAAATGAACTTCTTTCACTAGAACCTTACATAATTCATTCTCTCATAATTTCAGAAATCCTAGGTCAACCATTCTTCATCAACCAACTCCACTTAGCTACACTGGAAGAATATCCATCTGTGCCTCTACAATCTGAGTATAGAATTCAAGACAATTTCTAGAGTAAAATATCCAGATTTTGTTTTGTTATTTAAGATTACTCCACATGTGGATGGATGCCAATAAGTAAACTCATAAACAACTGTATGCTGATATAACTTTGATTGCAAATTACCTTGTATTTTGTATTGTTTGGATAATAAAGTTATTGTGTGGCATCCAATTTGGACAAAAAAGAAAACATGGTGCATCAGTAAAATACTTTGTCTTGGCTAATGGTCTTCAATACCTGTAAAAGTGGGTATTTTTAGCTTTTGTTTTCAGATAAAGAAACTAAAAATCAGTATTTTCAAGTTAAGCAGAAACGGACAGTAACATCTCCAATAACTCTGTTCTCTTTCTTTCTTAGTTAGCAGAATGTCAACTTTGTTGATGTTGGCAAAATTCCCAACTAAAAACATTTCTCAGACCCTTTTGCTGATGAAAGGAGTCATGTAGTGATATTCTGGACCGGAAGATCTGTAACCTCTTTGGGAGGGATTTCTGAGCAGGCACTTTGTATAAGAAATAGTTCATACAACACCACGCGTACTCTGTGTGCTCTTGCTGTGCTTTCCTTCTTCCTGCCAGAAATACAGATCTGTAGACTAAAGCTCTTCATTCTTGAGCAGATAAAGTCAAGAATATCAACTCTGACATTCTTGATATTCTGGATTGTCTACTTGTAAACTTCTTGCTTTAAAGAGTTACACAACTCCCTCTTTCTTGGCTTAGGACAATCTGTTGTATACAGCGAAACCCTGTTGTTAGCTTTTATACCCAGTGATAAGCCCAAAGTCCTTTGGTTATTAAATAATGTAACTTCTTCTGATTAATCAACAAAGGATAACAAAAGAAAACATTAAATCATTATATTAGTTAGCTAAAGGAGTGCTTAATGACCAACTTCTAGGGCTGGAGTTGTCCCACAAGCCCGTCTGTAACCTCAGGTGCAAGAATTGCTTCTTTGCAGTACCCTTTGTTTTCACACCGTTCTCAAGTATTACAGCTTACTGTCAGAAGACGCTCTGTTACTTAGCAACCAGAGAGGGACACATGACTTCAACTAAGAAGTTTATAGTTTAGATATTTCCAATAGATATTTAAGCAAAGAACTGTTGCAACTGTGGTAAATGCTACAAAAGTATGTGAAGAAGCTGTAAAGAAAATACAAAATATAAGCTGGCTTCTGAAAGATCAGTGTGGATACATCACGCACCTGGCATGGGGTGAAGGTGCATTACAGGCATAGGAAATACCATGTGTAGATTTTGAGTGTTATTAGGGTTTAGGTGAGTAGTTCAAAGGGAGGCTGAAGAAAGTATCCCTAAAAGTATAAGTCCTTTCAGACTGTGGTTAGATTTTGGACTTTTTCACGAAAGCCTTAGAAACCATGGGACACTAGTAAATGGAAAACAGATATAATCAAATGGCTCTTGGTTCTAAAACCAAAAGTGAAATTGTCCCCATTTATCCACCAGGGTTAAGATCCAGGACCCTCTACAAGTTTCAAAATCCAGATACCCAAATCCCTTTTAAAGATGGTGTAGCACTTATTTAGAACCTATGCAAATTCTCCCACAGGCTTAAAATCTTTTCTAGATATTGTATATTACCTGGTACAAAATAAACTTAATTAAGCAGCCATTTTACTGTATTGTTCAGGTAATCTTAATAAGAAAAAACTTTTACGGTACAGACACAATTTTTTCCACATGTTTTCCATCCACATTGGTTGAGTCTGCAAAGGCAGAACCTGTGGACAGAGGACCAACGATACTAAGGCATTGTAGAAAATAGTCTGGAGATGCACAATGATTAGTTAAGATGTGATTGTTGCCCTGTTTTAGTAAAAAGATGTTCGTGAATCAGAACACAGTGTTCTATTAGCGGTACCTAGCCGAATTCACATATGCTTATTGCCCTCTTTTACTTCTTTATTTCTAGGTTAGGAGATCTTTGTACTTCCATTAAGTAGATTTTTGCAAAATGAGAATTAGGTAAATTATTGTACATACCTAAAAGATGGAATTACCTTATTTAATTCCCTCTCCATAATTTCAAATTTCGAACTTTCCTGGAAAATTCCACCTCTGAATACTGTGCCTGCTTCATAATCTGTTATCATAGTAAACACCAACCATTCATCAAGCACGTGAATGTCCCAGATACAGTTACATTCTGTGCATATATAATTTCTAATCTCATCAACAACTCTATCAAGGAACATTTGCAACATGACTTTGTAAGTGGCTGAACCACCTCAGACAGAGAGCAATGACTAAGACTACTCTTTGCTAAGTGGGAATCTTGCCGTCAGTCTTGACTCTATGGGTTGGGATTCCCAGATTGTCCTTAAGAGTTTCCACTGAAGGCTTGGTTGATTACTTTCAAAATAATGTTTTGAAGGAGAGGGAAGAATACTTTTATTCCTAGTCTACTAAATTCTTCACCTATAGCTCGGCAAAGAAGATGGAAGAGAAAAACAGTGCATTTACAGAAGGATTCCCAACTCTTGGCTCAGGACCAAAAGCTGGGCCTCTTAGTCAATAGTTAGGAATCAGACTGTACAGCAGGAGATGAGTAGTGGTGGAGGGCAGGAAAGATTCCTCTTTACAGCCTGTCCCACCCCTCGCATCAGCATCTGAGCTCCACCTTCTGCACACAAGCAGTGGCTTCATATTCACACAGGGACCAAACCCTCTGTCAACTGTGTGTTCTAGGGGGCTAGGCTGCATGTTCTTTCTGAGAATCTAATCTAAAAATCATCTCCAGGTTTATCCTTGAATCGGGGAGGAGGATGTCTTCCACAAAATCGGTCCCTGGTGCCAAAAAAGTTGATGACTGCCTTATAAACTCATGTAGCGTAGCCTGAGAAATTCAGAAATGAACAACTCAAAAGTCTGGTTAAAATTTGGAGTCAGGCTTAGGGGTGTAAGTCAGTGGTAGAGCTGCTAGCTTCTGGTAAGTCCTGAGTTCAATCCTCACCACACTCGCACATGCACACACACATGCACACATATACACAGTTCATCAGTCTGGTTTGGTAACATGAACCTATAATTCCAGTTATTCAGGAAGCTGAGGCAGGAGGATCTCAAAGCCCAGTCCAGTCAACCTAGTAAGATACTGTCTAAAAGCTAAACAAAACAAAAGAGGGCTGAGCACTATGGATGTATTTCAGTAATAGAGTGATTGTCTAGCATTACAAAATCCCAACCGACAAAAACCTTGGGTTTATGGAGCATTCTCAACAAAGACTGCTATTCACATAGAAACAACAATACAAAATGTGAGGTTTTAGGTTTCTAGAGGCTGCAAACTGAGGGCTGGGAAATATATAAGAGAAACTTATAGAAGTGAGGGCTGTTTTAGAAAAGTTTGTTTGAGTTTTGTCTAGTTTTGGCATTTCTGCCATCTTTAGGATCACAAGCTTTTCTTATAAAGGAGCTTATGGAAGTCCCCACTTCTCAGTAATCGTTCTATTAGTCATATATATGAAGCTGAGAGTTTCTGAATTGTTACTTCTCACTTGTCTCCGGCTCCAAGTAATCCTGACCCTGAAGTGACATATTTTGGGGTGCCCTATTCTGATCATTTATACCTTCAGAATAGAGATGGAAACAGGTACCATCATTTCTTTTGTAATTTGACTCCAAATACTATATGCAAATCTTTCAGAGGAAAGTTATATTTAGAAATAAGGTGTAGACAGTGATCAGAATTCAGTCACAGGATTAGATTTTGCATCTATTCCTTTTATTTACTTTTATAAAGAAAACGAATGATAGACACAATGTTTCATCATTTCACAAAGAAATATGTCCAAACAGGGCAGAAAAGTCCATTTGTTTTAATAAAGATCTCAGTGGGATGTTAATTTAGAGTAACGATGATGAGTGATAATTTAATTTCTGCAGGAAAAACAAAACGCTCTGTCCATAGCAGGGTGTCCAGGTGAGGTTGAGAGCTCAGGACTGCCCAGGAGCTCACACACTAATGAGATGCTTGGGGTAGTGGGGAGAAACACTGTTCAGAATCCATTTCAGCCTTTCCATGTCTATATCCCAACCAGTTCATCTTTTCTCCCTAATCTTACTCTTTTGGATTTTGCTATTTTTGTGCAAGAAATAAGATCTAAGGTAAACTTTATCCTTTCTCAGTAAGCAGGGTGCCATTTCTTGCAATGCAGGGTGCCAGTTGATGAAGTGAGCTATATATTTAAGAGCACTCTAACTAATATAGAGTAAAAATGGAAATAGCACCCTATGTTGTAGGAATATTCACTTTCATTTGCAAATATGGTTCTTGCAAATTATTTTATCTGGTAAAATAGGTCTTGAAAGTGATTTTTAACTGTGTATTTTGGATTAAAATGTCATATTTTTCCAATATTAAAAAATGAAAATTGGGGGAAACATGAAAGATTTCGAAAACATTTTTTCTGTATTTTCCCAGTAGTTTTCATCTCATGAGTATGACTGTAATGTGTGTGTGTGTGTGTGTGTGTGTGTGTGTGTGTGTGTGTGTGTGTGTGTGTGATGTCGTTTTGATGGCCTACTTTGATTTTTGCTTGGAGAATGCTGAGCGATATTGGGGATTAATTAGGTTGGAGACTTTGTTCAGCACCCTCGGGGAGCCTCTCATCAGTGCCTGGCAGTGATTCCAGAAGAGCCTTGGAAGTGCTGTACACCGCAAGCCCATTAACCCCCAGAGTCTGCCCCATATGCCTGCAAATCCACCCCCTCCCACCACCCCACCCACTTCAACAGAAGATCTCTTATTAGAAAACTAAGACGGAGCCCTTCAGGAAAGGAGATCGGGGAAATGAAATGCACAGTTCTAAGAGACCATAGAAGAGTATAGCGTGTCAGGTTAACAACGTAGGCACTTTATCTTACAGAAAAGTCAAAAAGGCTGAAAATGCAAGTATTCTTGCTTTAGAGATCTTTGCTGAAACTCGTTATTACTTCTTATTGCCTATAGATACTTCCTCTGTTCTAAAATTTGATGAGAAGGGCGCTTTACTTTTAGATTCTACCAAAGGCACTGAATACAGCAAACACAAATGGTGTAGTCCTGAACCAAATCTTTTCAATTACTATCTGTATTTCCTCCCTAGATGCACCAATGAAGACTTGGGGCTTGAACTGCCACGTATAAACTGGCAACTTTCAAATCTGTATTTCCATCCTGGACATCCTTCTTTCTACCAGGAAGATATGTGTAATTTCCAACCAACCCTCACTGCTTTGGCTACTACCTTGGTCCAAACTCATTACTAGTTGCCTGCTTTAAATATAATCCCAGCTTCAGCTTTTAACCTTTTAGTCTCCCCAAACTGATCCTGTAGGAATAATGTGTCGATCACTATTTTGTCCAAAATTTTCAGTGCTCTCACTCTTAAAAACCAATTGACTGCAGTGACCTACAAGAACATCTGCACTTGTTTCCCCCCTGACCTCTCTTCCTGAGATTTCCCGCTCACTTCCCTCCAGCTCTAACGGGCATGCTGTTGTTCTTGTGATGCACCAACAATCCTTTAAAATGCCAGGGTCTTTGAACTTGCCGATCCTTCTGTTTCAAGCCCATACTTCACTCTGGGTCTCCATCAGGTGCCACCTTCTCGATGAAGCCGTCCATGACTGCTCTATATAAACTAAGGTCTTATCCAAGTACTCTGCCCCTTCCTTTTACTTCCTTGAATTATATTATGGCAAATCATATGTCATGCCTGTATTTCTTTTTATTTCTTCCTCCCTATATTTTAAGGTCCATGAAAGCATTAATGTCTTTGTCACTCCCTGCTGCTTCCATAGAATAAATAGCCAATTCCAGCATTGTGTAAACACCAAGCAAGTAATCCGAGAGTGGACAAATGAGTAAAAGCCAAGTAATGTCAAGAAATAAGAAGAGACAAGTGAAATTGTCAAGCATGTATTTCAGTTTACCCATAACAAGTAAGTGTTTTCCAACTTTTAAGAAAGATGTCTATTTCATAGTGAAGCTCATTTATCTAAAGTGAATTTCAACAGTGTGGTGTGTAGTCAGTGGCGTTTTTTTTTTTTTTTTTCACCCTGTATTACTATAATATGCCCAAAGACTGTGGTCTAGCATTTGTGAGTGAGATAGTACAACTAGTTTAGAAAAGGGAAAAATAGTGGTAATGTTACGCCAGTTTTTGATTTTCAAAATGAGCGCTATCAAAATGAAAATTTTCCTTCTTTTGTGTCATCCGCTTTGACCCGGTATTTAACTGGTTTTCTGGGAACATTTCTCAACATTCCCTAATGACATTTTTTTAGAGTTTTCTTGTTTGTTATTGTAGTAAAGCATTCATTGGTACCTTTTAGACATACATAACACACATCATACGGAATTTGCACCTGTACATGATAGATCTTTTGGCTTCTTCATTTGCCATCCCCTCTCCTTTCAACTCCTCTTCCCCTCTTCATATACAATAGCTTTGTTTCCATTTTTCCTTCTATTCTCTTTTACTTCATGTCCCTTATTTTCTTTCCCCCTCCTTCTCCTTTGTTCCCCTTCTCATTTGAACATTTTCTTTCCATTTCCCAATATCGATTAAACATTTTTGCCTTATGTTTCGTGATCTCTCATTCCTGTCTCCTCATTGTCACACATTGTTTTCACTCTACCTGAATCCTTTCTCCACATTGATTTGTTTATATTTTCTCTTCATCTGAGGCTCACTTCAGTTGTGTATCCCATAGCCAACGCTTGTCCAATTCAGATAGGTGGATCAAGGTGATTCTTTTCATGCTTTCCTGGTATCATGAACACAGCTCTTGATGGAAAAAAATAAACACATAAGGTGGGGATCCCAATGCCTTTCACACTGTTTTTCCTAGAGTGCTTACTTATTAAATATTTTCCAAATGAATGAATATAAAGAAAGCAAACTAACATGCAAAGCTGAATAGGAGGTTTTACATGCTCAAAATTAACACTGAAATGACTGTTTGTTAGTCTGGAGATATAAAACTGTGCGTTGAGAAAAAATATATTAATTTTTACAATTTGACATACTTTGCACATTCCTGAGCATGTATAGAAATTAAACAGTTTTCTCACTTCTTTCATATTTTTTTTTACCCAATGAATTATTTGTATTTTAATGTTTACAAATTTCTTTTCTTTTCTGTAAAAGCTGATGGATCTAGTAAAGTTTAGCCACTAAACTTGTGTTCATGCAGGGCTTTTGATTTTTTTAAATGAGGTCTTGATTCCTATAGCTAGAACAAATATGAAATAACTCTCATTCTTTGTTTTTTTTTTTTTTTTTTTTTTTGGTAGCAGGGATCAAACTCGGGACCGTGTGCTTGAAAAGCAGGTGGCGGAACCACTGAGCTAAATCCCTGGCGCAATAACTCTCATCATTCTTAACTGTCCTGATGCCCTACTTCCTCTACCTTGTCATTACCAGATAAATTTGTTCTCCCTGCCAAGTTAGTCATTTGAGATGGGAACATTATAATTTTTATTAGAATTTTTTTGGGTCAAGTTACTACAAATAAAATATGAAAAAGAAAAAATGTTATGCATGGGAATATACTGAAAAATACATGTAAAAAATGCATAGCTTGAGAGCTGGGGATTTAGCTCAGTCGCTCCTCCGCCTGCCTCCCAAGCGCAAGGCCCCAAATTTGATCCCCAGTACTCCCCAAAAAAGAATCAATAGCTTGAAAGACAGTCTCCAAATAATGAACCATTTTTTGTTGGATCTCAATCTTACTAATTTTAGAAATTGAAATATACAGTACTGCTAAAACTATTGCTTCTCTGAGACCTATACAAAATTAATTGAGCTAAAATATTTTAAATAAGTATTAGAATTCAGAGTTTTCAAAAATACATCCACGATTTCCTTGATACTGCTGCCCTTGAAAATTGTTCTTGCCTCTTTTAGAGTACAATAATCTTAGTGATTCATTGCTAGTGAACATAGTTATAGAAGGTTAGACTATCAATTCTAAAGTTAGTTAATAAGAGAATTACATCTCTACCTTATGCTGTTCACATTCTCTCTCTCCTCCCTTCCCCAAGTCCCCCTCACATCACCACCATCACCTCCACTCAGAGAAATAAGCTACCGTGACCCAGAGGAGACACTTCTGGGAAGGTTGCAGCTAACTGCTAGTTTTCCATGTGCTGAGGATAATCTAGCACTTAGTGAAGTTCACAAACTAAGGATCTAAGGCCTTGTATGATGATGGGGTTTATTTGGAGAAGTTGGTACATTTATTTAACATATCCTAATCAGCTTCAATTTCATTACCTCCCTTTCTTTTCCTCCCTCTCCCTCTAGATTCTTTCCCTGTATTTAGAAGTATACGTGATGGTTTCCTGTACTCTTAACTTCATTTTAATTATTTACTAATTTATATGTTTGGGTTTCTCATGTAAAAGAAATCACTTTAGATTTTACCTTTTTGAGTCTGACAAATTTCAATTAACACAATTATTTCTGGTTCCATCTATGTTTCCACAAATGGCACAATTGCATCTTTCTTTATAGGTGAGAAATAGCCCATTGTGTGAACATACCACATTTTCTTTATTCCTTACTCTGTTGTTGCACATTTACGCAGTTTCCAGAGCTTAGTTTGTGGTTTGTGATGCTATAAAGATGATTATGTATGTATCACTAGAACACGTGATCCGCAATTCACTCAGAAATTTACTCAAGAGGTATAGCTGGGTTAAATGTTACTTTTATGTTTAGTCTTTAGAAGACTTTCCATATTGATTTCCCACACATCTTCATCAGAATCCATTGTTTCTTGTATTCTTGATAGCTCTTCTGACTGAGATGGAATGGAATCTCAGTGGAGTTTAAGTTTGTATTTCTCTGATTCCTACAGATGTTGATTATTTTTGTACATACTTTCTGGCCATTTGAACTTCTTTGGAGAAGTATATATTCAGTTCATTGGCTCACTTTTTGTTGTTTTTATTTGGGGGTTATTTAAAGTTCCTTATATATTTTAGATAGGACTCCAGTGCTGGAAGAGTAATCAGCAGAGGTTGTCACCCACTCAGTGGGTTATCTCAGTTCTCTGTTGTTTCTTTTGTCATGCAGAAAAGTTTCCTATTGATATAGTTTCGCTGGTCAATTCCCTATATTATTTGCTTTTGGAGTTGAATTCGGGAAGTCTTTACTTTTGCACATGGTTCTGGTATTTCATGTAGATTGTTTGCCAGCCATTTCAATGTTTCTGATTTCATATCTTGATATCTGATCCATTTTATTTGATTTTAGTATAGGTTAAGCAATAGAGATCCAGTTTCAATTTTCTGCACATTGATCTCCAATTTTCCCAGCACATTGTTAAAGAGGCTGTCTTTAATATGTTAAGGACACTGCCAAAAGATCAGTTGCCTAAAGGCGCCTAGCTTTGTTTTTGTGTCTTCTATACTATTCCACTGATTTACATTTCTGTTTTTGCACAAGTACCTTTTTGTTGTCGTTGTCTGTCTGACTTCATAGTATAGTTTGAAGTCCATTATAGTGATGCCTCCAGCATTGCTCTTTTTGTTGTAGGTGAAATTCAGTTTTACTTTTTCTAGTTCTGTAGCAAATGTTGTAGGCATTTTAATGGGAATTAAATCGATTCTACACATTGCTTTTGATAATATGACCATTTTAATGACACTACTTCTCAGTCAGACATGGTGACGCCCATCTGTAATCCTGGCACTTAGGAGGCTGAGGCAAAAGAATCACTGTGAGTTCAAGTCCAGTCTCGGCTACATGGCTACATATTGTCTTCAAGGCAAGCCTGAACTCTGTAGCAAGACCCTGTCTTAAAAAAAAAAAAATCCACTTCTCCAGGTACAAGATAATGTCTTCCCATTTTCTAACATCATCTTCAATTTCTTTCCTGATAGCTTTATAGTTTTCATTCTAGAAATCTTTCATTCCTTTGGTTAGGTTGATTCCTAGGAATTTAAGTTTTTGAAACTATTCAGAATGATACTACTTTTCTTTGTGGGTTCATTATTGATATACAGGAATGAAATTAATTTTTATATTGATTTTGTATCCCTACAGTTCATTAATCAGACTTCTGGTAAGCATTGGGGGTCTTCTATGTAAAGAGTCAATGTCTTCTACAAATAATAATTTCACTTCCACCTTTCCTACTTCCTATTTGTATCTCTTATGTCTTTCTCTTGCCTGGCTGCTGTGGGAAAAGTTTCAAATACTGTATTAAACAAGAGTGGTGAGATTGGATATTTAGTATAATGTTGGCTGTAGATTTGTCATATATGGATTTTGAGGTAAAGTCCTGTACCTACTTTTAAAAGAATTTTTCTCATACAGTGATATTGAAATTTGTAAAAACAAACATTTTTTAGCATGTACTGAGATGACTATGTGATTTCTTTTTTTTTTTTCTTGAGACAAGGTCTCACTCTAGTGCTAGGATTACAGATATGCATCACCATGCCTAGCAATCTTGTCATTTTTTATTTTATCTATGTAGTGTATTACCTTTATTGATTTACATTTGTTGAAACATCCTTGTGCACCTGGGATAAAGTCGACTTAATTATAATGGATGATCTTCTTGATGTGCACTTTAGTTCTGTTAATGAGGATCTTATTTACTATTTTTGAATCTATTTTCAACAAGAATATTGAGCTGTAGTTTTCATTTTTGGAAAACTTGTTTTTGTAGTCAGTGTTTTGCAAAGCAATAGATTTAACACAAGACAAATCATTTATAGGATAAAGTTAATATTATTATAATATTAACCCACAAAGTCAAATGTAAAACAATGCAAGAGATCTGTCCACACACTAGAGAGCCAAAGAATCCACCCAAGGGCCTGGATCCCACAGTAGTGTCTCTCACAAGTCCACATGGAGCATCTGTGCTGAAAAGGCCCACAGGCCAATGGTGGAAGCTAGAAAGTCTGTGATAGCCGAGTAATGGATCTGCTGGGCAAAGCTAAGGAATTTGCACCGGAGCCAGGAAAAGAAGCTTGGGGCAAAGACCAGAGCTCCCCCACAACAAACAGCAGCCACTGCCATGGACAGCAAGGACCCAAGACCCCCAGATGATGCAAATAGCTGAATTCACGTCAGGAAAATCAGCTGCAGCAAGGTTCTACAGGAAAATCAACAGCATACAATCTTTCTCTTCCTTTCTCCTTTTTCTGCCATTGGCAACAGCCCTCAGGTATGTCTTCCATGCCTAGAACTACACTGACTCGGTTGACTGTGAGTTAATCCACTGCATTTACCTAGTTTTAGTATCAGGACAATTCTAGCTTTATCGAGTAAATTCGGGAGAATGCCTCTCTTATTATATGAAAACACTTGAGGGGAATTTGTGTTAGTTTTTCTCTAAAAGTCTGGTAGTATTCAGCCATAGTTCTGGGCCTTTACATATTGATAGAGTTTTAACTAATATTACAATTTTATTGCATGTTATTGATCTGTTTAGGTTTGTAGATCTTCTTCTCTCAATTTATGTGTCATATGTGTCTAGGAAAATATCCATTTCTCTCAGACTCTCCAATATATTGGAATATACATTTTGAAATTAATTTCTGATAATCTTCTACTGATTAATGTCTAATTTCAACTTTCTCATTTACAATTTTATTAATTTGGGCATTCTTTGCCTTGCTTATGGTTTGTCTGAGAGCTTATGTCTTGTCGATCTTTTCAAAGAACAACTATTTAATTCATTGATGGTTTTTGTTAGTTTCAATTTAATTAATTTCTACCTCTATCTTCATTTTTTTTTTCCTTTTACTGGGTTGGAGTTTTGTTTGTTCTTGTTTTTCTAGGACCTAGAGATGAATCACTACTTTTTTATTTTGGCTTGCTCTATTTTAATATCTATAAACTCATATCTATAAACATCCCTCTTAAAATTGCTTTCAGTGTTACCCCACTAGCTCTGATATACAGTGTTTTTACTGTATATTCTTTTGATTCTAAGAATCTTTAAATTTCTCCTCTGATTTATTCAGTGACAAAATGATCATTTAGAAATGTAATACTCTATCTCAGGTATTTATGCACTTTCTGTGCTTTCTTTTGGTCTTTTTTCTAGTTTTATTCCATTGTGATCAGTTAGTATGCATGCGATTTAATTCTTTTATATTAACTGAAATTGGCTTTGTGGCCTGAAATAGAGTCTGTTTTGGAAAAGGTTCCTTGAGATGCTGAAAAAAAAATAAATTCTGCTATAACTGAGTGCAACACTCTATGGTAAGTTAAATCCATTTGGTATACAAGTATTTTAGTTCTGATATTTCTTTGATAAAATTTTGTATAGTTGACCTATTCATTTGTAATAGTGGAGAAGTGAATATCACTTTATGATTGTATTGGGGTTTACCTGTCCTGTTATGTCTAGTCGTTTTTGTATATGAAATTGGGTGTGGTGAGTTTGGTGCATATAAATTGATTATTGTTATCTACTCTTGATGAATTCTTCCATTTACTGATATGTAATGGCCTTCTTCATCTCCTCTGACCAACTCTGGTTGAAGTCTACCTTGTTGACTATGAATATAGCTACTCCTCCTTGCTTTTGTGTTCTGCCTGCTTGGAGTATCATTTTCAATCTTTTGCCTTTCAGTCTGCGTATGTCTTTGCAGATGAGGTGTGTTGCCTGCAGATAACATATGGATAGATCTTGTTTTCTTACTCAGCCTGTGAATCCATGTGCTTTAATTGGAGAGTCAAGACCATTAAGTGTTGTTACTATAAGGTGTAGATTGATTTCTGTTAGCCAGTTATTTCTCTGATGTTTCTTTCCCTTTTTTCTTGTTTATTTCCCTTTTTATCCTAGTAGGTTTGTATTTTCCCCTTGTCTTGGCATTGCTATCTTCTTGGAATGTTTTTCGGATGTCCTTAAGTATTATCTGCAATGCTGGCTTCATTGTGATGAATTTCTCTATTTTATACATATCATGGGAGTTTTTTATTTCTCCTTCAACTTTGAAGGATGGTTTTACAGGATATACCATTCTGGGTTAGCAATTACTTTCTTACAGGGCTTAGAAAATTTCATTCTGGCATTTTAACTGTGATGTGTTATGGGGAGGGGCTTTTCTGCTCATGTCTTTGTGTATGTTCTAAATGCCTCATTTACCTGAGTATTGATCTTATTCCTCCATTTTAGTAAATTTTCTGATATAATTTCTGGTTCTTTAAATCACTGGCCTGTTTTTAATGCTCTCTTGAAAACCAATTAGACTGAAGTTATTACTTTTAGATTAGTCCAAGAACTATAGCACTGTCTGTTCAGTTTTTGTGATCTGAATGTTCTAGCATTTCCACCCTGTCTTCAACTTGTGACATCCTTTATTTAGACTAAGCTAGTCTGCTTCCTAGTCTTTCAGTTAAGATTTTATTGGTCCTATTGAGGTTTACATTTCCAGGGTATCTGCTTGGTTCTTTTTGTAGAATATTTCTATATTTGCTGAAGTGGTCTTTTATTATCTTTCTTAATTTTCTGAACTGCTTACTTCTGTCTTGAGCTCATGATCATTTAAGTAATTGATTCATTCAGTGCCTTATCTGCCTTTTCTTTGATCTCATTGGTTACTTTAACTATCGGTTTTTAAAATTGTCTGGAGTTTTATCTATTTTAGTATCTGTGAGATCAGATTTTGGGGTTGTTTGGGAAACGTTAGGCAAACAATACCATAGGGCATTTAGGCCCTTCCTTTCTTTTCATATAATCTTTAGAGTAAAACAAAACTTCAATTAACATTCCTGTCTTAAAATGCCATGCTATAAGAACATTATGATTAATCTCCAAATTAGGAATTATTTACATATCTTAAAATATAGCCTATGCCCTCTGATTGGGTTAAATGGCATCTTCTTCAAAAGCTTGATAAAAGAACAAAAATGTACTACTCACATTATAAATATAATTACAGTATTGTAGTTTCATCCTGACTTCTCATTGGTGGGATGACATCCTTCCTGCTCCATTGGCATGGCTCAGGGATCATATGCTGCACCTACCTACTTTAGATTGTCCAGTTTATGATTCTCTAAATCGGTAGCCTCCTTCCTTTCCCTGCTCCTCCACCCCCATCATCTATAACCCCTCTTTTGCTTAAAACAAATGCATAATATTCTTAATACTAAGGTCTACTAACATTTTCATGTCTCAGGATGACATGGTTGGTACTTTCCTCCTCTGCCTCCATCAATTGTTAGAAGTGATCCAGAAGAGTACAGCTCTGCCTTGGGGACAAACTCTGATGAAGTAACAGCTGAATACCTTTGACAACACCACTAGAAGCAGAGTACATCTAGGAGGCAAATCTCCACACAATTTCACCATGAGAAGGACACAACTTTGGACTGGTGGAGGAAAATAACTCAATTTCTTCTTAATCCATTGAGTGTCATTCCTGAGCTCTCAGTTAACAATGTGACCTGTTCCAAACTATCTGTAAAAGAAATGAGATTATGTTATCAAGTAAAAACTTGAATTAGTTATGTATTACAAAGCAGAGTTACCTCAGGCATATACAGACCAACTTATGACACTTTTTGACCAAGGAACAATGGAGAAAACAAATCTTTCTAAAAACTATAGATATTTTTCTTTTGTATTTTAGGATTTTTAAAATTTACAAATAGTAAAATTCACGTTTTATGCATTTGACAGATGTAGGAAGTTGTATAAATACCACCACAGCTATAAAACTATTTCATTTCCCCAAATATTCCTTTATGTTGTTCCTTTATAGTCAAACCCTTGATGCACCCTTTCCCTGGCCACCAGTGACCCATTCATGATCTTTATTCTTTAGCTTTTGTGATATAAATAGCAATGTATAGCAAAAGATCATATAAAAAGAGCCAGATAGTATGTTGCCTTTTGTGCCTCACTCCTTTCCCTTAGCAAAATGTATTTGAGATTTATCCATGTTTCTGTATCTATTAATAACTCTTTTCATTGTCAAGTTGTTTTATATTGGAAGAATGTACCAGTCTTTTTTACCTAATATCTTTTGAAGGACACTGGAGTATTTCCAGTTTGGAAAGATTATGAATTAGTAATGTACAAATATTTATATGCATGTTTTGGAGGGAAAAAATATCTTTTTAAGAAACAGTGTGAAAATTAGATCTCCATGAGGGGAGAAGGAAACTAACTTTCTTTAGCCATGCACAACAAGTAATTAGTAATGGATTATAGCTCATACTAAAATGTGTTTAACCAGAAATAATCAAATCTAAAAAGAAAAGTTAATATTTTGTTAAATCAATAAATTTAATAATTTTAAAATACATTAAAATGAAGGAATTTTGCTTATAAAGACATAATTCAGTGAGTAAGAAGAATAAGTCCCAGAGTGATTTGTCATACATACTTATTATGCATGAGTAATAAAAATCTCATATCCTGATTTCAATCATTTTTGTGTATTCAATTTGAAAACGCAAATATCCTGGGGTGGGGCTGAACAAGCAACCCAGAAGAGATGTTGCTTAATGGTGAACAACCTGATGAAAATCGGCTCAGCCTCTTGAGTCATCAGAACCATGCAAAGTAAAACCATACAGTTAAATACCACAATACTGGTCCACATAATCCAAAATGGTTCAACTAAAAAATAAATAACAGCAGATAGGCAAATGATGTGAATCAGCTTTGTACAGATACCTTCACTACTTAATTACAATCTAGAGAAATGAGTAAGAATGTACAACCAAAAACTACACACAGAAACTGTCATGGGTGATGAATATGAAAGGCCAAAGAAAGATATACATAGTAAAAGAATTTACTGAGTGCAGAAGGAAATGTGTACTGAAATACAGGCAGAGAGAGAGAGAGAGAGCAGAATAGTCAGGAGAGGGGTGGCACACAGAGCCTGGCAGGGATGCTTTTCGAGGAAGGTGGAGAGGAGGGTCTGACATTAACCCCTTGGCAAGTGAGTCTTTGGTTACAAAGTGCAGCTGAGAAGAGTGTGCTTGCATTCCTGGGAAAGTTTGTGTTCTGACCTCCTGAACTGTTGGCTGTCAGGGGCCCAAAGTATGAGAGATGTTCTCATCGTCCTACTGCCCATAATGAAAAATGTTTTTATTGTTCTATTGTTCACAAAAAAAGGTGTCCGAATTCTTTAAAATACTTTCAAGCTGGACACAACCCCATTGTACACGGGCCACTGAATAGAGCCATGTAATTGTGGTGTAGCTAATACAATACTAATCAACACAAAAATGAAGGAATAATAGATACAGCTGTCATAAACATAATATGAAGTAAAGGAGAAGACAAAAATGAAAGTACTTCTAAAGTTCAAAAGTAGACCTAAAGACCAAACAAAACTACGGTCAGAAATCAAGATTGTGCTTAGTGGAAGGAAGGGCCACAGCTAAAAGAAATCCATCCCTTAGTGATAACTTTAAGGTTGCTTTATTTATTTATTGAACATTTACGCTCACTTTGCTTTGTGAATGTCATAAATAAATTTTAAAAAACTAAAAAGTATCAGAGATGCTACAATCTTCCAGTAACTCTGTAAAATTAACTCGTCTAAATTCTTTGTTTTAATTTCAAAATGAAAAGACACTTTGTCTGGAATAGAATCAAAGAAGGAAAAAAAACAAACAAAAATCCAAAACAGCCACAACACACATTTAGGAAGATGACAACACCTGATCTGTCTTCCCTCCTATTGTATTTTCTGACTTTTCTCTCTTGTCCTGAGTTAATTCCCCTATACTGGAATAGTTTGGCCAGACGTCAAAGCAGGTTCTTGAGTTTGCTGTCTGTTGTCTTCAGAACATATGTTTGTGTGTGTATGTGTGTGCTCTCACCTGCAGTTATCTCTTCTCAGATTTCCTGCTTGTACGGAGAAAGAGCTTCTCTTGTAACACCCTCTGTCCTCGTACTGTCTCCTGTTCTTACCCGCTACTTAGGGTAGAGGTAGCTCTGATTGGACAGTACAGAGCAAAAGGACAGCAGGAAAAACCTAGCTCCTTTCATCGTCTCCTCTCCGAGCCCCACCACCATGTAGAGCATCGTTCTTACTTTTTCTCAGCTGTTCTATCCTCAGACATAAACATCACCATGGATAGTTTTTCTTCTTTCGTGGTGCAAGTAGAAAGCTTGTGTGAGGATTACCTACACTGAGGTTTTCTATCCAGCCTTTCTCAGCAACAGCGGTGATCACAGACCTTCAAAGGCCTTAGTGTTTGTGGTGTTTTTATTTTTCTTAATTTCTGATTTATCTCAGAGCCACAGTGGAGGAAAGTGAGAAGGAAGCACTAATTGTTTAGCTTAATCACGACCCAAATAACACAAACTCCAATATGGATTGTGTGCATGAAATCTGTAACAGAACTCATTCTCTTATTTTATTATATTTTAAATTTGATATTGGAAGTGCATGTGCTTGCTTCCTCCCCTGTGTCAAAAACAAACTCTTTCCTGTGCTTTCTGCTCTTCCGTGTCTTCCTTAGAGCCTCTCCGAGTCTTTCCATGTTATTCAGTCTGAGGCCTTAGGAAGGATGGGGAAGAGGAGGAAAGGTAGACAAAAAGGGGAGGAAGCTGTAGTAATATCTTCTGTTTATTCAATGACCTGGTGTGTCAGGTGCGGGGTGCTTCACAGATTATATGATTTAAGCATCAGAACAAAACCACTTCACAAATGAGGAAACTGAGAGTAAGAAAAACTAAGCAAGTTGCCCAATATTACACGGCTTAGTAAAAGTTTCATTACTTTCATCTTCTGTGCCATCCTCTGACTCTATTTTGTATCCAGAGGTTGCCTTTTCCTGCCCTAGGATACTACCTTTGTTTTCTATGTTTCCTGTTCCATGAAATTAACTAGTCTCTTTAAAAGATAGATTAATTTTCATTTCAAGTGACAGCTATGACTTCTAACACAATGCACTGGACATAGATGCTCAGGAAACACCTATTGATGATATAAACTTCAAACCACAGCACAATTAGTAAAGCAATATTAAACACGTTACTGAATATGAGATGCAGAATCTGAAATTATTGTGCACTTTTATAGGACACAATAGGGAAATTAGACCTCTCTGTTGTATAAAATGTAAAAGTACATAGAACTACATAGTGTTTACAGATAAAATATGTGCAGATTTCTTCTGTACTACTGAGGATCAAATCCAGAAGTGGTCTATCACTGAGCCACATCCCTGCCCCCGCCCCCCGCCTCTTCTGCCTTTTTTTTTTTTCTTTTTGAGATGGTCTTTCTAAGTTGCCCAGGCTGGACTCAATCTTGTGATCCTCTTGCCTCAGCCTCCTGAGTGGCTGTATGTAGTAACATTCTTAAGGAGTTTGAGATTAGGCACTCAGCTTACTAGACATGAAATCTTGAACAAGTCCTCAACCTCTAAGAGATGTTGTTGCTGTCTTCTCCAAAAGGACTCTTGAATCCCTAGGGGACTGCTTTTAAGAAAGAGGTAACAGCTTGGGCCTTTTAAAAAATGTAATAATAAGAAACTATCAATCGACATTAGCTGTTTGGTAATAAAGTATGATATGGATAAAGAAAAAGATATACTATATTTAATATGCAAAATTCATAATATCATATGCTATATTGATATATAATATTATTCTATCTCTTCTTTTTCGTACCAGGGATAGAACTTAGGCCTTTGTGCTTGTGAGGCAGGCAGTGGAACCACTGAGCCAAATCCCTGGGCCTACTCGATCATTTTATAATAGCTGTTAATTACTTGGTCAAAGCCCAAGGTGAATTCTCAATAAACATTAGCACTTATTCTGTAGACACGCAAAATGCTGTTACTGCTACTCATGTGAGCTATTGCTTCTCTGTTCATCTTCTTCATTCTGTCTAGCTCATCCTCTTCCCTGTCATTTCTATCCCCAGCCATGCGTCCTATCAGTAGGATGAAATATTCATTCATTTTTCCAGGAGGGAAAGTTTTTCCTAGAGCTTTTCTTTCTCCTGATTTAAAGCTCTTTCTTGAATACCTCTTGCCTCCAAGGTTTTGTTTTTGCTGCACACCTGCACTAAGAATATTTGCACCCATATTGGCAATTTGTTGGGCTATGTCTGAAATCTAGCTTTATCAGAGGACAAACACGTGTGTTTATCATTTTATGCCCTCCAAGAAGCTCTGTGTATAGAATGCAAAGATGTTTTTCTGAAGTCAAAGCCCTTATAGGACAATCTTTACATTGACATTTTTTGAGTAACAGAAAGTTCATTTTAAAATTTTTGAAACAAAAGCCAAAAATACCCTTATTAGTCTACATTTATCAATGCTAGAAATAATAACTATTAATTAGGTCTTGTAAATCAGTCCTCTAAATAGAGATGCAAACACACATATGTGCATATATGCACGTATATAGTTTTACATACTCATACTTTCCACGTGTGCTTGAACTTGTGCACATACATTTGTTATTTTAATCCATGTAGTATGTGCCACCCATACTCTTCTGTGATATAGTTAAAATCTGGACTATCTTAATAATAATAGTACTTACATAGCATACAGCTTTCTACGTAAATCCCCCTAGAATTGACCTTGTTAATTTTCATTATTTTCAAATAAAATATTTAATAGGACTTCACAACTTATTTTAAAAGTTTGCTCTTTACAAAACTTGTTCTCACTTTTGTATGGTTACAATCAGTGCTTTAGTGAATATGGCTGTTCTTTTTGCAAATTTGGAACAATATTAACACACCCATAAGCTGCATATAGAAAACGTAAGATGTTTCAGTTAGAGTACAAAAGCTTTTATAGTGCGATAGACATTAATCCCAAAAGTTTGACTAACTTACACTACCAATAGTACTGTCTGAGTGCCAATTTTATATCTGAAATAAATGGTACAGAGATATTGTGAAATACATATTTAGGCTTTATCCAATTACTAGCATACATCCTCTTCAATTTCTTGAAATTGCAGTATAATAAGAGTGTCTTTTATGCTAACGAGACAAGTGAGGGAGGCAAGCACCAGAAATATTTAAAGATAGCAGCCTGATCACCAAAAAGTCCATATCACGATTGAAAGCATTGGGAAGCTTCAAGTCTCTTCCAACATTGGGGAAAGAAGAAGGTGATCACCAGTGCCCAAAAAGTCTAATCTACTGTGTCCATGCAAGGAAAACTTTATAAAAACTCAAAAGCACAGACATCAGTACGCTTCCAGATTTCAGAACACAGAGGTCTCTGGAGGGCAGTCACCTGGAGAGGACAGGGGAGCTGCTCCCCTATGTTGTCCTCTGGTCTCTTCTATCTGGCTCTTTACTGGCATCCTTTGTAATATCAATAAACATAAAAGAGATGCTCTTGAGCCTTGTGAGCCACTCTAGCAAAGTAACTGAACCTGCAGAGAGGATCATGGGACCCCGATTTATTCCTGATCATGAGAAAAACAAGCCACAACCTGGAGATCTGTGGTTGACATCTGAAGTGAGAGGCAGTCAGTCCTGTGGGTTGAAGCCCTCACCCTGTGGAATCTGAAGCCACCTCCAGATAGACAGTGTTGTAACTGAAATGAATTTAAAGATGCCTTGCTGGTGTCCTCTGCGGAACTACCTGGTTAGTGTGTGGGGAAAACCTCCCCATATCTAATGGCAGAAGGGTGTTTTGTGGGGTGCAAGAAAGAGAAAAAACTGACTTCGATTTTTGCTTGTATCATTTTAGGTACTCTATTACATTCTTATTTTATCATTGAAGCTGATCATTGTTTTTGCGTTGGTTTAATGGCACATAAGTGTGATTTTACTTTGTATTTCCAGATACTTTTCTGCCATAAAACATACTTTAGATGATGGGAGCAGTCATGTTCAAATGCAGAGAATTTAACACAATTAGTCTTTAGAAGTTGTCTAATATTTTCTTTCCAGGTTTGTTTTGACTTTTGAAAATTGCTGGATACCTAAGCACTTGTATTTATGTTGGTTATATCTATTGATATTACAAGAAATTATTCATAAAAGGAAAAAATGTATTAGTAGTTATTTAATGCAATAAACCCTTGGCAGGTTAATATAAAGATCATTGTGACATACAGCAAAATTGTCAAAAATGAAATAGCTAAAATCTGTTAATTCCTTTTGAAGCTAATCTATGCAGACAACAAATATCATGTAGCTCCAAGAAAACTCTTGTGTGATAATGAGAGCAAAGTGAGTGGATAGTCTCAGTATTGTTAGGAAGAAAGTTTTGAGCTTGTGGACTTCAAAACATTCTGGAGAATGCCCAGAGGTTTCCAGATCCCACCTTGAGAATCACTTTGTTCAGGCAAGAAGTTTTGTCTACAAAAATAAGTAGGAATACTCTATTTACCCTTTATGCCATTTGAACCAGGGTGCCAAGCTTTCAGAGATGAGCTAATCATTAGCAACATTGTAACTGACAGATAGCCTACTTAATGAGGAAGAAAACTCCACCGGATCATTAAGAATTGATTAAAGTTTTGTTTTTGTTTTAGTTTTCTCTTCAGCTTGATAGCTAAGGCCAAACAAATCTTTTGCAATGGGAAATTTATTCTACAATATTACAGCCTTGGGAAAATTCACAATTGAAGAAGACTCACCATACATTTCATTATTTGGCTTGTGTGTCTTCAATTATAATTACACCCGGTGATTAAACCTGATATTTACTGTGTCTGGGCTCTCTTTGTCAAATTATGAATTCTTTTCTACTGATAATTATGATGGGCATTCGATTTCAGAGAATATGCTCTAACAAGCTTTTTCCCACCTGGGACTTTTCTTTGTTTTCTTATTGAGAGTTAAGGTTCTGTGTTTTATTTCATTTTACCATCTTAATTTATTATGTACATGTATACATTTCACTTAAATTCATAAGTGTGATTTTATTCGTGCATATTTCCATTTTTTGCCTCTTCCAACTTACTCCTTCTTATTTATAGCTATTCTGAGTACCCCATGTTAGCAACCTGGTATAGGATCTTTATATTTATTTTCATGGTCCCATAATAATACACCTCTGATGCACATTCATAAAAGCACACACATTTAAGATAAAAATATTTTAACCAAAAAATGTGATTATAACGTGTACATTTTTGTGGATAGCTGCAGCACGCCTGTCATCCCAGCACTTCAGAGGCCAAGGCAGAATTGCCAAGAGTTCAAGACTAACCCAAGCTACATGGTAAGTTCAAGGCCAGCCTGAAATACAAAGTGAGATCCTGTCTCAAAAAAATAAAACGTGTATATTTTTCTGCATTTTTCAAAGCTCAATCCATGTAGAGATACCAATATTGGGGTTAGAATAATATATTCATTTTGTTAAGATTTGCATGGCATTCCAAAACTTGTTCAACTGTTTTTTAGAGGCATTCACATTGTTGAATTTTTTAAAATTTGCTGTTAGTCTGTTATATCCTTACCGCTATGAACAATGCTGAAATGAACATTTTTCATGATATATACTTATATATTAGCACTTTCTCCTCTATATATCCCATTTTGTAGGAAAGGATAAGCTTTCAAAGTGGAACTATAATATCAACAACTTTATAGAGATATACAGTTTTTAACTAGAAATTGCAGATTATTTTCAGAAAGGCTGTATAATCTGCATTCCCATCAACAATGATAAGAATATGGTTTTAAATATTTCCATACTTATTAAAATTTAAAATTCTAACTAATATAAAATAATAACTAAGATTACACATGATTGTGAACATCTTTTCATACAATGCCAGAATTGTGGACATGTTTTCCCCCAAGATGTCTTGTACACAATTCTTGACATATTTTTTGCTAGTTAGGATCTAGGTTCATATGAGACTTTTCCTATTTACAAGTTTGAGCTCATAATATTAAGAACAGTGTACATAATTCTCACATCCAAAATCAAAATATCAGATATTCTACGAGTGCTTTAAAAGGAAGTATCAAAAACTGCTTCAATAAACATTATTCCATCGTTCACATTCATGATCTACAACAAAGCTACCAATGTGTTAAAAGTAAGAGTCCAATAATGAAAAACATTGCAAGTATTCTCGGAGAGGAGAAAATATTTCCCTTTCCTATAAAACCACATGAGTAAATTTCAATAAAGACATGGAGAACTAAACACATTTTCCCTGAAATTTTAGGAATGCAAGAACTGAGATATAACTCACACCTAAAAAGTCAAAGCCAAGAGGTTGACAAGAATGATTTGTCCCTGACCGGCGGAGCCAAAAGGCATGGTGAAATGACTGCCATTCTGGAACTGCAGAGGAAAAGCAAGCAGCAGTTTCTATAAGCTACGTGAGGCTACAGTATCTGAAAGCCAGAATGAAGCATTTTTAAAAGGGGAATTGTGCTGAAGGGACTTGAATGTTGGATAAGCCACGAGAAGCCACAGTCAGAGGTAAAAATGCCTTGATTACCTAATGCATAATAATCCCAATAACACATTGTTAAGTAATTCACAAAATATTCCATAAGATAAAAATCCAGTATTTAAATATCTCTCAGCAGTGCCAACAGAAGACACAATCATATAGTCTTTCCTGTTCCTTTATCTACTCCAATCCTGGAAGAGCTTGAAGAAGCTTGGTGGCTAAGGAAAGGCAGTATGTAGACAAGGTAGGGAAATGGAGAAGAAGGTCATCACGTCTCCACTTCAGTTTCCTTGGAAATATTTTACGTATCTTTTGTGACTTCATAGCATGATTACTGAATTACTTTAACTTTCATTTTAGTTCTGGGATAACTGAGTCCCATAAATGTTTCATAAATACGGTGGTCACTATCTTCCCATGGGTTTTAAGATTTTCTCGAGAGTTTGTAATTCCCCTTTGATCTAAGGGTTATTGAAGAACATTGTTTCTTAACTGGTACTGTACGTGTGGCTGTTTTATTCTATTTATAAATATATTTTTAATTTGATTACACTATTAAGAGAGGTTACTGTTGGACTGCTGAGCTTGAATCTGAGTGCTGGTGTACACGGAGAAGCACACTGGTTTCCATGTAAGTGTTCTGGGTATGAGTAGTCCAGCAATGTTGCTGTGAAGTCAAGCTTTTGTCTCCTGAGTACGCACCATGAGAAAGGCTCCTTGCTTCAAGCACCCTGATGTTAACTTATACTCAGAATGTCTCAGTTCACCTTCTCATTGCCTCTAACTTTAAGCTCACAAAGATCATGGTAGTGTCCACCGACTCTAAGGCTGCTGTAGAATTTGCTCCCAAGAATCCATGAATCTCAACACTGTTCTGGACTCTGAACACTTTTACCTAAGTTTTTTTGTGGCCTCTGAGGACAGCTTTTACTAATATACTAGATTAGATACTCTATTTGTCCAGGACTTGTTCTACAGCCCAGCAAAACCTTCAGCTCAGGAGAAGCAGATTGATTAGAAATGGGAATAGAGGGTATCTTAATATATTTTTTACTACTAAAACAGAATACCTGAGATGGATAATGTGCAGGAATTGACCAGAGGTATGTATAAGATGGATATTCAGAGATAAGTGATTTTCAGAGCTACATGTCCAAAACCTCTGAAAATGCATGGTTAGAGATTAAAAGATAGCCTATAGGGCCACAAGTCCCAGGAAGATCAAACACACTGCCCTAAGGAATGAATGCTTTGGCCCTCTCCTCCCATGCTGTGATTTATCACTTAGATTAGTCTCACAGTCTATCACATAACAGACTGCCTAGCCTTCCCCTGTTGGTTCTTCACACAATTTCCTATATTTAATGAAAATTAATATTTTCGAAATATAATTGATTTCTCAGTTGTATATACAACAATAATGAGCCAAGGGCACCCAAGATTTTGGGGAAGAAGAAGAATACAGACTAATAAGTTTTCCTAAGTAAGATTTATTATAAATTATAATAGTTACATCTGTGTGGCATTAGGGTATGGATGGAAAAAGGAAGAAAGAATAAAGAATCCAGAACTCAGAAATGACACACGAAAATGTAAAAACACTGACATATGCAATGATGGCATGCTGTATTTCAGGGCAAACAAAGAATGTTTAGTAATGGAGCTGGTTCCACACAAGTACAGAAAATGACAGCAACCTCTAAGCCATAGTACACACTAATATCTACTCTAGAGAGCTAAAGAATGTAGCCTTTATGATAAATACTTACATTATATATGCATACCTGGAAAAAAGAAAATACATATATGAGTGTATATGTGTATGTATATGAATCCACTATATATAATATATTCAATAATATATATATATTCATTATTTTTTGTCTGTCCTGTTCATATATTGGCAATTCAGTACCCATACATAACATCAATGAGTAAATAAACTACACTCTTTTTCTTACAATAAAAACCATATAACAGTAAAAATATACTAATAGATAGATACATTATTGATAATATGACATGAAAAGTCTTGTTCAGAAACTGTAAGCAATGTATTAGTCACTTGTTTCATTGCTGGGACTTATTACTTGATATCCACAAGTTAAAGAATGAAGGATTTATTTGTCTCACAGATTCAGGGGATTTAGTTCACCATCAGCTGTGGTCAAGATAGTAACATAAAGGAGGGAGGGCAAGGAGGAAGGGCAAGAAGGAGCTCAGCTGCTCATTTCAAGGTGATTCAGAAGGAGAGCACAAGAGAAGAGTGCAAGCAACAGATAGACCTGCCAAAGCCATACCCCAATGATTCACCTCTTCCAACTTCACCACTTTCTGAACAGTACCTGGCTTCTCTATGATTCAATCACTTCTTCAGAAGTTTCATAATCTAGTCACCTTGCCAATGAAAAATAACCAGCACACATGGTATACCTGCACAATAAAGTTCAAAAGCAAGCTAAAAATAAATAAGAAATACTAAGGTATGCATTCTAAGTACTAACGAAAAATTCAGATCAGTGACACAAAATATATAATCATGGTTATATCTGAGCAGTGAAAGGTGGGTAGATACAAACAGTCTTGATAGATGTAAGATTTTGTATTGTTTTTATTCTTCACTTGTCAGACAATTTCATCTTTTTATTATATTATGAACAAATAAATATTAATTGATTAATCCAGTAATTAAAATGAAAGAGGGTCATGCATGGAATTTGTGATAATGTAGCCAGAACTAAAAGATAAGGAAGACATTCTAAAGGTACAAGATCCCAGTGATGAAAGTATCGATAAACTTAATGAAAATATTCATGTTTTGATATGCAATAGATGAAGTCCACCTGTGTTTTTCTTATTCAGACAAGCAATTTTTTATTTTTTTATCTTTTATTGAGTTTATTGGTAAATTTTAGGTGTACAGTTCAGTTACATTCATTATTGAGATCTTGTACCCTTACATGATCTTGGTTCTCATTGTCCCTGCCCTCCCTTCACCCCTCCTCCCCTCCCCATTTACAAACACTCTATTTCCATTTTTTCATTTTCTCATTTTTCCCTTATTACCTTTCCCCTACCCTTCCCACTTTCCCTACACCTTTAGCTCTTTTCCTCCCATTTCACAATGTCAGTTATCTCATTAGAATCTTATGTACTATTACAGTTTATTCACACCAGAGAAACTATTCTGTATCTACACATGTGTGACTTATTTATTTCACTTAGGAGTGTATCCTCAATATGTATCCATTTTCCTATGAATGAATCTAATTTCTCATTCTTTATGGCTGAGTAGTATTACATTTTATAGAAAAAACACACCTTCTTTATCCAATCTCCAACTGATGGGCAAATGGGCTGTTTCTAAGTTTTAGCTATTACAAACTGTGCTGCTATAAACATGGGTGTGCATATATCACTCTGGTATGATTCTTTTAATTCTTTTGGAAAGATACACAGCAGAGGGATGGCTGGGTCAAATGAAACCTCTAGTCCCAGCTCTTTGAGGTATCTGCATATTGATTTCTACTAAGAGACAGCTTACAATGTGGGAAAAAATTTTACCAGCTGCTCCTCAGACAAAGGACTATTATGTAGAATATATAAAGAACTCAAAACAACCAGCCCCCCCAATATAAAGATCCAATTCAAAAATGAAATGAACAGACATTTCTCAGACAAAGAAGTAAAAGCAGCAAGCAAACATATGAAAAAATGTTCCACATCACTGGTCATTTGAGAGATGCAGATGAACAGACAAGCCAGTTTTATTTTTCCCAGTATATGTTAACAAAAAACATGACTATCAGAACAGCGCTTGTCAACCTGTAGTTCATCAGTTACCACAAGGCTGCAAAGAGCAAAGGCATCTTTGCAGTATCAACAAATTTCAGTTAACACCATTCTGCACAACATGAATACTTTCTGTATCCTTAAAACTTTCATTCAACTATTCTACTACACAAATTTTAAAATGTGTCAAGGGAAGACAAATTGGATTTCTAATAAAACCGCATGCAACTCATAGGTTAATGTGGGGATAACAGCTGTATTTGTAGAACTGTATCAAAGCTGTCACTTCAAATAAACATGTTTAGCAAATTTACAAGGTAGAGACTAAAAATCCATAGCAAAATATTGGAGACTATGTTAGATAAATTAAAATCTTCACTTGATCTTTACAGATAAGGAATCTGCAGCATAAGTAATATAAATTATTTTTTATTCATTAAATGTATTGGTACATTTTAGGTGTACAGTACGATGACATTTGTGTCAGATAAATTAGGTATAATGGGAAGTTAAACTTTAGCAGTCCATTGAGGCCCTTTCTCAGCTCTTGGGCAGAGCTGTGTTCTAACCTTCATAATTTGATCAATAAATATCTTAACTGCTTTGGGATATTCTAGGACACAGAAATAGGCTTCTAGTTATAGATCTTGATTTGTATGGGACAATGGACTCTATAAGAAAATATTCAAGGGAAACATAGGTCTGATACAGTGTATATAACACAGCAGCGGAAGGTGGATTTGGAGAGTGATATTTTCAGGGAGCGTATGAGACTGGAACTCACTATCCCTTAACATTGCTCCTTGGGTTACCTGTTTGCTATAAAAAAAAAAGAGAGAATAAAGTAAAATAAAAATAAAATCTACCAAAGGCTGAACAAACATGGTACAGAGAACATTTTAAAAGGCTAGACATGTCAGTGTTTGTTTTCATCTGCATCTCTCGAATGACCAGTGACATGGAACATTTTTTCATATATTTACTTGTTGTTTCTTGTATTGTATACCTAAAATGTACCAATAAAATCAATTAAAAAAATTTTTTTAAAGCTAGGCATATAAAAGAAATACAGTACTGTTTCTTTTCCCTGATGACACAAAAGAGAAAAGATTAAAAATGGAGAATCTCTGTGGCAACATTGGCAATTACATGAGCAACAGCTGCTGAAAGCAGAGGCCAAGAAATGACCCAAGGAACAGACATTGAAACAGAACTCTAGAACTTCAAAAAGTAACTATTTTGCTAACTATTGCTGTCAGAAGTTTGCCTCTCCAAAGATTCCTTAAACAACTCAGAGAAGTTGCTAAAATGAAAGGAAAACCTGAATTTCTTGTGAGCAAAGAAAGTATTGATTTAGAGATTTGAGGATTGGGGTTACGATAAAAGAAGGATTGTCCATATGATTGGTATTGCAGAAATCCATAGCATTAGGGTGTAAGATAATAAATACTATGCTACATCAGCTACAGTGTTTTTGTTGTCATCTTTTTTATAACTCTAGGACTTTTGAGTCAAGGAGGTATTCCATCACTTTGACCACATGGGAAATGAAAACAAGGCAGAAAGAAAGAAGGAAGGAAGGAAGGAAGGAAGGAAGGAAGGAAGGAAGGAAGGAAGGAAGGGAGG
>NW_022900927.1:52208540-52233229 GCF_012274545.1 Fukomys damarensis | reverse complement strand
GGGGAGGGGAGGGAAGAGGAGAAGAGGAGAGGAGAAAAAAGAAAAAAGAAAAGTGAAAAGAGAAAGAAATATGTACTTTCTTGACTTTGGAAAGCCCAAGAGAAATATGCCACACAACAGATAGGGAAGATTTAGATTATTTAATAATTAGCTTCTTACCACCTCTTTTCCAACCTCAAATCAATAAGTAATTCTTAGACCAGAAGAAGGCAGGTACATTGAAAATCTAGCAAACAGTGAGTCCCTGTGAGAAAGGCTTTTTCCCTTTAGGAACATAAAACAGCAAGAAACTGTCATACCTTTCCTCAGTCAGAAAGTTGGAAGTGGTAATAAACTACAGTAAAAATTGCAGTGGGAGATTTTAAGGCAGCCCAGGTGTACAGCACTGAGGAGTTACACATCACCTCGCGATGCACGATGCAGAAGCCATAATTCCACTGTGATAGAAAGTAGCACCTGAGTAGGAAGAGAATGCAAAAGTAAAGACAGAAAGACGAAGCAGAGGTGTGTGTGTGTGTGTGTGTGTGTGTGTGTGTGTGTGTGTAGACACGGACATCACCATCATCCCGTTCCCACATTTTTGTAGGGAATGATTTGGGATGCTCAAATTAAAAACACACAAGAAATGTATATCTTTTGACCCAGATAGAACTTTTGCTAAGAAAATACTAAGGGTGAGTCCTGGCTTCAGAAATACCATGGGCTAAAAATCAACTAAACACTTGCCATGAAAACACCAAAAGAAGTTAGATAAAATATTTTGTTTCAAGTGCATACACACTTGCGGGAAAGGAAAAATGCCACGTACCAGAAAGAAAGAGAAAATTGAAAGCAGAGTGAGAAAAAGCTTGAGTGAATGAGGAAGATACCATACACTTTTGTGTACAAGGAAAATAAGGACTGTCTATGTGAACTATTATCTTAAGTACAAATAGGGGAAGAAACCTCAGCTAACATGAACCCCGGTACTCTAAATAGTACATCTTAGTCAAAGAGCAAACTTTCTCCCCATTGGCACAGGAAGCAGAAAGGAAAGTGCATGTTATTGTCCTGTGCTGGAAAGATGAAAAACTTCCTCAGTTTTGTATCTTACATTAATTTGGGATTTGAATTTTCATTAGTTATGTGGTATGGAAGCAATCAACCCAATAAATTAATATAAAATTTAATAATAATTCGGAGGCTCCTGACAAAACACAAGATAAACCATAGGTTTTCCAACAATGGATAGAAATCAAGCTTTCCCAATATGTAAACTACAAACAATATATTAAAAGTAAATAAGGAAAAATATTCATAATGAATTAAAAGACAAAACCTTTTATTTAGGGCCAGGGATTTAGCTCAGTAGTTGCACCACCTACCTACCTTGCAAGAGCAAGGTCCTGAGTTCGATCCCCAGTACCAAAAAAAAAATATTAAGATCATCTAAATAAAATATAAAATAATATTAAAGGAATTAACATTTAAAAGAAAAATTGAAACCTTAAGAACAAGATAACTTTACATCTCAAAATAGAACTAAATACATACTTTAAAAGATGTATTTTTGAAATATACATATATGTATGTTTGTATGTATGCATATGAATGTGTAGAGACATTATTAGGAAGAAAAAGAGTTAAACTGCTTTCAGTATTCAACTAAAGACAGAATAACTGAAATGAATGTGTAAGTACAGACTGTCATATGGGATATAGCAAAGAAATTAAGATTAAAATATCAAATAGCGTTAAATAGAATGAAAATGTATGACAATCTAAGTAATAAGTCCAGACGGAGATAACAAAATGGAGAAAAATAAGTGATTAAGATGGAGAGTTGTTCAGAATTTGTATTTAGATATACTATAACAAATTAGGGCAACAGAAAAGTGAGAGAGACAGAGAACGGGAGCAAGACAGAGAGAAAGAGAGAAAGGAGAAAATGTTTGAAGCTGTGAATACAAATACATTACTCATAAATATAAACAACCACTCTTACAGAAAATGTATGATTAAAAAGAGCATCTATATACTTTTGTGACAGGTAAAAACTTTAGTCAGATAATTTTCAAGTCAAAAAAAAAGGAAATTATAAACAAAGGAACTGAAAGCTAAAATGACTAGATTAATTTTCAGCAACATAAACATAATATGGCTAAATTTAAATAATTGGCAAAGCATTTCAAGCATAATGCCAAATGGAGTAATTCACTATCTAAAATTTCTGAGCAGATGAGTAACAACATCTACTCAATATGCAAAAAATATACTTTGCCAATATAGTAAATATGTAGAGAATAATACAACAAAAGTAAAATAAAATTTATTGGAATGTTTAGAAGTAAATGATATTCCTCAAAAGTTATTGATAGATCACATAGATTATAAAAAAGCTAAAAATAAGAGAGTTAAAAACAGCACCTAATAGAATACATTTAAGTCCTATTCCCAATATTGGAAAATAGAAATTCTTCTCAAGCACATAACTACAAAGAAATTACAAATAAATTCCAGTTAATCTAGCATAAACATGTTCTGAATATAACAAATGAAATTAACAGTATCAAACATATTACCTAAATAATGCATGCAACAGAACAAAAGGTACAACCTCATGCTGATGTTCTAGACAGAGCCATAAGACAAGAAAAAGGTACAAATTATCCAGTTTATAAAATTAATAAACTTGTTTTATTCAGCAACAAAATAATCATCTATACTAAGGATCTAAAAGACTATACAAAGGAAATACTAACAGCATTAAAATATATAAACTACATAGAGACATATCTAACAAAAGATATCCAAACTCTGAATTTTAAAATTATATAATATCACTGACAAAAATTAAAAATTTAAACAAATGGAAATATACTATATTCATGGATTTTATAGCTCAGTGTTTCTCAAATTGTTCTTCAAATTGACCTAATGATCTGTTTGGTCTTGTTTTTGTTTTAAAAAATTGACAAGCTGAATCTTAAAATCATATGAAAACTCGAGTTCTACAATAGCTAAAACTACTTTGACAAAGAAGAAATCGGAAAATGTACTATCTGAAAATTAGCACTAAGTGTTTTGACAAGAATGCAGAGCAACTGAAACTTTCATACCACGAAGAGAGAAAATAGTAGACTCAATAGAGAAAAACTCAGCAATTTCCTATAAAATTAAACATATATACTTAAGGAATAACCCAACTATTGTAATCTTCGATATATAAGTCAGAATAAGGAAATAGATATTCAAACAAAAATGTTTGCATGACTACTCATAACAGTCTTCATGGCAGTGCTCTAAACATCAAAGCCAGAAACTCAAACATCGACCAAAGAATACCGAAAAAGTTTTAGTACATGTATTTATACAGGGGAATACTATTCTGCAATAAAAATAATAATATATGCAACAACATGAATAAATCTCAAATTGTTTATGTTAAATTAAACAAACTAGACCCCCCCAAATCACAACTTATATGATTCTAGTTGTACAAAATTCTATAAAATAGAATCTAATCTATGGTGATACCAGTGGGATTTACTGGTTTCCTAAGTATGAGGAGTCGAGAGTAGAGGGTTGGGAAAATTGAGACACAAAGAAACGAAAGAAACCTTGAGGAATGACATATATTCGTTATCTCAGTTGTACTGATGATTTCAGTTGTTCATCATATAACAATACTTACAAAGTACAAAATTTAGAGACAGGCCATTGATCGTGTGTCACTTTTATCTCAATAAATTTGTTAAATGATTAAAACAACAATGGCTGATTTGTGATTCATAATGTGCCAAAGGCAAATAGAATATTACCCAGGAATTCATAACCTGAAAAATATAGAGAGATTAAAAGCCAATGAGATGAGAATCTATTATGAAGTTACAAAAATATACAACATAAACCCAAAAGCAAAGGAAAAAAAATAGGGTAACAAATTCAAAGGAAGTGAAAAATGCATATATAGCGTCAGATAATACCAGGCTTTAGTAAAGTTATGAAAAGCAAGAAGTATTACACATTGCTCATTGGAACTGTTAATAGGTACAGCCATTCAGAAAAGAAAGTACTTGAAGAGAAGCTGAAGATGTTTACATCCTCACCATTCCTTTTATGCGTTTACCCCGGAGAGCTTCTGTAGCACGGAGGATGAATTTACACAAATTTACAAGTACAAATACTGCAACATTGTAATAGCAAAATGTTAGGAAGCAGTCTTTGGATGTGAGCGGAAGATGAAACATCAGTCAAGAAACAGAATATAATATAATAATCATACCTTATAACAGATTGCTATGGCTTGGATTGAGAATGTCCCCCTCATTCCCCATGCATGCTGCACAGCAAGGCTTTCGGGAGAGGGTTGGATGACGGTGTCACGGTAACTGACTTGCTGTTAGGAGGTGGGGTCTGCTCGGAGGAGGGTTGCCACTGGGGCTGTTCCCTAGAAGGGCGCATCTCTGTTCCTGGCTCCGCCCTTCTCTCTCTGCGTCTTGGTCTCCATGACAAGCAGCCTGTCCTTTTCCATGCTCTTCTGCCACTCTGTGCAGCTTTGGAGATGGCCACTGTGGACTGTAACCTGATCCCAAATAAACTTCTTCTTTAAATTGGGGGTGCCAGGTATTGTCTCAGTGATAAGGAACGGTCTAAGACATGTACCAACCTCCATGAGTCTGAAACAGATAATCACAAGTAAAGAAAAATCCAGGAATGACAGGAAGTGAACAGTGTACCTCATGGACAGAATTTATTTTTTCTGGATAATTACATATGTGGCAAATGTTCAGGGACACAGATAGGAATAGTACACCGTACTTTAAGGATGATGAGTCCACAGGAAGAAGTAAGGAGGGGAGAGGTTAGCTGAATCTGTTAAATTTTAATTTTTGTTTTAAATGACTCAAAATTTAAATTGTAAAATTTAAATATTTAGAAGGTGCACACAAATGCATAACTATTAAAATACTCATTGGGGCATTCATTTTTGTTTTAAAAGAAACCAGAAATAACAGACATTCCTATATGAGGAAATTATTCAATGAAAAATTAAATAATTCAGTCAATAATGGCACATTATTGAAGTGGAATAATATACAAACATTAAAATCCTATGGTTGAATAATGCTAACATGAGAAAATGTAATACTAGCATGCAAAGATGTTGCAATAAAATAAGAAAAGTAGATTTAAAGAAGTGAGTTCTATATTATTCTTGCATAGATGTGTGCATGTGTATCACAGATCGTATCTCTTATCTCACAAATGCATATATGCATATCATAAGTCATATTATTCTGTGTCATCACAACAGAACCACACACAAATATGACTGGAAAGAAAGGAACCCAGGTTTCCCACAGGACTGATTTTTTTTTTTACAACCCCACACTTTCCACACAAGGAAAGTCCCAGGTAACTAAGAAGGTCGATTGCTCTATCTGGAAGATGCCACATAAATAAAGAATAAATATGAGCCAAGTGAATTTTCTATTCAAAACCAAGGAATAAATGTATTTGGAGTTTTACTTCTGTGTGTAAAGAAACTAACTATAACTCAAGAAAGTTGAGGACACAAAATAGCTCGATTCTGGCATCTAAGAATAAAATTACTGACCAATTTAGTGTGTGCAACTGAACAGATCAGAGAAAACTGGAGGTGTGATGGGCATATCTAATCTCAATCAGAGCCAAAATTCCAAGTGTTTAAAACAGTGATTTTCAACTAAGGACATTTTCACATAAAAAATATTTGATGATATCTGAAGATTTTTTTATCATCACAAATAGGGGAGGATGCTACTGGCATCTAGTGGGTAGTTGTTAGTGACGTTTTAAGGTATCTTAAACATGAGGGAGGGCTCCTCAGAACAAAGAATTACCCATCCCTAAATGTCAGTATCCCCAAGATTGAAAGACCACGGTTCAAGACATTTCCCTACTGATAGAACCACTACTGACAGTCATCTCCATTTCCCTGATTCTAGGCTGGAGGTGCAGCATTCTGATCAGAATATGACTTTGAAGGGCCGTTCTTTAAATGTCATGCATGAAACAGACCTTTCAGTTACTTCTTTTCTTCCTGTGTACATGTATGTTTATTAGTTCTCACTACCACTTCTTATTAGGGTATTTGCATCACTCTTGTGGATTATATTATTGTTAAACACACAGCCATCTATCAAGTGTGAAAAAAGAAAGCATCTAAAAAACAAACTGGTTGCCAAGTTAACTTCATCTGGTCCCTTGGTATGTGCCTGAAAGGCTGCTTTAGTAGTTCTGAGACGTGTTTCCCCAAATGCATCTCTTTAGCGGCTCGAGAAATAATGGCCACAGGAAATGAGTCTTTCCAGTTGCAGTAACGATTGCCGAAGAGTGTTCTAAATCAGATTAATTTCTAGGATGTTTTTAATGTCCAAACATTTGTTTGGCATATTCCTCTGCTATGTGCCCCAGAGTCATGCCATTAAACATGTGTTTTTTTGTCTGTTTTTTTTTTTCTGTTTTCTGGATTTGTTTTTAAATCTTCTGAAGCTTCAATTCACACAAAAAAAGTAATTAAGCAGATGTTAGAAAACACTGCCTGATTTACATGGTATGTATCCCATGCTAGAGAATTATTTCCCCATTCCAAATCTTTATTTATATACATAGTTCTGTTTGGGCTTTATGGAAGCAACATGTTTTAGAGTCCCTATTTTCTTTCTCCTAACAGGGGAAGTATCATGAATTCCTCTTAAGAGACAATAATAAACTGGAGAGAAATCAATAAAAGAACCTTGAAGTGTTTTGTTCATACATCAAGACTCAGTTCATGCATAAGTATGCTGAGAGACTAATCAAGGTAGCTGTTTCTATCTTCGCTGACTGCTGTGTATTATTACCAAATTCAAGCATGTTAAAAATGTTCTAGAGATAGGAAAAGAAATGAGCATTTATGAAAAGTTTAAAAGGTATTTTGAACCTAGCAGTCTATCTAACAGGGAGTCACTTTGCTTTCAAAGAGTAATGGATGGTCAGTGTGGGTTATCTACCAGAATGTAATTTGAAAAGAGCATGCTATAATAAATAGTTGATTTTGAAAACTGTTTTGGTCTTGAAAAACAAAAGCAATTTTTCAATGAAAACTTCATTGTGCTTTAGATAAGTTTCCTCTATTCAGAAGTTATATGTTGCGAAAGCGTTCCAAGGATAGTTGGAATGTAGGGCAGGAAAACAAGTTTGTGAGCGGGTAATAAATTCTTGGCTTCAGTAATAAAGAAGAAACTAGCAACTCATGAGTATTAGCAAACTAGAAACCTTCAATCTTATCTACTTCCTCAGAAATTACTTGGCACAATGCCATATTAATCATTCTGCTTGCAGGAAGATGATGTTTTCGGAATAAAACAATTTTTCCCTGTTAATAAAATCTAAGATAAGAAAACAGTCTTTCTTTTGTGCTCCAGTGGAATGATTACAATTAAGAAATGTGGAATATGTACTAAAAATAATGTAGCTTCTACTTTCTGAGAACAAATAAAAATTGTTTTATTAGTTGTCACAAGTGTATTTATCTTGATAACTGAAGATTTAGAAGAACTTGAAGTTGGACTTAGCCCAGCCTGCCTTCAGCTACACCAGTAGCTGAGACAATAGGATCCTGAATACCAGTGCAGTTTAGGTAACAAAGTGAGACATCATTTCAAAAAGCAAAAAAAAAAGAGTAACTTGACTGACCTGAGATTCTGGCTGGAATTCAGATTTTGTGCTACTGTTGTGAAATTTCATGAGAAAGTGGAAGCTACCATAAGGCCTAAATTCACTCCTACTTTCCAATTCTAGTATTGTTAATTAATAGCTGACTCCATACTTATTTTTGCCCTCAAAAGTCAAGTCCATCTTTCTATCAAGAATAACTCAAAATCCATAAAAACATACATAAAAATAGAAAATGACTTATTTGTAATAGTGCAAACTTTTCTATCCAATAAAATCCTCATTTTATTTTTAAGCAACCTGCAAAAATATGGGTGAAAATATGCAAAAAATAACTCATTAATATGAATTTTAAACTTATGCATTGCCTTACAGGTTTCACAGAATTTTCAAATTGGTTATTCTTATTAGTCTTTGCTTCAGGAAAGATAAATGTTAGGACCATTTACAGATGAAGAGACTGAAGTTCAGAGCTGCTATATTTTTTGCCTAAAGCTACACAGCAAATGATTGGCCTAAAAACAAAACTGATCATTTTTTACTGAAGAAACCAGTTTTCCTGCCAAGATGAAAATTTCATTGTCTTTGGAAGAAGATACTATCAGTCAAGGTGTTACAAGATTCCAACCACAATTCAAGAGTCTATTAAGAAATTGAAATCATGAAAAAGGGACAAAGCAGAAAATATCAGGAATATAATAAATAAAACAATAAGATCAATGGACATTTGGTTCTTTAAAAATGTTCAATAATATAGAGAAGTGATTAAACACTTCAAGAAAAAATTCAAAACCACTATTTTTTAAAATGCAACTCTAGAACTACACTGTAATATAGAAACTACCTGGTACTTATGGCTATTGTAATATAAATTAATTCAATTAATAAAATGAAGTCACTTTCTTAGTCTTACCAGACACATTTTAAGTGCTCAATAATTGGACATGATTGGTACCTATCATATTAAGCAATTCAGATTATAGTATCTTTCCATCATCCTAAAATCTTCTACTAGAAAGCAATATTCTAGAAACAAAAAATATAACTGAAACTCACAAGGTAATAAATGGTTTTAATATCATATTTAATGCAACAGATGAAAAGTTAATAAACTAGAAAAAAGTGAATTTAAAATATCCAAATTTCTAAGACCAGAATAAGAAGATTGATAGGCTCTGACTCCTAACAACTACTAAGCCAAAGAGAATTATGTTTATAGACCAAAAAGAAATGGCTTAAAATCTCTAGGTAATTTTCCAGGGCAAGAAACATTAACTCAAAAAAAAAAAATCTAGTTCTCAGTTTAAAAAAATAGTTTGTAGATGCACTGAGGTCTACACTTAAAGGCAAGCCAGGAAGAGATGGCTTCTCCTCTATCCAGTGTTCTTTTGCAGAGCTGGAGAGGTGAGTATGGAAGAAATGGAAGTCAGTTCCCAGACTTCATCTCCGGCATAGCGGCACAGCCCTTTAGTCTAGTGAAAGACACAAGCTTAAGAGAGCTGATTTTACTTCGAACACAGCATTGAAAATTTTATGCTCAAATTCACGAATGTGCCCTCTCAACAGTGATCACAGAGGTAACATCCAAGCTACTAACTAAACGTGGAAAAAATGTAAAGGCTTAAAACTATGATAACATCTAAGCCAGGAGCATAAATTCATCGGTAAAGGATTAAAAGCTAACTGACTAAAGTGACTAATACATAATAACTTAGACTAATAAATGGCTTATGTTACCTAACAACAACTGCTAAAAGAAAAAAGCAAGGATTAAAAAATGTTATCAAGGATATTAGAAGCTGCACACTAGAGAGTGGCCTATATTTCATAGGATTAGTTACATCATTAACTAACAAACAGAAACGATCCACTGGAAGATAAAATAGGTAAAACTCTTGAAGGCATAGGCATAGCCAAGAAATTTCTGCACAGAACCCCAGTTGCAAAATAAAAAATAGGTAATGAAAAATAGGGATGTAGATTGCTTGCAAAAGAGAAAGCAACAAGAGGTGAAGAGAGGGGAAAGAAAGGGATGAAACGGACATGAAAAATAAAATTCAGATGTTTTATGTACCTATATTACTTTAATAACTCCCCATGAGGAATGAAATCATCATGTATTGCAAACATACAGAAAATAAAAATAAAATTGAAATAAAAATGCATGAAAATTGAATAAAAATTAAAATTTAGAAAATAATAGATGAGCAAGCCGAACAAAAATAACGCCGATTCTGGGGTGATAAATTACCATGGAAATGGTGATTATAGTGAGTATACATTATCTTATCATCATCATTAATACTGACAAGCAAGATCAAGTGTTAGTAGACAAAATTACAACTCTGTTCAAAGAATTAAGCAAAGTATGTCTAAATAACGAAAATACTTCATTAAATAAAATAAAAGGTTTGGAGGGAAGGGAGGAGAAAAGGGGACAAAAGAAAAAGAATTAAGATATGATATGTACGTACACAAATCCCCCATGATGAGTGTGGCATTATGTATTGCAGACATGCACTAATAACAAATTTTAATTAAAGACCCATTAAAAAAATACCCTCACTTCAAACACACTTATCCCATTGTTCTTGTCATTTTCCGAAGCACTTCTGGAAGTTAACTTTTGTGAGTGTCTGTAGTTCTGTTGTCATAGTTGCTTCCAGGTCCTGAATCGATTCAAAAAATGTACCTTTCCTTACACTTTGACTCTAGAGAAGACCCAGAAGTCTCACAGTGCCAGTGGCAGTGGATAAGTACACATTGTAATGTTTTTATTTGACAGAAAATATGGTAAATGTTTGATCAATAAAGAAATACCAAAAACTGAAGTGACTTTAAATTTTTAAATGTATCGCAGTAAAAGACAGATTGCCATTAATTCCCCTCAAAATATTCCAAATGCTCCCACTCACTTTGAAAACACTTACCCCACCATTCTTTCACTGAGATGTTTTTTTCTTTAATTTAAACATTCGCCATATCTTTCAACCACTCTCTTTATAGTGATCCGAGACTTAGATCTACATAAAGAGCAAAGAGAAAGAATGCATAGTCCTAATATTAAAAATGTATTTATCATAATCTAAATTGATTCAAAAATAAATATTTGACTGCTAATAGTGAAAGCGATTAATAAAATGTTGTTAAGTAAAATCAATGACACCGATGTCATATGTGATGGGAGGGAAAAATTGGCCATTTTCTCTGTGATATTATAATATATAATTTTTGGTTTTCATCCACAGTTCTATTCACATAACTCCCACTCAAAGACAACCCACAGAAATGCTGAAACTTCTCATCTTTTTCTTACCTGCCTTGGCTCTTAGGAGATAAGCCATCCTCTATATTAATTTCAGAAAAAAAGCAAAACTGTAGGGATAATGAAGATAATTATATAATGATAAAATGTCAATTATTTTAGAATATATAATTCTAGGCATAGAATAATGTCGGAGATAGGCAAAGCATTAGAATAAATCTTTCCACTACATGCTGTATAGCTCCATTTATGAGATGTGCCACATACGAGATTTCCAGAAAAAGTTCTCATCTATATTTGTAGAACGCTGATTAATAGCTGGCTGGGGTTTGGGATGATAGGAAATGGGAAATCACTGATAATGGGCACACAGTTTCTTTTTTGGATGATTAAAATATTCTGAGCTTGGGTTGTAGTGGTAATTTCACAAGTCTGCAAATATACTAAAATCATTGAAACTGGACGATATCTCTTTTACGAGAGGAAAGGGGACCAAGAGATGAAAGGAGGGGCACTGGAGAGGGAAGCGGATGAAAACAAATTCCGTGTTATATTCGTGTACCGATTCTCCAAGATGAATGCTGTCACTATGCCCTATAAACACATATACTAATAAAAATAAAAACTTCAAACGGCCAAAATAATCACTCAACTGTAAAAGCTGCTCACTTATGTGACATATCAATTATATTGCAATATTTTTAAATATTTCACACTATCAATTATACAATTTGAACCTTATTTACACTTTTAGTCTTTCACACCGGGGAGAGGGAAGGGTAAGCAAAAGGAAAGAGGGGAAAAGAAAAAATACGAGAAAAGGGAAAAATGGAAACAAAGTCTCTGTAAAGAGGGAAGGGAGGAGGGGGTGAAGGGACGACAGAGGTGTGGGGAAGAAATATGAACCAAGACGTGTCATGGAAAGGTACAGCATCCCAGTGATGAATGTAACTACTGTACACCTAAAAAGTACCAATGAACTTCACGGGAAGGAAAGATTTTTAAATATAATACAACATACTAATTAACGCACAGAAGTACAAAAATAAGGGAAAATCTACAGGTGTAATATGAATAGCTGTCTGCCACGTTCAGGTCAGGTAGAGAGAGCCAGGGGTCTTTACCAGACTGGAGTAAAACCCCAAACAGACTCGCATTTCCAGATCTACTGAGGAACAATAAAGGCACAGAGTTTTGCTGAGTGCAGATGTTTATTTTAAGTAGAAAGGCAGTCAAGCAAGGCATGGCTGCACAGTTTGACTGAACAATTAACTTTTACTGATCATTCCCTGAGAGCTTCGTTGTTTTTCCCATGAGGTCCATCTCTGCAGGAGCTGGCAAAACATCTTGTCTTCAAGACATTCCAGCTCATCGGAATTAGTGGTCTTCAGCCTCCCAAGTCAACTGGAGCAGACCTTGTCCTGTTAGGTGTCACAGCAACTCCAGTTTACTTAATCTGTACTTACTTGTATCTTTATCTTTTACTCCCATTTTAGTCCAAGAGTAATTCAGAGAAAATTTTCTATAAAAAAAATCTTTCTATTAATTTGAGGTTTTAGACATTGTAAATATTTCTGCAAATATTTCTTGCATGAATTATTATAGGAAGACATTATGGAAAGTGTGTTTTTGGCTCTATGGTGGTTATTTTTCTTTTCTGGTTACTTAAAATGAAGACATTCTCTTCAAAATACATAATATTAAATGAATATGTTGAATGACTATATTACATTATTAAACCCCATTTTAAAAAACCTTTTATTTACATGACCTGAAAAGACTGAAAAGATCACAGGCTTTATCTAAAATCCAACTGGATTCTGTTTAACCTCCAATTACCACACTCTCAACTTTTGGTATCTAATCTAACATTTTAGTTTTGCATTTAAAATTATATCATATTTAGGACATTAGTCATATCATATTATATTAAACAATTTCTTTTGCCTAAGATAGTCAGATTTGCTTGTATTTGCCCTATTCTTTCTAATTTCTCTGCTCAATCTTTCTTTCTGACTCTTCATCATTTCCTGAATCACTTCTACTCTTATTGAAATACCATTTAATATTTCCTTTCTTGTAGATGTATTGATAGTACTATTTATTGTTTTTAAATCTAAATAAAGTCTGAGTAGATTAAAAGTAAATTGATAGCTCTTTCATTGCAAGACTTTGAATTGTACATACGTCACTGTTTCCGCCAAGAGCTCTACTGTCAACTTCATTTCTGTCTAAGTAATCTTTTATTCTTTATTTACTAACAAATTTTTATTGTTGTTTTTACCTTGGTGGAGCTAGATATGTTTCATATTAATTAATATACATAATATACATGATTAGTACACATAATATTAATTAGCATACTATTTAGCATATGTGATATTAATGTTCACATTAATTAGTATACATGATTAGCATATATAATGTTAATATTCACATTAATTAGTATACATAAAATTAGTATGCATGATTAGTATACATAATATTTGTCTATTTTAGTTCAATTTAGCCCCTAGCACTATTTACTTAGAATATTCTATACTGGGGGAAAGAGACAGCTCAATGGTCTGGTCCTATGATAGAAGTTGATGTTACTATCTGGAGAAGTGACAGAAATGCCAGCATACACAGTCTTTTCATCTTTGCAGCTATTCCTTACTTTCTTGGAAGTATCTCGGGAAAATGGCAGCTCTTTAGAGGCCCTATGATAGAAAGACATTATGGGAGTATGTTTGGGGCTCTATGGTGGTTCTTTTCTGGTTACTTAAAATGAAGATTTATTCTCTTCAAAATACATGATATTAAATGAATATGTTGAATAACTATATTACATTATTGTAGCAATGAGAAGATACCTGTACTATTAAATAAAATTGGCTGAGATGTCGGCCCATGGGCCTTCTGAGGACCTCCCAGTTTTTCATTGCCTGTGAGGAACAAAAAGAAAATGTAGAAATTTTCTCTGTGCCTGGTACAACATAGCTGATCGACTAGAGCAACAGAAGAGGCCTGAACTTGGGAAATTCTCTAAATGTAAGAACCTTGAGCTAAGAGACCATGGTCAGAAAAAATTGAGAATATTTATCATTAAAACAACCCAAAATTGACTAAATTCCCCAATGCCCCAAGTACATTCAGATTCATGGTTACATGAATCTGCCAGAATGCAGCTGAAATCAGAAGACAAATAAAGACTAGCAGGCTGATCAAAGAACTGTCTCTCTAAGGCCAGAACACATTTGGCCATCCCTATATTCAAGCTCCACTTCAGGAAAGATACAAAACAGAGAGCCTGACAGATGAAGGAAAAGGAAAGGGTTAATGAAGGATGAGAAACTGTGTGAATTAAAGAAGCTCTTTTGAACCTTAGCATACTAAATTACCTTTAATTAGCAGCTTGAAACTTTTCTGCCAAAAAGCTCAAAAATAGAGTCCCAGCAACATGGCAAGAGTGGTTGTAGAAAAATTAATGACATATTTGTCTTTAGATGCAGTGCTGTATTGAAATCGCACGCAGTGACATTACATTTCCTATAAGGTAAAGTTCTACCCTCTCTTCTTGATGTTAAAAAAAATTTACATTTTGGAAATTTTTCATTTTAGAAAACTACTTATAAGCCTCTATCTTAATAATTGCAAAATATTCTCTCCTCTGCAAACTATAGTGCAAAAATAATTCTGGTAATACTAGATGTTTGTATTTTTCTCTTTTTATTATTATTTTTTTATTATTATTAAAATACTGCATAATAAGTAGGAACTCCCCTTCTGTCCTGGAATTGAGATTAGTGCCAACAACTAATGATGAGCTAAGCTGCTAATTATTTTATATTTGAAAAAACAACTATCGGTGAGCAGCCAAAAAGTGGAGCAGATGTCACCCTTCACAGTTTCCAACAGGTATGTCCTGGTTAACTTGATTTGACATAGGGTTGCCAAATGTTATTCTAGGGGTTTCCGTGAGGCTGTTTGGGGTGAGGTTAACAGATCAATAGCCAGAATCAAATAGACTGCCCTCTTGAACGTGAATGGGGTTCCCACAGTCAGTTGAAGACTGGAATAGGAAGAATCTCTCTGCGCTAACTGCTTTTGTGCTTGAACATCAGTTTCCCTCCAGCCTTGAGATTCCAAATCAAACATCAGGTTTCATGGGCCTTGAACCTGCTGACTTTTGAACTAAGCCTAAATCATTAGCTCTCTGTGCTGTCTGTAGATTTTTGGACTTACTCATGCCTCTAATAGGAAAGGCTACTCCTTATTTCCTTATTTTACATATATACATATGTATTAGAGAGTAGAGCCATGACTAATTCAAGGTGACAGAGTTTTTGCTACTTAAGCCCCTTGCTCACATATGTAATTCCTCAGATATGGAGCACAGTGAGGGAATAAAGCAGCAGACCAAGGAGGCCTTGACTGCAGTGAGGTGTTTGAGAAAAGAAATTAGTCATTCTCTTCTGTATAGAGAGTCGGGGAGGGGGGTTTCCTTCGCATTCTAAGGCACCTGAGGCTGCCCACCCAGCAGAGTGAGAACTCATTCCTCGCAGACCCTTGTAGGTCTTTTCAGTACTCCCAGTGAGGTTGAAGCAGTGTACACTGGAAACTAATGAGACAGCATGGAGAATGCCTGACATGCATCCCTATAGTTTGTGTGGTGAGAAGGAAAGCCATTGCAGAGATTTCTGAGGAGAGAGCACTACTGGAGAAGCCCGTGCCGACAAGGCTTTTACTGACATTGGTAAAGAATGTATCAAAGGATCTAAAAGTGACAGTGAACCTTGTAGAGATTAAAGTGACACAGCCTACTGCAAGGTGTGTGCCATAGGGTCACCACCACTGGTCTACAATATGCCCCAGTACTGCCTGTTGGTGCAAAGGAAGGAATGGGAAGCTTATAAAAGGAGAAAGGAAAAGTTACCCCAGAGCCACTGGCCAAGTAAGAGACCTGCGTGCTGCAAAGGCTGAAGGAAAATGAGGTTCCAGCCCTCTGAGGGACTCCTCACCCGTGACTGGAGCAGCCTAAGCCGAACAGTTTCCAGGAAAGTGGTGCCTGCCATCAACTCAGAGACCAACATAACAGAGGAGAGAGGGCAGAATTAGATCAAATTCAAACAAAAGCCAGGATTCCTCGCAACTGAGACACGGGCCTTTTATGCTAAGTTTCAGTCATTTGCTAGTTCACTCCCGTCCTGCCCCAAAACCACTGGGGTGTGTTGCATGCCTACACCTCAGCTCCCAACCCGATTCTCATATGTAGGGGGCTTCCATCTAGCTTGCCTTCAGTCGGGGAGGAGAGGAGAATGGCAGGCACTAAATCAGATTTTGAAAATTGAAGTATGAATTGTATAGTACTTAATACATTTCACTAAAGTAAAATATTTACATGTTTATGAATTGGTCTTGAGATCTTATCAAGGCATAGTGAAGGGGAAATTTCACATTGCACACCTGAAGTGAGTGATTACAAGAAAATAAAACCATGCAATATTCAGGATGAGATATTCAAAAGCTGAAACTCCACAATGAAAGAAGTATATCAATGAACTGAAATAAAGAGTTTGGTGAAGCGGGTGAAGGGAGAGCAGGGGTATGGGGAAAAAACAAGAGCCAAGATCTGTCATGTAAAGGCACGAGATCCCAATGATAAATGTAACTGTACTGTTTGCTTTAAATGGACCAATAAACTTAATGGGGGGGGAAAAAAGGTTTGGTGCATTGCATCTTTAATCCCTCTTCATCCCCCCCATATTTTCACCAGATTTCCAGAAATGGAATTACTGTACTAAGACATTTTAGATTATGAGAAAGAGAAATCTACGTGAACTAGTTTAATGTAGAGGTGGGAAGGTCATTATGATACAATCACAAAGATCTGTCAGGAAACCCAAGGACAGGGGTTTGGCCTGGCTTCAGCTAAAGATGTTATTCACGAACAGGACACTGAAACTTTTGTCACTGTTTCTTTTTACACTTCTACTTATAATTCTGTCTCTTAGAGTATTTTCTTCTGTCACTCTCCAGTCTGAATGTTTTCATTAGAATCTTTTTTAAAAAATCTTTATATAGTGGTTAATAATCTATTTGAGAAGTCCTATCTTAATTGAGGAATTTTTTCCCCTAAACACCTAAACGATTGTCCCAATTCTTTCTACTGGTTAGTTGACCCTTATTTCACCAATTGATGTTTTAAACTACTATCGACTAAACTATATAAGATTTTATTTGTAGTCAGACTAATTGTGCATGGTTCTGTGCTAATTTAATAGTTATAATTTCAGAATATATTTTGGTACCTGGGGGCTCTAAACCCTTTCAACATTGTCCTTTTAGCTGTGCTTAACTGTTTTGTAATTTCTTTCCATATAGATAAATTTTAAAATCATTTTATCAAGACTTAAAGAGAAAACTTCAATAATATTTTAGGTTTAAGTTAGATCTGTGCATTAGTTTTTGTTCTTCCTCTGGAATACAGTGTATCTACATCTATGCATTTTGTTTTGCATGTTTATGAAAAATAATGTTTGGTTGGCTGTATTTGTTTTGTTTCTATAGGCACATATTTTTTAGAGGTAATAGTTATATTGGCACTTATTTTATAATGTACTTTTTGTTAACTTGTAGGTACTATATTAATCCACTGCAAGTTTTTATACACATAGTAATTACATTCCTTTATTAGTGAACAGTTTTTGGCTATTTAGCTTTCTCTTGTATTTTATTCAAGGTCACTTCCTGGTTTACGCTAGATTTACCTTGTTTCCTTTTGTCTGTGGGCTCATGGATCGATGCTTTTTCTTCTGCTTGCTTTAATAATATTGTACATTCTCAGCTTTGCAATCCCAGTGCTTTCTTCTACATGAGCTCTAAGAGTGGCAGTGTGCTTTGGAACAAAACAAACAATCTAATAAGTGTGCTTTACTTGTAGTGTATTGATTAACAATATCTGTATTCATTAAAAATTGATTCAACAAAATTCCATGTTGGAGAAGGATCCAAAAAAGTCCCTTTAAATGGTGCCAGCAGAAATGACAAAATGCAGAGTCTGGTCCCTAGTGTATAATGCTATTGCCTCATATAGAGATCAGTTGCTGTGCACTGGTCTAAGTCCAAATATACTGAGTCTCCTTCAAGAGTAAGCCCGGGTTCAGGTGTACTTTGGAAAGAACCAAAGCCAATGTCTGGAAAGAACTCAGCCAATGTCATCTTAATTCAATCTATAGGAGTAAGGGTAGGTGCCCTGAGACATCTTAACCTTTTAAGCAAAATATCCTTCTCATAAATTCATAATTACTCGACATATCATAGCTAGATTAAGATTCCTTCTGTTAGAGCATTTGGATATAGAGGAAAAGATGCTTAGAAATAAAATTAGTCTGGTATCATTTTTGATGTGCAGGATTCCTAGAATCCAACATGAGGGTTATGTTTTATTTAGGTTAGCCCTCATAGATAAATCAGAAGCCTGCGCCTTCAGTGGCTGCCTTCCCCCGCTCATTGTCAGTCAAGTCCCACCATAGGCTTGTTGTCAGTGACACTTCCTTTGTTCTTGCCTTTTATCTGTGTCACTGACCTGATACAATTGATCTGAGAAAAAAGTAATGGTATCTGTAGATATTCTCAGTGGCCCAAGTGGGAAGCTTGACATCACAGTAACTCAGAAAAAGATAAAAAGGTGGAGCTAGAAAAAACAGCAGAGCACGCAAGCTTCAACTTTAATTGGAGTTGCTATGTCAAACAACAAAAGAAACAGGTTGACTCATTTGGTTTCTATTGTACTGGGGTGATGAGTTATTTTAGTACATGTCCTAGCTATTCCTTCCAGAGCATCAAATAGAAATAGATTGGTTCAAGCCCTATGGAGTATACTGGCTCATAATATACCATAGATTGCATTGAAATCAAATTTATATTTGACCAAAATAGATTCTCCAACAGTGCAGAAGTCATAAAAATAGATAAAATGATAAGGTTGTTTTTTGGTTTTTGTTTGTTTGTTTGTTTTTTTGTCATTCACTCCAAAGCACGTAAACTGATAAAGATACACTCGTTAGCTATTACATTTTCTACTGAGGCTTTTACCAGAGTTCAGTTTCTTCTCAATTCCACTGAAATGATGCACTTTTGTCTGATGTCTTAGAGCCCTATTATCTCTAAATGTGTTTCCCTTCAAAAGGGAGAAGTGTCAAGTAGAACACCAGGAAGCTAAAACTGGTTGTTTCTTTCTTTTTCTTGCCTTCTCCGCCTGCCTCCCCTTCCTTTTTTTTATGAAGGTTTTAAACATTGTTCCCCACAAGACATTTGACAATGCTTAGAGGCATTTTTGGTTTCCACAACTGTGTGAAGGTGAAAGGTTTGCTACTAGTTAATAGGCAAAGGCCAGAGATGCTGCCACGCATCATACACTGCAAATGACTGTCCCTTCTACAAAGGTGTATCTAGCCCAAACCTCAGTATTGTTAAAACTGAGAAAGCCCTATCCAGGAAAAAACAAGACTTATCAGACTTCACTTTTACATAATTTGTAAAATTGACATTTTTCACTCTATGATTTTGAATTTATAGAGGAGGATTAGTGCCTTGTGGCTTCTACGATGGAATTTCTATAGTTACCAACTGATGTCTGAGATTCTTACTGTTTAAAGTCAGTTATTAGATTTACCATTTACCCTAAAGTCTGATATCAATTTTCTATTTTGCATTCGCCTTATCTATTCCTGATGCATCCAATTAAAGATATTTTCCTGCAAAGAAAGAACACAGTAAAATTCTTTGCTGTTACATTTACCTGGAAAGAAGGACAGAGTAATTTTGTTGCTTCTTCCAGTATTGCTGGGAATGGAATGCGGGACATTACACCCAAATTTGACACCTTGGCATTTGTCAAAACAGCAGGAGCAGGAAAGTCACCCTCACAATCCGCTTGCCTTTCTTCCCTGATGTGGATCATAAGACCATCATTCAAGAGGTTCCCTTCTCTTAACCAAAGGAAAAGAACATCCTTTTTATTGAGACACAGAAAGCCCAAGAAGAATCTAAAACTATGATTAGCTAAGCTCTCCTTGCCTAATTTATTACCATCAGTTCACACCAATTATCCTCTGATCATAGCTCTATTTCTTTGTACTTGTCACCACATCTGAGCATAAAACTACATGTTTACTTTTCTTTGGGTCTCTGTAAAGGTTCTCCATGTCATATAAAAACTGCATCAAATAAATTTCAATGCTTCTCTTACTAATGCATCTTTTATTACAGTGGCCAAAGCCATGAACCTAGCAATAAGAGAATAAAACTTATTTATTTTCATCCCCTACATTGAGAAGGCTAAATTTTATGTGCAATTTGATTCTTTTCAGGTAAAGTGAGGCTCTGGTGAAGCTTAATTATTGAGTTAAATTCACATATTTAAGGTTCCCAGTTGTACTTGAGATTTACTTTACTGCTAAGATTTTTACTCTTTTTTCCTACTTTATTTTTCATTCTCAGCCTTTGAACTTTTTCATGTAATGAAATATCCCTAGATGTGCTCACCTTGTTGGGACTTATACTCAAATTGGAAATGTCCCAAGAAAACGTGGAGATGTAGCATATACGTTGGCAGTTCAGTGGAGGTCTGGATCCAATGAACACTATGATCAAGATTAAAAATTCTATGTGTATGGAGTGACTGGAGCCAATCATACAGATGAGGGAGCAACCAAAAAGATCTCTCTTGTTACGTCTATACTCACACCTGGTTCAAAGTATTGGTTAAATAAACACATGACGTACACCAAATCTAGATGTTTTCTTCAGGTTTCCATGATTGAATTTGCAGTTATACTAAGATTATTAAAAGATTATTTCTAAAATAGTTCAAATCCAAGAAAATGTGATACTTCCAGAGTCCCTTACTAGATATCAAGCATTCAACTTTTCTTAGCCCTGAATGTATCAAAAGAAAGGGAACGAACTATCAATGTGTAAAGCAATGCTTCTCAACTGGAAATAGTTCTGTCCCTAAAGACATGACACAATTTAGCTACATTTTTGTTTGTCACACTGGGGAAGGGGAAGATACTTTTGACATCTACTGAGTAGATGGTGGTTAAGTGCAATACAGTCCAGCAGATACCTCCTCAAATCAAAAAAATTACCCAGTCCCAATTATTAAAGCTAAATAACTCTGTTTCAAAGGCTAAACCCCAAATGAATTCTTAAGTGAGCCCAAAATCTCCTAATGCTATTACATCCAGAGTAAGAAGCAGACTAGAAAACATGTTCCCAAATAAACAATATCTTGATTCATTTTTTTTAAATTAAGAAAATGTTTTCTGATTCAGTACTCATACTAGTAAAAATAAATTTAAGTCAATCTTATAAAGCAATTAGAGCCTACATTGCACTTTATATTCTTTTTCTCCATTGTAGTAGGTATCATTCCACAGTTTATACGCTTAGATGGCAAACTAATCTTTCAAATACTTGAGAGTTCATGTCACTCCAGAAGCAAATCATAGATAAATATAATTTATAATTACAGTAAAAATTTCTCCTGAGAAAGACTTTCTTGAATTGTACCCAAAGGACACTCTAAGGTCCATTACCTCATATGTCACTTTATAAACCCTCAACTACTAATCCTACTGAGAGATCAAACCATAAAACTTAAGTAAGACATAGCTGAAATAAACAAAAATGATTATTTTCTAATTTATTATGCAATAAATTTATGGAAATTCTTATCCTCTAAGAGGTAGTAAAAAAGTAAGATGTTTGCCAAAATGAAACAGCACAATAAATAAAATGAAAACAAAAAAGTCAAATATGAATAACTTTGGTTCTTTATTAATGGAAAATAGTTATCCAGGCTATATTCTTGACCTTCAAAGTCAACAAGAACCAAAATGTTATGGTTTAGATCCAAAATGTACCTCCTCCCCCAAATCACATGTATTTGGAAGATGATAGGATCGTGGAGGTGTTACACTCATCAGTTGATTTATCTATTAAACAATTGAGTAGCTAAAGTGCTAATAGGAGATGGGGTCTGGTTGGAGGTGGGACTGGAGGCATCACTGGAAAAATGCACCCTTATATTTAGCTTTTCATTTATTGCTTTGCTTTTAAGGTGTCTTGATGTGCGCAGCTTTCTCCACTAGGCACTTTCACCATGTTCTTTCTGCTTTGAAGCCAGCTAACCGTGGACTGAGCCCACCAAAACCATGAGCCAAAATAAACTTCTATTGCTTTAAGCTGTGGGTGTCAGGTACTTGGTCCCAGTGAAGAGAAAGCTGACTAATACCTAAGAAAAGCACTTTCATGCTGTCTCCCGACCTGTTAGGATGCCAACTAAAAGAAATTGCTAGATTGAGAGGGTTGTGAGTCTGGTTTTATCTCAGCTTTAACATGTGATTTATGGAAGTTTTTGTTGATATTTTAAAACATACGAATGAACTGAAATTATTTCTCATAATAGCTCCATACTAAATATCACAGTATAAAAATAGTAATACAGATAGTCTGCTCTGAATAAAACAAAAAGTGACGTATTATAATTGAGGAAACTGAATATAAGTTTATTAAATTTGCCCAGAGGCCCACAGACAATGAGTGGAAGAGCCAACCTTATTGAAGCAATAATAAAAATAAAATATTAAAAATAGAGAAACTGCCAATAAATCCATCACCCAGTATTTTTTGACAGCTTAGTATGTATCTCAGCCTAGACACAAAAGTTTTTATTAAATAAAAGTCATACTACTCAATTTGTTTGTCATCTTTTCTCATTTCACAATGCATTATAAACATTGTTCAAAATCAGCAGTAATTTTCTGCTCTGGTGTCTGGTTAGTATTCTGCTGAAAACTACTCCATACGATGTTAAAAGTGCTACCACCAAAGCCTAACCCGATGAGACCAAAAGCCAAAAACAAAAGACCTAATTTCTGAAACAAATAAAATTGTTAAATGCTGTGTAAACTTCATTTAACTTTATTTACTGCAAAGTATTTTAGATTACTTAGAAGACTAATGCACATAGTAACTATCCAAATAGAAAAACTGATCTCGGAATTCCTCAAAATTAATTGGTGTGAAATACTTTTTTAACTATAAAGGGCTTTTCTATCATAAAAAGTGAAGCACTGTAAAGATCTGATTTTTGAACTTTTTATTGCATATTCTATGACAGTAAACCATTCAAGCACGCATCATTATGTGTGTAATTATTTATTTATATATTGTGAATACTGCATCATACCCATGTTTATATATTTTCGTAATAAAAATATTAAAAATGTAACTTGTTGAAGATCATCCATGACCTATCCATAACAACTGTACTACTTTATAATTCCACTAAAATTGTACAAGAATTCCTAGACTCTTCATATCTTTACAAAATTTGTAATTTTTGCCTTTTTTTTTTTAATAATAGCCCTTCTAACAGGTACAAGTGATACCTCATTATGATTTTGACTTGAGTGTCCCTTGTGTTTGGAAATACTAAACACGTTTGTTTTCATTATGTTGGCCATTTGTATGTTTTTTATTTGGCCATTTGTATGTTTTCTTTAGAGAAATATCTTTTCAAGTCTTTTGCCAACCGATTAATTTTGTTAGTAAGAATTTTTCTTTTTTTTATATTTTAAGTATTAGCCAATTATCAAATGTCTGGGTTGCAGATATTTTTTCACATTTCTTAGGTTTCCTTTTCATTCTACAGATTGTTTCTTTTGTTAGGCAGGAGCAATTTTATGTGATATAGTCCCGCTTGTCTATTTTTGGCTTTTGTTACCTGTGTTTGGAGTTTGTTTTTATGAAATATTTGCTAGAGCATTGTTAAAAATTTTTCTTATATTTTAACCTAAAATATTTATATCTTTAGATCTTATTTTTTATATCTTTAATTCACTTCCAATTGATTTTTGTGTATAATGTAATATAAAGATCCAATTTTGCTTGTTTTTACCTGGATACCCAGTTTTTCCAGCACCACTTCTTGAAAAGAGCATCCATTTATCAATCTGTATTCAGCACACTTTTTGTTGCCACACTTGTATTTATTTCTGGCTTTTCTATTCTACTCCTTTGATTTGTGTGTTCGTTTTTATTCCTGTACTGCACTGTTTAAATTATTAAAGCTTTGTACTATATTTTAAGATCAGAAAGTATAATGCCTCTAACTTTGTTCTTTCTTGAGATTATGTTGGGCATTTTAGATCTTTTGTGGACCCACATAAATATATCTTACTATTTTTCTCTATTATATAGAAAGTGGCATTGATCCCATAATCTCACTTTTTGTGATACATGCAAAATGTTAGGATAAGCATTCTAAAGGCATTATCTATATTATTATGCTCCTTGCAGCATTATTCAAAATAGAAAAAGTATGGAAATACTCTAAATGCCTATCAGCAAATAAGCAAATAAAATATAATATATACATACAATCAAATATGGGCCATAAAATGTATAAACCTAGAAAATATTATGCAAGATGAAATAAGCTAGTCATAGAAGGACAAATACCACAGGATTCCACTCATATGAGGTTTTAATAGTAATCAAAGCCACAAATGCACAGGGAAAATGAGTTGCTGCTCAACAAGTGTGAAGATTCCGTTATTCAAAAGGAATAAATTCTAGGGACCTGCTTTACAATATAGTACCCACAGTTAACAATGCCATGTTATACACTTTAAAAATTGGTTAAAAGTGCATATTTCAGGTTTAGTGTTCTTACCACATGAAAAAAAAA
>NW_022900927.1:52206592-52208497 GCF_012274545.1 Fukomys damarensis | reverse complement strand
TGGATATTACTACCTTGACTGTGTGATAATTCCAAGGGTGTACAGATATCCCTAAACACATCAAATTATACACTGATTCCATGGGGTGGTTTGGATAGCAGTTACACCTCCATAAAACTGTAAAAGAGAATGATAAAAGAAAAGGAAAGAAAAACTGTTAAGCAGAAAATATGTAATATATCTCAAAGGCTTTGCTATTATTAACAGCTATTAATGTTTTGTTAACATTATTAGTCATTATTTAAAAGAAGTTCACACAGGATAAAATTCATTTTCATGTAAATACATATGTAAACAGAAACTGATGAGTCCAATTTCTTTTTCAATGTACTTCTTGCTAGATTCTGTTATACTGTTACTGTATTTTAACTCAAAATATCCCTCATTTAGAGCTCATACAAGGAATATTTGTAACTGAAAACTACAGATGTATCTCACTTCTCACAGGATCTGTCATTTGACTTAACATGCAATCTTGAAATATGGACCAAATGAAATTCCAATGTCATCAAGAACATGAATATTAGTACAAACACAGTCGGCAATCATGGCATTTTCAGTGTTAATTTTCTTTTGAATTAAAACCTTAAGGGCTATAATTCTATGAAGTGTTGAGAGGGAAAGAGAAATTACTATGGGTTAAAGAGAGTGGGAGGATGGGAAACAGAAATTTCCCAGGTAGACTTCTATTTCAAATGACCTTGCCAAGAGAAGATGTAAATATGAAGGAAGTATATTTACTTTGGCTTGCTCACTCTTAAAGTGAGTATGTCTAGGTTTGTTCTAAATGTCAAATATTCACTGGTGGAAGAAGAGCCAGTGGAGACAAAGTAGAAAAATACATGAGAGGACAATTGATAGGGAAACGCTGAAAGCAGGCACAGAGATTGATCTATTGTGGAACCCAAACGCAGAGCTTTTCTGCAATTAGCAGAGCGGGGCTGAGACACGGGAGCACCTTATCTAGAAAGATGTAGCCTGACTCACGCTGGGCTGAGGACCAGAAATGAATGCAGAAATAGATGAGTGGAAAACAAAGATCCACTATAGTAATGTAGACCCAGCACTGCAAAAAGAGACGTGACACAGAAGTGAGCACACTGTTGTTTCCCTGATTCTTTTAGGCCAAGTCTGGAACAAAGAAACCCAATGAGGAAAACTTGATATTTAAACCAATGTCATTTCATGTATCAGTTACCTTTACCGATCAATTTTTAAATTCATAAATATCAGGTCCACGTTTTTTACATGTTCTCTTTAAAGTGCTAGGTGCTGGAGTCACAAAAGGGAAGATATGCAAATGTTACTTTCCCCCTTGATTTGTGTTTTTCTTTGAATTTGTTAAATATCTGAATTTAAATCTAATTTAACTCATAGTGTGAGAGTCATTCTCAATTAAATTTTATGTGTGTGCATCTGGGATACAAAAAACAAAACATACAGTGTGGAGTAGGGAGAAATGTGAAAAAGGAAAGTACCCTAAGTAGAAAAGTCGTTCATGGGATATGCTAACAACTTTGATGATACAAGCTCAGCTTCTCATTTTTCAGAAGTTCATTTTTCTCCTGACGTGCCCCAATCATTATGAAAGAAAACATCTGAGGAACTGAAACATAAATACAGTTATTCCTTGTCACATCTGTCTGTGTGTAAAAGAAGAAGAGAGTACTTGAAATAAGCTAAGTTATGATAGTACTACAAAAAGATGGTTTTAAATTTTTCCCTTCAGTTTTAATACCTTTGGTCTTGGTAACAATTTTTAAATATCATTGTCCCACATTTATGTGCTATGTCGAAATGACATGCATTACAGTTGTCAACTAATATAAACTAATAATTAGAGATAATAACACTGCCTTTCCAGAGTCAATAGATTCTTGCCAATCAAGTAGCATAGAGGAGGGG
>NW_022900927.1:52191518-52206248 GCF_012274545.1 Fukomys damarensis | reverse complement strand
TCCTGGGGAATAAAGAACAATAGAGGTACCCAAGGCAGGCGTGGGAGACGAAACGTGTACAGATTTCCAGAAATAGGAGGGACTACAGAGCTGGAGCCCTGTGTACTGCGTCGTAATTGAGCCTGTGGGTGAAGTTGAGCTGTTCTTACAGCTTTAAGAATTCAGTTGTCTCCTTATATGTAAAAGCTGTGGAAGATAAACTAGGAATAAACAATAGTTTTGCAGAAAAGAGTGCTATGAAAATAAATCCAATTTGGAAAACAAGAAGAAATTTGCATTGTCAGGTGCTAAAAATAAATTAAGTATCTGAATTACTCCAAGTTCAATAAATCAAATTGTTATCTTGCCTGAAAAACAATTCCTTTCACAGTTTATGGGCATCAAAATGGATTTATCATGTTGTTAGAATCTGAGGTTTTATGCACCTTCTGCCAGTAAAAATTATGTCTGTTATTGTTAAAGGCTGCTCCAGTGTAGTGCTTTTATTAATCAAGATAGAGTAGCTTTTACCTTGGTAACAGATGAACCATGAAGCATCAGTTACTTAAAACAGCAAAGGTAAAATTCTCACACTACGTGTCCAAAGTGATTCAGTAGTACAGCTGTTCTGTTTCTTGTAAGCTAACGTGGTCTTCCATCTGGAGCATAGCTGGTCTTCATGGTAACAGGGAAACCGGGTAAGAGGAACACAGAGGCTTCTCATTATCTCTGAATGAAGAATGCAGAGAAATCCACACACAGTTCGTTAGCCAGAACCCATCTCTTGGTCCTGCGAGATGCCACAGGGATTTAGAATATTAACCTTCATAACGGGAATAGAAAGATTCGTCAATCCTGCTAATGTCTACCATGTTTGATAATTTGAAATAATAAAGGGAGATTCTTGATGAAGCATCTTCTAGAGAAGAGAGACATAAGGAAAAAGAGGAAGAAGACAACAAGAGTTTGAGGACGTGGACATAAGAAAGACCAGAAATTTCTTAAGAGCCATTTAAAAGGAGGCATTTTAGTTGCTCCGTGATAAACGGTTGCTGCATATTTGAACTTTCTGTCAAATACAAAATAAATAACTAATACTTAGTGATGAGGCCCATTAAAGTTAATATAGTTTTTAAACAAAGTAAGACATAATTAAAATTAACATTTAGTTGGGGCACGCTGTGGCGATCCTATCCCCATACAGAATTAAGCCTCTGTCTGAATTCAAAAGGTAAGCAACTACAGGAGCAAGCTTTTACGATGAGCCAGTGAGCAAGACAAACCAAACAAATGAGAAAGAAAAACAGAAAGTTCAGAGGACAAACATAGATAATTTTTAAGTGAGTAAAGCACTTTTTAAAAAATACAGGCTTACTTATATAATGTTTACATTCCTTGTTTGGAGTTGGTACCTGTGTATAGCACATCTTAATTCCTTTTCTCATTCTCTTTGCCTCCCTCTTCACCCTCCGTCTCTTGGTCCCCTTCCCATTTGGGAAAGATCTATCTCCCAACTTCCAATCACCTATCTTTTACTTTGCTCTGTACTTATATTTTGGGTTTCACATATAACAGAAACTACGTGATCTTTAAGCTTGTGTATCTGATTTATTTCACTTAATATTATGTACTCAAGGTGCATCAATTTCCTAAAAATAATTCAAGTTTATCTCTCTTTATGGCAGAGTAGCACTCCATTGTGAATAAATGCAGTATTTTCTTTATCCACACCTCTGCAGATGGATGACACGTAGGTCACTTCCAGGATGTAGTTCCTATGAGGTATGGTGTTGTAAAATGGATATGCATGTATCACTGAAAAATGATGTCTTCGACACTTTCCAGAAGATAGTTAGAGGGGGAGTAGTTAAGCCAATGGAATTTCTTGCTTTAATTCTTTTAGGATTCTTTTAAGGTTTGCAGAAAGAATCTTACACTTGATCTTAGCCAAAAGGCTGAGAAGCGATATTGCAGAAAGTATCTTAGATGGCCATTCTGCTTCAACTTTTTAAGAAGGAAAAGGTGAGCAGTAGGGAGTGATTCCCATATGAGAACAACAAGCTTAAAGTTCTGAGACAAAGATATAGAAGATACAGAGAGAGCAGAAGCCTGATCTGGAAAGAAGTAGAACCCCACTAGAAGCTAGCAGTTTAAAAGCTGAAAAATTTTGTTTTAGCAGAATCTGCATAGATTTGGCACATCTGACTTTTAGGCTGAGGCAAAGTAAGCACATCAGGATAGGAGGTTTAGACAGACAGCTCTATTTGCATTGTAATATTAAAAATATCTATTATTATTATTATTATCACCTCTAAAAGCTTTCTAGATTTTAATCATTTGGATTTTTAAATTTTTTCTATTTCTTTCTATGTTTGTAGTTAAATTCTTGACAACTCCAAATGGGGAATTTTATTCCAGAAAATATAGTTGTGGCAGTGATGAAAACCCAGGCTCAGTTGCTAGCAGTCATAAACAGAAGTGAGAGTAAACATCAAGATTCCTTATGCCCATAGAAGCAAAAAGAACATAAAGGAGTTAGTCCACAGTGGAGTTGGACCCTAGGAGGTGGACTTTGCCTGCATTAACATGATCAATTCAAATAAGTTGGCAAAGTCATTGTTGTTGGGATTTCCATTCATTCATATAACATTATCCATAGCTTCTCTCAGCCACAATGAGATTAAAAAGTGGAGAAAGTAGATCATGTACTGGACTTCCTCCTTCCTAGGCCTACTAGAAGTATTGTAAGCATATTTTCTATTAGCTTATGCCAGTCAGTGATTAAATTGTCAACAACCCAAGAAATAACTTCAACTGAATACCATTTGTTATGTCACCCCAGGTTAATACTGAACCATTGATAATATTTGTCAATATGTGATACTCCAATTAGCTGTATGTTTTCACGGCACACACATGGACAGTTGCTCATGGGAATTAAGATTGTAATAACATGGACACTGGTCTTAATGGTTTGGTGAGAAGAATGCATAGATTAACTTTACCCAAGTCAGAATGACTTCTTATTTTACAGAAAGGATTATTTCAGTTAACGAAATAATTTATGAAGAGCTAAGGGTAAGGAAACGTAGATGACATCCTAAAATGACAAGAAGACAGGAAAACATTCAAGACCAAAAATCACTTTTTTCAACCAAAATGCATATAAGTGAATTAAAGTTATCAGTGACTAACATAGGATTAATGGTAGAAAAGTGATACTTAGTAAAATACAAAGGTACATCAGCTTTTTACTGGGATTCAAACAATATCTCACAAACAGAACAGCTTCACTATCCAGCTGTACTTCTAGAAAAGGGAATGCTAAGAAGCAAAGAGGCAGATACAACCTTTTATAGGTAAAGTAAAATTCTGCTTAACATGAGTATTGGGATTTCCTACAATCAAGTATTTGGTTTTTCAAGCTTTCTAGAAATACGGTCCTATGGTTGGAGCAGATGTGTTATTAGCTCTTTCTCTGATATCTTCACAAGTCCTATTATTCCAATCAGGTAGTGAGCAGCTGTTAAAAATAAATCTAATCTTGAGTCTTGGGAAAGAAAAGGAGGCCCTGTGTGCTACACTCAATTCTGACTTCATTCCAAGCACAGTGGTTTAGATCAGATATTATAAAATCAGTAATCCAGAGAGTACAGTAATCACACCATTATAATGCTGAAAAGGGTTCAACAGCTCTCTTTCCACATGGAGTAGGAGATCTGGGGCCAGAGCTCTGTGGTGAGACAGCTCAGTGAGCGCAAGGAGGTTTCATATTTATTATCTGGGACAAGCAATCTCAGTGGGTTGGGACTGATTCTCAACTTTTTGGTTCCAAGTGCGATCTGCATGCAGCTCCTGTCATTTTAGTGTGCTTTTGGTTGTCTGTATAACCCTAACACTGGGGGAAAGAAAAGAGTTTAGAGAGACATAAGCCAATAGCTTTCAGGAAAAAACTCAACAGAAAGCTGTTAAACCCTAAGATCAACTGAGAGTCTCAACAGCTCTACTGCAGGGTTCGTTCTCTGCTAGGGCATTTCCACCTCCTCAGCATTCCAATGGAAAATTAACCCAAAGACGAGCTCAAGGTCAACATGGTAACCCATACCTGTAATCCGAGCACTCTTGGAGAAAACGGCAGTCTTGCTTCTCTGCTAGGGCATTTCCACCTCCTCAGCATTCCAATGGAAAACTAACCCAAAGACGAGCTCAAGGTCAACATGGTAACCCATACCTGTAATCCGAGCACTCTTGGAGGATGAGACAGGAAGATCTCAATTCCAAGTCCAGACTGTGAACTTCATGGCTTTGCAAGGCCCTGTTTTAAAATAAAAATTAAAAAGGTCTGGGGAGACAGCTCAGTGTAAACACCCTGGATTAAATCTCTAGTACCAAAAATAGATAGGTACCTAAATGATAGATAGATAGATAGATAGATAGATAGATAGATGGATATAAACTGCAGGTCACTCTTTCATCTTCACTGATAGATTATCCTTTGTAGAAGCTGATTTGTTTGTAGGTCCAGAGATGTCTATCCCATGAAGTGTACTTTATAATTCCCCATGGATTGAAAAAAGACCATAGAGTTTATGTTTATATTTCTTCTATTTGAAAATCCCACTTGTGTCTTTAATATGTACACAATACATTAAAACACTAGATTTCAAGTAAAATAATGAATAAATATTGATATAGGAGAGCATATTGATATTTGGTTGTTTTTTTAATTGATAAAAGGATATGTACAATAAAACATTCTTAAAAAGTTGGAAACCCCCATTCTAGATAATCCACAGCCCCAGTCAAATGTTTCCAAGAAGGCAAAGTGAACTGAAAAGACCTTACTGACATAATTGCCTTCCAAGAGTCACCCAAGGAAATTTCTTGACCAAGGATAGTGATCAGAGTATATTAACAGTGGGGCATAAGAAAGGGAAAAGAGGAAGGGAGAAACAATACATGGAAATTGTTCTCCTTAGGTGACATTTATCTTCAATAACAAACCCTGGAACAAAAGACCTAGAGGGCCCACCTTCCTGATCCTCACCTCTACAGCATGCTCTATTTATGTTGATATAAACATAGTTGTTCTCAACTAATCATCTGTTGAATCCAAGGGACAAGATCCAGAGCAAGGCTACTCCATGAGGGAGAATGCATGTCACGAATAACTTGAAGATACCAAGCGTACTGAGGAAAATGAAAATTGCATGATTGGTGAAATTGCAGCTTATTCAGGAAAATAGTATGGTTCATGTAGTTTGCTTGGAAGGTGTCAGACAGTGAGCATGGAAGACTGACCTCCCAACTGAAAACTGAAGGTAAGGTCAGGTTCAAGATCACAGTGCCAACAGTGACTCCTCAGCCAAATCCAGCCTGCAGTCTTGGTGTGTTTGGCCATACATCTTTTACATTTTTCTGAATTTTTCTAAACATTCAATGTATGTATAATTTAATACCCAAAAAGGTCCACATTTATGGCTCCTCTTAATAAATAAAAGATCTGAAAACACCGGGCCTGCATTTCTGAAGCCGCCATGGGCTACAGAGAGCTGTGCTCCTTACTGAGAGAGGACAGAGCCTCTCATCATTAGAGTCCTCAAAATATTACTACATATGTTCAAGATTCACAGATGCAGCCATGACATGGAAAGCTGAGACAACTCCAGAAGGCAAATGAGAAGCCCTGAATGCTCAGCCCATTTTCACAGTGCTTCTTCCTCTGAACCCGCAGCAGACCCAATGCCAGGACCTACCTTTCTCTGAATAAGTAATGGTAAGAACCTAAAGCAAGAGAAAAGTTAAGGGAAGTTCTCTCACTGCAGTTATATTCTAGTCAGGAAAATTGGAGATAGTGCATCAGCTATCGCTGGAGTTAATATATTTTGAATGGAGTAATTAACCAGTCACTGTTCTTTTTTAGGTGGTTAATGTACTTTTGCACATACAGAAACTCCACTGGAAGGAAATAATTACGTCCTACTTAACAAATTTGTCAGTGAATCATGGAGACAAGCAACTTGGATAGAGTCAGAGCTAAGAAGTGGTGCAGTAACAATGGGCCCTCAAAGTCTGGCATCAGAGGGAAGGCATCTAACTACTGTGCCACGCCATTAAATTCTAAGCAGACTGCTGCAAAGACTGATGTGAAAGAGAGGGACTAGGCAGCCATTTTAGACTTAGAGGTCAATAAAAGACTTTCTCAGGGGGCGACAACTAAACTGAGATCTAAAGCACACAGCTATACAAAAACAGAAGCAGAGAGAGCACAGTAGGCAAAGAGAGCATCGAATGCAAAGGACTAATGTTGGAATAAGCTTGCTTGTGAAGGTCCTGAGATAAGGTGACCAATATGGTTGTACTTTGATGGGAAAGGAAGAGAAATACAAATATGATGCTGAAAGGAAAAAGCACAGGCCTAATTCTCTAGGCTTCTGTAGAAGTTTAGATTTTATTTGTATTTGGGACCCAGTGAATGGTTATAAATTGAAAAGTGCCAAAATCTAGGTGGCATTCCAAAAGGTTATCTCATGTTAACCTGGGCTCTATACAAACTGACTTCAATCCATGTTTTTAATTTCCACTTCTAATATTTCTTCTTCATACCTTTTGTGTTCTAACTTCTGCATCCTAGGACCTGGTTTTAACCTAGAAAACCAATTCTGGCGGAAAAATAAAGCCCTGATTTGTAGCTGTTGCCAATTTCTGTGGTGTAAATACATCCATGTAGCCAGATATAAACTACTTAACAGTTGGACAGCAGTTATTTAACAACCAGCTCCTAAATACAAGTCAGTTGTTAAGAGCTGGCTTCTGAAGGGTTTAGCCCTAACATCTTGCCCTGCTGCTGAAAATTACCAGCCCCTTACCTGAAATGGCTTTCAAGATCCCATTCTCTTTGCCTATAAAACTTAATCATTTTACACCTATAGTTAAGAAAAGAACATCAGGCTTCAGATAAAACTGAATTCAAATAGTAGCTTCATCAATCAGTCACATGATCTTAGAAAAAGTCTCTAACTTCTAAACCACTGTTAACTCATTCTTTATACTCCATACCTCAGGATCGTGCTACATGAATGAAATGAAAAATTATAATATAAAACATTCAACAAAATACTTTAATACTATATACTTCATAACAATCTTTTTACTCATCTTCTTTCTTTCATGGCCCTGTTTAGGAGCCAGTGAAAGCTCGATGTTTGTGAGGATGACCTTTGTATCGCCTGTCTTTGTATATCTATATAGCCTGTGAGAGTTAGGACCCTGTTTGCCTTCCTGTGTCTCGTGTTTGCCTTCCAGGACTCACACAAGAAACAGTCTTTTTTTCCTAAATAGTAACAGAATTACCACATTGTGTGAGCTATATCACATACATAAAAACAAATATCAGCTAAAATATTAGCATTTATTTTATAATAGAGTTGCCTAACAAAAGCAACATCTTCAAGATTCGGGTAGTAGACATTTCCTGTCACTGCATTTTGTCTTTATATTGGGAATTTCATCATTTTTTCTTTATAGGCTGCCACTTGAGGTAGGTAATAAGTCTTAATCTCCTCCTATCTTTATTTGCTAGACTGCTATAGATTCCTTATATTAATATTTAGTTACATCAACATCAAAAGCGGATGCATCCATTGACACATATGAAACATGTAGCTTTTAGTGACAGCTCTACTCTACTTTGTGATTTAGGCTGAGTCTCAAACTTGCTGAGATTTATTACATCAGAATGAATTCAGTCTATAACTTATCTAAAATTCAATGATTCCGTGACATAAAATATTTATAAACACCAAAACCACTGCTAAAGCCACCAGAAAAATTATGTTTGGCACTATTCTTATGAGATTAACACAAAAAATTTACGTACTCCTCTCTAGCAAGTCAATGCAGAGTATTAAGTCAACTGTACGAATAATTCAGAAAGTAAAATGAAATGAAGCAAAGCAAGAACCTGTAGTTTTTGAAGATAACACAATCCACTTAAATTATAGTCTTACTCAAAAATCACTGGAAAAACAGTGTATTCTGTGTTTCTGTTTAAGAAAACAGAAAAGATGCATTTTCCTTTAATTTTTGAATTAAATATCAAAATCTTGCTTAAAGAAATATTCAAGCAAATAGTCAATCAAATGTGTATAAAATTAACCCATGTTCACTTGAGTATCTTAGTCAAATTTTAAAAGGTGTTTAAGAATGCTAGAAATGAAGTCACTCATTAAAATGGATGACTGTATTCTGTCATTTCTTTAAATCCATTATGCTCTAATCAATATATTCATAGGTTCAAAGTCTCAGAAGAGTGGCTTCCCTAATGTATGCATATGATGTACCCCAATTTTTAACTCAGAGATTGGCACCACTGTGTTCTAAATTATCTGGCGTCACTGCCAACACATTTAAGGCAACTATTTGTTAGTTCTTGAAAGCTAATATGCAGGCTATAATGTACTCTAACTTTTGCAACCAATAAGACTACTACTATTTGAACTGCTAAAGTGGTTGAATAACACTCTGAGCCTCAGTCCAGAAACAGATTGCAGCTTACTGCTAAGCACTGCATATCAAGTGGTAAATTGTCACTCTGACCAGGGTCAGAAGAATTTTATCCTTACATTTCAGGCAACAATAAGTAATAAGTCCCGAGCATTGCTTGCAATCTCCAGTTCTTTCCTCAGTGATAACTGACACAGAGTGTTTTCAGCCATGTCTCACCTCTGCGATAATTGCAAATTTCCATTGTGGAACATGTGTAATTTAAATTATCAATCACATTTTTCTTGATTGGATCTTGCACCTCTCTCAACTGTGTAGGAATGAGAGCTAACAAAACTGAAAGAATGTGGGAAACTTTTAAGAATTTAAAATCTTACATGCTGAAAAATGTGCCCCTAGAAGAGAAGAAAATGATATATATAAGTCTCTCACATTCTTTTGCACACATTATTTTTTTTTATTCTGTAAAGTCGTTTGACACACACAAAAAACTATATTATTAATCATCTGAAATTTCAAATATCTCCCAGGATAGAATCACCTAGATTTTGGAAAACAGATTTCTTAAAAAAAAATAAAATGAAATAACTACAATGATTCCTTGATACTGTCAGCAGTCTCCAAGAGAGTTTACTGATTCATGTTGCTGGAAAACACTTGGTTAAATATGGCTGGTTGTTTTTCTATTCAGAAAAATCCACGGAGGCAAGAAAGGCTGTTTATTTATCCAGACACTCTTTGATGAGAAGGCGAGAAAACCCCATCCATCCCTTAGTCATGTTCCACTTGGCCTGCCCTGGACCCCAGGCAGATTTAGTACTGAAGATGTGAGATCCACAAGCCCTTTGAAGAGGACCCAACTGTGCCTGTTGCCAGGGGTGAACCGGAAATCCCTGATGACTGAGGTCTTTCGGTGGTTTGGCATTCCTCGGGCTTTACTGAAGAGGTGGCTGCACTGTGACTCAGCTGTGAGCCATGAATGGGCCTTCCTCTGTCCTAAAGTAAGAAGAACGGTGAGATCCGAGTGTTTGCTAATGCAACTGCCATCTGCCACCGTTAAGTCCTATGGTGACAGAGTGCATGTTAATGCCAGATAGTCTGAGAATACTCACCATCTGCTCATTGCCCTGAAATAAAATTAACTAGGTCATCCGGACTTGGAAACCTTGCTGGAATTATTGACCTCTATTCCCAGCCTCAAGGGTGGAAATCTTTCCCCCACGTTAACATCATTTATATTACGCAGAGAAATAGTTTCACTCTAATTCTTCTAGTGGAAAAAGCACAGTTAATTGATAAGAGGTTGATAAGAATCTACATGTTAAAAATGAATAAAGGTATTACACTTGTGAGCAATAATATTACTGATAATATTACTAATTGTTGTCTAACTGAATACTTCTATAGGAAGAAAAAGTATAATAAATTAATTCCAAGAAGAATGTGCCAAATCTATATGGTCTTTGTTCACCAACTAATGAAATGCAATTTTTTTTTTCAGGCACTTAGACTAGAAAGGAACAAAAAAGACTTTAAGGCATTTCACTCCTGCTTAATAATTTAAAATGTGTCTGCCCTGTGGTAACTGAATCTAAGATATAACTGAGGCCTTCCAATAATTTAACAGTGGTAAAAATATTTTCATCCCCCTAAAAGAGGAGTGTGAAAAAGCTTTAATTCAATTCTGCTCTAGAAAGCCTGATTTTCTTACTCCGTGCGGCCTGCCTTCCATTCTACTCCTCTTATTCTGTTCTCACATCCCTCAGTAGAGTGTTGATCTGGTCAATATTAATCCAGCAGTGAATTTCAGCTGGGTGGAAAATACAGGACAGAAGGAGAGGAAATGGGATCAATAGCTATTTTCAGATCTTTATTGCTGGTTCCGACCTGAACATAGTTCTCCCAAAAACTGCTCTTTAAAAGAGTAATTTAAGAGGGGAAGGTTACTTCTTGGAAGAGTTTTGGAGCATCAATAACAGGAAATAATAGTGCATTTATACAACCTATAATGTGCAGATCTGCAATACATCTAGTAGAGCTGTCCTTAGGTCCTAAGAGATTCAGATTTTAAAGAGTCCATTCATGAGAGGGATTGTTGACCAGCCTTTCTTATAAGAAATGTCTGAGAGCAGAAATTCCTCTGGTCTTACAGTGTGCCTTAAATTTTTAAAAAATTGATCAGTACGTTTATTGTCCACCAGTCACTATGAATATAAAAATTTACCACTGTAGGTCCAGCATTATAGTCTTGGAAGAGACATTGATTTGATCCTTCTTTTTCCTATCTCATGAGATACGTGAAATATATAGTCTATGAATAAAATACGATAAAATACCGAATTATACAAAATGTGCTCATGAAAATATAACACAAGTCTGCAAACTAAAGTAGATCTCACCATCTTCTCGCATAGCGCTCATACTTATTATTCTTAGTAATTTCAATCACTTGGCTACATAGTATTATTTCTACGCTACCTCAATATTTGCATCTTTATCCCAACCCCAAATGCTCCATAAGGATGGTTTTATATAATGTATTCCTTGACTCATCCTTAGTGCCTAAACAGTGTCAGAAATATAATGGGTGTTTACCAAATGCTTATTGAATTAATTTTTAAAATATAGCATATTCATGATACTGGGGTATAGTGAAAAATAAACATCATAGTTCTATTCTTTCCCTCACTGATTTATTTATATATTCAGTGGTGCTACTGACCACATACTATGCCAAGATTGTCCTTAGAGGTATGGATATATCAATGAATAAAATGCTCATAATTAATTTTTTGCATCAATTTTTTACAGCAGAGGCCATTATTAAACATTTTATAAGAATATTTTGTTTTAGGTATACATATAATTGCAAAATATAATAATTTTAAAGAGTAAGAAGGGCCAGGGATTTAGCTCAGTGGTTCTGCCAACTGCCTCACAAGCACAAGGTCCTGAGTTCCATCCCCGGTACCAAAAAGGAAAAAAGAGAGAGACAGATGGAGGTAGAGGAGAGAAGAGAGGGAGAGAGGGAGGGAGAGGGAGAGAAAACGAAAGAGAAAGAGTAATGATGGAGATTTAACTTACCCTGATGTATTAAAGAATAGTAAAGGAATGCATGCCTGTAAATCAGTAGAAAAATTATGATTTGTAGAAATAAAAGAGGTGATTCAGGCAATTTGGCAGAAAATAAAACATGTTTCCTGGAAGTTTCAGAGGAAAGTAAAGCCAGTACTGAGTGTTAATTCTTCTTTTCCTTCAAGGTCCAAATATATTCATAGAGGCATCTAATAGTGCTTGTAATTAATAGGTAAACTATATTTAAATATTGTATTTCTCAAGGTTTTTCCTCACAAATTATTAAAATTTTTAATTTTATTCATGTGTTGCTTTTTGAATTAAATATATCACATGGTGTCATTTTCCTTTTCTAGTTAGTCAATAAATCACAAAGTATTATACTTCAGTTGGTTAAGAAGCATCAAGAATTGAAATTTCAGGGCCAGGGATTTAGCTCAGTGGTTCCGGCATCTGCCTTACAAGCACAAGGACCTGAGTTTGATCCCCAGCACCAAAAAAAAAAAGTAATGAAATTTCTTCTTAAAGAAATGAATTTCACATTTCTTAAGAAAATGCCATAAGATAAAAACAATAGCAAAATACATATAAGTGACCATAATTAATCAAGTCAAATTGATTTTTTATTGCGTTTATTGGTACAATTCATGTATACAGTACAGTTACATTCATCATTGGGACCTTGTACCGTTACATGACAGGCCTTGGTTCTCATTTTTTCCCCTTGTCCCTGCCCTCCCTTCACTCCCTCCTCCCCTCCCCGTTTACAAACACTTTATTTGCATCTTTTCATTTTCTCACATTTTTTTTCTTTTTCCTTATTCCCTTTCCCCTACCCTTCCCACTTTCCCCACACCTTTAGCCCTTTTCTTCCCGTTTCACAATGTCTGATTGCCTTTAAAAGTTTGCCATAAAAGAATACCACTCTAAAAAATGATCATACTAGATATAAATAATGGCACAATGCTAATTCCATGAACGATATACTTATTTAATAACGATGCATTAGCTATCTGAGAAAGGGGGTTATTGGAAGATATTTTGATTTAAGAGCTACTTATTTATAGATTTGCTATTATAAATGCAAAAGGCATTAAAAGGCAGCATGCCATAAAGCATTATGTAGGGGACATTTTTTATTTATTTGGAAGCCATGCCCACACCCTATCAAAGACGATAAACTTGGGCAATGGCCTGAATTTAGATTCAAAGCTGAGATGCTGAGCGCGTGGGCTGAGGCAGTTATTATTTCCTGAATAAGACTTTATGCTTCATCCAGAATTCATTCTCTCTGACCTTCAGCCAAGAAAGGAAGTAGAGTGGATGACCAACTTTAACACTTGCTCTAGGGATTTCTCTGTAGCTGAAGCTAAAAGGAGCTGCTAATTGAGGAGCCCGGCCTGAACCTAGCACGTTCTGCATTTAGATGGCTTGCCTAAGCCAAACACTTGCTGCTAATTGAGGAGCCCGGCCTGAACCTAGCACGTTCTGCATTTAGATGGCTTGCCTAAGCCCTTGGCAGCAGTGGGACTCTTGCCTTATGCCCTACAGACTTCTGAAAGAAAAGCCATGCAGGGCAGGGTATTACTATGGGAGCCAGCATGAGGGGAGGGGAAAGGAAGGAGGGAAGACAGGGAGGAAGGAAGAGAGGTCTTATTTATGTCTGCCACTTTCAGAATCAATTAGTCTAGTATTGAAACTAGAGCTCCTGTCTAGTACTCATTTACTGAATCAATCACACCTCCAATCACAAGTTCTTGAGATGCAAAATATGTGTTTGGTGGTAACTACTTTGGAGAGTACTTTTCAGGGTCAGGCAGGTAGGAAACAATAAATGTTAGCTTTTGTTTCTGTTGTTATTGATACTTTTTTATGCCATATATGGGAGAGAAAAAAAGATAAAATGTTGAGTTTTGTGTGAAGCTTATAAGATGTTCTTTTGGGGATCTCAAACCCCCATCTTCACCTCAATTAACCCTCCCAGATTTGGATTCTTCAGGTAAGAAGCAAAGCAACTATTTGGCACAGGGAAAACTGAGTAACTTGCCCTCGGACTAATCTTCCTGACAAGCCCTCCGATGGAAAAAGTGTTTCCAATCAGGTAGTTGCCAGCCTTGCCTAGAACTTTTTTTTAAAAGGAATTTGAATAGATAAGGTGGAGGAAGCAAAATTAAAAAGAGCTCTTTATCTAAATCAGACCTTGCTCTTTAGCTAGTTTTAATACATCTCGGTGAAAGATGTATTAAAACATACATCTTTTGAAAGCTCCTACTTGGTAATCAAAGCAAAGACAAATTCAGCTAAAATATCTCAGACAAATATTTAATAAGTAAATACAAGTAAAGAGAGAGGAAAAACAAATTCTTAATAGCACAGCTTGAAAACTAAATGTAGCACTATACATAGGAACTAAAAATAACCAGGATACAAGATTTCCTTCAGAATAAAATTCTGGATATTGAACACTGAGTCATATGCTTCTGAGAAATGGAGGCGTTTCATTACTTCCTCTGAAACTGTCAAGACAAAAACTAGTATTTGTTGTTTTGTTTTGTTTTGTTTTTTTATCAGTGAACTGTGTTTCTGAGGAAGTTTTCTGAAATGATACTTTAAAGCTTTAAAAATCCACACTTAGTTTTTGAAAAAATATACATATTTTCTTTGATAAGTAAGTAATAATAATGTTCTTCCAAAACACTCAAGAATAAAGAAAAATAACTTTTACTTTAACAGAAAGAAAGAAATTTATAATGAGAAGAGATGGGAAAAGAGTTTAAATCTTCATGCCATTTTGCTTTTGTCCAACAAAGAAGGAGAAAAAAGGAGTTTCAGCTATTAACATCAAATTTCCTGCTTTACTGTACTCTGAGGAAAAGATCTAGTTCATAGCCAAATGTTGTTGCTCTAGTATTCCAAAATGCAGGTTGGTATCTAGGGAGATTCCTTCTGATATTTGGGTAAATTCCCGTTGCCAAAATGCCTTACAAGGTCTCAGGTAGATCAGATGCCTTCCCTAATTTTGTTTAACCTCAAGCTTTCATCCTATTGATTTTGCTACTCCTAAAATTATGTCCATATAATGATAGGAACAATCAGTATTCTCATGTTACTCTACTTCATGAATATACTCACACAAATATCTTCTGTGATGTAGGATATGTGTGTGTATAT
>NW_022900927.1:52177843-52191293 GCF_012274545.1 Fukomys damarensis | reverse complement strand
AACTAGATGTTGACTGTAGCTACTGAATTGTTAAGAAAACAATGTGCTGAAGGTATTTTTAATACCAGAAGAATTTGCTAATTAATTCTGTATGGTAATTAAAAGGAAAAAATATGATTTTATCAGCTTTCCATCACTCTTTTAAAAAAAAATACCTGGGATAATTAAATGAAAGAAAGATTTATTTTGGCTCAGAGTTTCAGAGGTTTTCACCAAAGCCATTTAGACCTACTGCTTTGGGCCTGTGGCAAAGAGAACTGTTTACCCCATTGAGGCCAGAGATCAAAGTTGAGAAGGGGATGGGGCCCTCACATCTTTTCAAGAATATACCCCCAATAGCCTAACTCCCTCTTACCAGGCTCCACCTTGTGAAGGTTCCATGACTTCCCAGGACCAGGACACTTGGTGACACAGCCTTCAACATGTGGCCTGTGGGGAATACTTCCAAGCCAGAGCATTAACTAAAATGACTTCTAGGCATGTTGCATGGGCGTAGATAGCAGTAACTTTAATTTGGATATAGAATACCAGAGAGGAGTAAGTTCGAGTCTTTGGGGAAATCAAAATTTCTATTTTATACCTGTTCAATTCAGCCTATCAGGTACACAGGCATATATATCCAATAGGAAGTTGGACAAATGACCAAGGCAGATAGAAAGACAGACTTAGGAGCTATTTGCTTATAAGTCACATTAAAATCTGTGGGAGGAAATGAGATAGTGCAAGTAAAAAAAAATATGCAAAAGTAGTAGGGGAAGATTGAGAACAGAATTTCAGAATGACCCCGATATTGAGATGTGACCACTGGAAATTTGTACCTTTACAAGATATATCTTGGTTCTTAGTTTTTCCCGATTTTCCTACCCTTCCTTCAACCCCTCTACCCCTCCTTATCTATAAAGACTTTATTTCCATTTTTTTCCTTTTCTCATATTTATTCTTCTCCTTTCTTCCCTTTCCCCTCCCCTCCTCCTCTTCTTCCCAGTTCCCCTTTCCTCTTTGTACCTTTTCTTCCTATTTCACGTTATCTATTATACATGTTGATCCTTATTTACACCTTAAATGTTGGCAATAGAAATGAATAAATATAGTGATGCTACAAGAAGAATAGCCTTTCAAATAAAGATTGCCAATTCTTCGTTAGGAGAGCATGTTGTGGAGACCACAGAGGTTTTAACAAAAGACCCCAAATTCTTCTACTGTCTCCTTTCAATAGGTAGAATCTAATTTCTCTCCCTTTGAATATGGATCAACATTAGTTATTTGGTTCTAACAGTAAATTGCAGGGGAAATATCACTGTTTGACTTACAAGACCAGGTCATAAAAGGTAATATGGCTTTCACTGGGCTCTCTCAAGACTCAGACCCTCGAGCATGACACTCATAGCTACCTTACACAGCTGTAGTGATGAGGAGACCCCATGGATCTCACCTAGAGGGAGAAAAAGAGAGCAAGCAACCTCAACTCTTCCCAGTCCACATGCCAGAAAGATGAGGGACGAAGCCTTCAGAATGAGTCCAGTCCTTGCTACCACTTGACCACAACCTTATGGGAGGTTCTGGGGAGAACTACCCTGCAGAATTCAGTCAAATCCTAAAACTATCAATGACAACAATGCCATTATGGTTGGTTTATTACATAGCAACATATAATAGAAGAGACAACAGTGCATTTATTCTGTCAGGAAAGAAACTGGATCAAACAGTGGGAGTCACTTTGTAAGTGGTCTAAAATATGTTTATGGAATAGATAGGGTCAGAAGTACTACTATCTTCCTTTATTCACTGAAAAGAAAGTTTTATTCTTCTTTGTAGAAATCCTTTTGTTTTGTTTTGTTTTGTTTTTTACTTGTACTCTTAACTTTTTGGCTATTCTTTTAATATCATGATAGACAGTATACTGACCACTGCCGTTCTCTAATTTTTTGGCTATGAAGTTTTGTTTCTTTATTGAATAAGAGTGTTTTCATATTTTCTTTACTAATAATATCTTCTATTTTATATTAAAATAACAAAATGATAATAAAGAAGAATAAGTGCTTAAATGGCCCATTACTTTTTATGAAAAAATGACCAGAATTCTGACCTAACTAGAACGCCTTGTAATATTTTTAGATAGGCCAGATTTCAAAGGCCAGTTTCCTGTTGGAAGGGGTATAAGCAGCCACGTCAGACCATAGGAATCGCTCTGCCTTCTCGTTTTGCTAATACAGCAAACAAGTGGTACAGAAGTAACACAGTGGTGTAGAAGACGTAGTTTCTCTGACTTCTCTTCCTCTTCCTCCACTTCACATTCGTTACTTCAAGCCACCTTTAGAAAGGAAGGAATGCACCAGGGCACAGGAGCCCAGAGCTGTGGACTTGCTGCCCACGTCATTCCCCTCTCATCTGAAAAATAGCAAGCGAAGAAATGTTAACCGCTCTGCATCTTTGTTCTCACCCTAACGAACTTTGACCTGAGCTATGTCACCTGGAACAAACACTGGATTCCAGATTTCTGATTGCGCCAGATACATCATCTGACTGTATGAGACTTACAAATCATCTTGTATAAGAAGCTGTATGTTTTCCTCCCTGCTGCAGCATTGGGCTGACTATAGAGTGTCTTTAAGGAAGCCATCCTGTCTACAGACTGTCACATCCTCCTCTGAGAGTCACCATGCTCATCCTAGACCAGGCTCCAGCACATTTTTCAGCTGGAAACTAATTTTGCCTCTTCTTTCAGACCTCGTACCACATGTGTCCTTCAGAGTCAGAAAGTCCTCTCCCCTCTCATGCTCTCTGTAGGACTTTTCCAGCTACAAGGTTTCCAAATAATTATTTATCTCCACAGATGACTCCCACCCAGCATCTAAATATAATTGTGTCATATTTTTTAAATGTCTCAAATATACAAAGTATTGATTTAATGTGTCTCTTTGGTTGTCCATTTTATATTACTTGATATATTTTGAGTTAGAAACTTCTTAACGATGGCAAGGCCAAGGGCTATAGAATAGGTAATGAGAGGTAAGTGATAAATCTCTTATTAAAATAAGAATTTAATCACAATGTTTTTAGAAAATACATGCGTATCTGTCTTTTTAACTTAAAAATTAAAGCACAGTACTGAATCCTCATACTGCTCACAGTTTTCTTACTCATCAATGTTTAAATCTCATCACTTAATTTTGAGTCCTATAATTCTCAGTGTGTTTCCGAAGAAAATCTCTTCTGCATAAGATCACAGCTCTGTTAAACAGAACTTGCCTCTTTCTACAAAATGGAGGTATCAGTGCTAGAATAAATAAATGCCATGGAGAACCAAAGAAAGAACTACTCAGTGTTACTTAATGATTTAAAAGAAGGGACGGAAAAATTGAGTTAAAAGAATCCAAGACTCAAACACCTGCCACCAGCTTTTGGGAAAAGTTGCTCCTTAGGTTAGGAAATACTACTATGGAGAATCCATTCTCTACTTCCTGCCATTACTAAGTCCACTGTAATTTCTTATTCCTGGGACTTAGCCATGGTGACTCTGGCCTGAACTCCGGGCACACTTGTTTATATGCTGAGGGCTGGCCCATTAGACTGCTCGGTGAACTCTAGCAAGCAAACAGAATTGTTTTCCACCAGTTTTGTTTTCATCAAAGAATTCTTTTTAATTCCCCTGTACTGTATGTTGCCAAAATTCTTAAAATACTGTTCATCGAGGATTTTTTCTACCCATCATGGAGCCCAGATGTAGGAACCAAGCCAGCGCAGCTGGTGTAACTTGGCTGAGTCTCACAGATAATTCAATGTGTGAACAGATTTCCTTTTTTATACTGTTATTATTTTGGAAAATTTCTGAGTCCATCTAGATGTGCAGGGCTAGCAGCAACAAAAGCTAAAGTTCTATCACTCATTCACACAGGAACCTCATCAAACAGGGAAACAAAATCATACTTCTTCCTTCCTCAAACCTTATCCCCTAAGCTGAAGAGACACCACTTGTCAGGGGAGGGGTGGGAAAGCGAGATTTTCTGTCATGCATATAATGACATGAAAGAAATATAAAACCCACATCAGAATTTTAAAAAAACAAGAAAATTTAAAGAGTAAGATATACTCATTGAGAAATTCCTACACAAAATCTAGTGATGCTTAAGGCAATTAAACTGGTTTTACATGGGTTTTTTCCTTCTGCTAAATGTTGGCACCACATTTACTACTTGTAAAGCAACTGCATTTTATAGCTGACACTATTTTAAAATGCTATGGTATGAACGTAATATTAATCTTCTGACCTACATTCCAATTTACATTTTTCCATGGTAATGTTGATAATAATAACACAAACTCTCAGTAGAGAGCTTACTAAAGTTTGTCATGTGTGTGGCATGAATTAACTCATTTGGTTTCCCACACATTGTATGAAGAAGGTGCAATCATAATACCTATTTTACCAAAAGAAATCTGCATTGTAGAGAAGTTAATTGACTTGATCAAGAATTTAAAACTAGTAAATGGCACAGCTAGGATTTAAGCCCAAGCAATTTAATCACAGAGCCTGGATGAGAAAAGCTACATGTGTCTACCTTTTCAACTAAGAGGAGAAATTGCTTCTAAAGTACAAGGAACTGCACACAATCACAGCTGTAAACACAGAAGTGGTCTTGTTTTTGGACATCAATGTCAAGTGTGTCACAATGGATAGAGATTAAGAACTGACAACTCAGCTATCTTATACATTTCTTCTCACTTCAAGGAAACTTGCTTGTTTGCTTTGCTCTTTCTCTGCAGATGAATTAATCTGATAAACAAATAAAAGAAAATGGTAGTAATGATGGGTAATTATTTGATATGTGTCCCTGCCCTGACTCATGCAGGCTTTATCACAAGTCATCAGTGTCTTAATCTCAGGGACTGAATCATGTTAGAAACTCTAGTATCATGATGAATTCCAAGCAATTCAATCAGATGTTTTGCCCCTCTTCAAACATGTACATCATTATGCAGCAACCCACTGTATCTGCAGCCAAGCTTGCAACAAACCACCGAACTTCCTTAAAGATGTTGATTTTAGAATTCCTCAACTTTTCCCTTCATTCTGTATGTTTAATAACTCAACAAAAGCATTAAATAAAAAAATAAGATAGAGTAACACATCCATTTTTAAGAGTGACTTAAGGCTTCTTCCTAATGCTTTCTGAATTATAGTGACATGCTATTTTTACAAATAAAGTTGTGTTTGAAATATTAAATGCTGCAGCTTTTTAGAAAGCAGCAATCTAATAGCAAGGCCTGTTGAGCCTAGCTAAAAAGTCTTGCATGATAATAAGTAGTCCATCCCATATGCAAGTGTGAAATGAAAGCTATGTAAAGGTAATATTGCAAAAGTAAAATAGCATCCATAATTGAAGAAATAATGATGGATTTTATCCTGATGATCTAAAGGGAGTTTAAACATAGCATCAGTGTCTCCTTCAAGGATTTAGGCGTGGTCTGATGAGGAGTGAGCTGCATTTGAACTTTGTGCCTGTAGCTTCTGTAAGCAGGCACAACATACAAAGAAAGTGGAAAGTTAGAAATTTTAGAAAGGGAAAAGAAGGAAAGCCATATTCCAAGTATATAAACTCTTCCAATATGGATTATTTTTCACACCATGTTGTTGTTGCAAAAGCAATAAATGTCATGGAACGTCCTGGAATTTAAGTTTCAGACAATAAATACGTTGGAACTGGAAACAATGATATAACATCATGAAATCCATCATCATATAACACTAAAACATTCATGGATCCATAATTCAATAAACCTTATTTTCAGCTGAAGTGTTCTTCCACTTTTGCGAAGGAGTCGGTAAGACTTGGTTCTGGTAACATCACTATTTTGGGGGAGGAACTTGGGAAAACAATTGGAATCAGCAATACCAAAAGAGCCACGCCACTGCCTTAAATGCAGTTCAAGTGTCTTAGATCATAGTTAGAATCTCACATTTTTCTGACTTTCAGTCAATAACATTGTACTTTTCTGATATAAAGCATAAGTGGAAAAATTTCATCCACATTTATAAAGGCAAATATCTTGAAGTACTTGAAGAAATCAAGCACTGTATATTAGTGCAAGCATGTTTCAAAAATAGCCACTGAATCAATTCCATTACTGGGAGGACTGCTGCACTCTATAATTATGTTTGACAGGCTTTTCAGAACTCTCCTCCTCCAAATTACCTGAATTTGAGTGAAAGCCAGAGGGCTATCTTGAAAATTAATGAAAAAAAAAAAAAAAAGAATGCACTTCTCTGAGGTATCAAGCCTGATGTATCATAAGCCCAGGCCTCAGCTGGGCTTGAAGACATCGTGTTGAAAGAAAAGAGTACTTAAAGCACATGTCTGCCAATGTATATGATATCACATACGAGGACTAACGTCTCCTGGATAAGTAATCAGTCAGTGATAAATCAGAAAAATCTCCTCTGCTCACATTGATGTTTCCAATGTGAAGCTATTTATGTAACAAATGCCTGGTGACTCCAGTAAATATTCGTACCACAAACATCTGTGAAATGTGGCAGGCACTAGGCAAGGCACTGGGACGAAACGAGGCAAAGATGGCATCTTTCCTCCTTGAGATGCCTATGCCTATTGGAGGAACTGACATATACAACTTAACAGAATAGTGTCGTACCTAAAGGTAAGCCCTGAGACTATGAAACTCCTGAAAGAAAACATAAGGGAAAACTTCAAGATATTGGTATAGGCAATGATTTTTTTGGTTAAGACTCCCAAAGCTCAGAAAGCAAAAGCAAAGATAGACAAATAGTCTGGAGACTAAGAGATGAGGGTCTCAAATTCCCCGCATAGTGTGGTCAAGGCAAACCTGGGCTACGCAGCAAGATCCTGTGTGCAAACAAGCAAAGAACAAATAGGATTATATCAAAATGAAAAGATTCTGCATAGCAAAGGAAACATAACTGACAAAAAGATTAATATCCAGGATATGTAAGGAACTCAAAACAAACAAGAACAAAAACACAATCCTATCAAAAATGGGCAAATAACCTGAAGAGGCACTTCTCAAAAGAAAAAAAAAGAAATGTAAGTTTCTCATAAAAATAGGGATGATAGCTCAACATCCTTAACCATAGAGAAAAGAAGAATCAAAATTAAGTAAAATATCATCTTACACTGATTAGACTTACTACTATAAAATAACAAAAACAATAAAAATGCTGATGAGGATAAGAGGAAAAAAAAGGAATTCTGATACAATTTTAATGGAAATATACATTAGCATAACCCTTATGGAGAACAGTATGGAAGTCCCCCCAAAAAAGCTAAATAATCCAGCTATCCCACTTCTGGATATTTATCCAATGGAATTGAAGTTATCATGATGAATGGCAATTTTTATGTAACACTCTTCCCAATAGCTATCAAATGGAATTAACTTAGGTGCCCATTGGTGTATGAGTAGTTAAAGAACATGCAATGTGTATACACAGTTGAATCCTTCTCAGCTATAAAGAAGAATAAAACCCTGAAATTTGCAGCAATCTGGATGGAACTAGAAGACATTATGTTAAATGAAACAAGCCAGAAATAGGAAGATATGCAAAAGCTTAAGAAAGAAGTCAATCTGAATGTAAAATAGTGATTTTTTGAGGTTGGGAAGGAGCGGAAGAGTAAAGGGATATTGAATTTGTTCCATGCAAGTAATAAGCAGATTAAAATATCACACTGATATTTATAAATGTATACACTTAGCAAAGGTTAATAGAATAATAGAATATGGTATCACTGTTCATCAGTCATTTAAAAAATTGGTATAGTAACAAATCACAATTGTCATATAATTATAAAATTTATGACATAACGTTCTTCTTGCTTTGATGTGCCTACTGAATTGCATTTTAATAACTTAAAAATTTTTAAAAATTATTACCTTTTCACCAGGTTAGTTCCTTATGTTTGATAATCTTCTTCTGCTTCATATGTTCCATGGCTCTTAGAGACTATTATCATTTTTATAGAAACATTGTTTTAGAATGTTGAAAATATCATTCCCACTGTTCCTTTTAGTAGGCAGAGACATATTAACTTGATGTATGGGAAATACAGAGAAGTGAGAAGCAAACATTCATGAATGTCACAAACTAACACAGCAATTCACTTCCTCACCTGTATGTTGAGAATAAAACAGAGATGCTACATCAAGCAATGTCAAATTGATGAATGAAATTTATATTTTTTAAATGAAAAAAGTATACATACACTTCCTATGTCAAATCAGACCTGTCTATGTCTGTGTCAAATCAGATTACAAATTCTCAGTCCACAAACATTGCTAGAGATTAAGAATTCGTTCTTTGAAACAGCACTACCTTCTTTTCCTATGTCTACAATTTATTATTCCAGCTATCGTATTCTAAACACTTCTTAATCCTATATTACATACACTTTGGATAAGATTGGGATAGATTTATTGTTTACAGTGGAAATGTTTTTCAGAGTTGTGTTTTCATTTTTTAAAGTTGAATCTGGGCCTCTATTTAAAAATTATTATGTTCACTTTATGAAAAAATTATGGAGAGAACAAATAATTCCTATGTGTTTTTCCTGTTTTAGATAACATAAAGAAAATAAATCACTGTTAGTTAATAATTATAATGATTGTTAACGGGCTCTATTCCAAAATGCTTCTCTAAAGTCTGATATTTTCCTCTTATTAAGGTAGCTAAGTGAATGTAATTTTGTGTCTGTCTTAGTCCCTCTGTCACTCTCTCCCTGGGAAGGCGCAGTCACTGTTGTAGATTTGAGAGGAATAGCTGAGGTACCCAGATTCACCCTCTTGCTCTGAGAAGCAGCTGCAGGCAGAGGGCAGGTGGCCACCCGAGGGAACCATGTGACTGTAGTGGCCTGGTCTAAGGCAGGATGGGTAGATTTAAAAGTTCACTTGGCTTTCACACGAACTTTCCAGCCTAGCCGTTACAATTAATGTAAGTATTCTTTTGATCTCTCTCTTTATTCCATTTTTTGCACTCGATTTTTTCAGCCAAGACATCGAATATGAGGTTACACAGTCCACTAATACCACTCTTGCTTGGCTAGAGGTTCAAAGCAGTTTAAGAACTCCACAGCAGACAGGGACCACAGCGGTGGTCTGCACATGATTTCCATCTATTTCTCCTAATAATACTAGAAGAAACATTCAATAATTATTTCTACTTTGGAGCAGGGTAAAATCAAGTCTAGATTGAACACACTTGCCTAAGACACAGAGTGCCATGGGTTTTAAGCCCAGATCCAACTCTGGGATCATAAACAACCACAATGCTAGATGGCTCTACCGAAATTCCTACTAGAATAAAATTAGCTGAAATACAAGCAGAAGCCGGGAGTGAACACACAGTTGTGCATCCTGAGCCAAGCTTCACAAATCACAGAGGGCACCGAGAAAGAGGCCTTCATCACTAAGATGCAGGGATTTTAAAACAAACAAGCTCAAAATGCCATCTATTTTGTGAGCCTTAAATTACAGTGAATGTGGAAGCCACAAATGAAATTATCTGAAACACATGTAAGCCAAGTGAGTGACATCAGTGGTTCTCTGAGTTCTTTTGATGCCTTCTTCTTCTTCTTCCTCTTCTTCTTCTTCACCTTCTCCTTCTTTCTAATCAAATGATGACAGCTGACTTAAACTATGGTGATCTAATATCCTCACTGTACTGTTCTGTGCCAAAATGGCAAAAATGTAGCTCAACTGCTTTATCCTAAGCAACCAAAAATATGTTAGGCAAAGAGCAAACAATCCAAACTACTTCAGTTCTCAAACTAAGCCAATGTCATTTACTGCTCTTCTTTCCACCTGCTTATTTTATCTCAGAAACTCTAATGGTGTGCTCTCCCAAATAAATGATCTCTTATTAGAAGAAAAACAAGGATTTCCCCCCTCCTTTTACCATGTGTTTTTCAGCATTTCTCAATAATGTTGTAGTCTCAGAAACAAGAACAGAAATAGACGAAGTGAGAGAAAAATCCCTTTGATGCTGATAAAGTCGCAACATCTCAATCATTCTCTAAATTGTTTAGCTTTTTTTTTGGCAAACTTGTTTGGTAAGGATCACAGTAATACTGTAAACCTCAGAAGTAAAAAAGTGCATGAAGTAAAGAAGTGTGTCATTTCCCTTAGGATGATTAAGTTAGTTAAAGATTAAAATAGTCCCAAGGGACCTGTCACAGCATTAGAGAATAGTGTAAAATGACTATATAGTAATATGTAGCTTTCCTCAAGCTTATCTTTCTTTCTTTCTTTATTTCTTTCTTTATTTATTTATTTTTTGGTACCAAGGATGGAACTCAGGCCCTTGTGCTTGCAAGGCAGGCAGCAGAACCACTGAAATAAATCCCCAGCCCATAATATGTAGCTTTTGTTGAAAGCTAAAAATATTTCTGAGAGTTTTTATTTGGTGTCTTTAGATCATAAATCCTTTATAAACAGTATGGGATATTTTCTCATTTATGATGTATAAAAATACAGTGTTAATTATTTTGAATATTTCATATAGATTAATGATTTAAGCTTTTTAAGGGAAGATATGAAAAAATGCTATGAGGTATAAAAAATAGCTGGAATAAGAATTTTTCTCTTGAGAAGGCATCACTGATTATTCTAAATAGCTCCTTATAAATCAACAATAAAAATGGAGAAATGAAAGAGAAAAATAAAATATCAGTTTCCTTATCATGCTCAAGAATCTCATATATTGATACAGTTTACAAAATCTAGCCCTCCACAAAAGTGAGAAATCAATTAGTACATTGGGTCAAGCAATTTTTCAATGTTATTTTTATATTTGAAATTAGGTGTGCATCTCTGTATTTCATAATCAAGTGTCTTCAGCTGGTTTCCCTGGGAAACAAATACCGAAACTCTAATTCAGATGTGTCCATTTAGAAGTCTGTTGTTAGGAATCCGGAACAGTGCCCAAGAAAGACTTGTAAGAAGTAAAGGAAGTAGGATTAGCCAAGGAAGAAGCTAGTCTGTGAGGAGTTGCCACGGAGACCTCGGTCAAGTTCACTGCAGTAGGTATGACAATTCAGAGATGTGGCATGGTGAGACAAAAGACTTGTATTCACACTACCCATTTCTGCACTGAACAGTCATTGGATGCAGAGGCCCCCTCAGAGCAGTTCCTTTTGTTTAAAATCAGTTCCTAAGAAAGCCTCAGCTGTGAACTGTTTGTCAGTAGCCAACACTCTAGGTCGCTGAAAGGCTGAATGTGTCTCCACAGAAAAGATGCAGAAAGAGCTCTTCACCGTGCACAGCATCCAGGATACCCATCAGGGTGACAGAGCATGATGGGATAAAAGGTAAGACAAAGTACTTCACTTTATAAACACCATGCTTACAAATAAATCTTGATCGAGGAAGGCCATATAATACTACATAATTCAATTTTCAGGTGAATCGCATACTTAAAAGGTCCTATGGTTTTTGTTGAAAATAATACTCAGTGTCTTCATTAAGAAAATTATTTATAGTGTAAGGACCAGAAAATGGCTTTGTGCTGTGCTCATATACTTATAGCATTGTCCATTGACTGCATGTTGTATTTCAACAGTTCCTATTATTTCATGGAGCATTTACCATATGCCACAAATGATATCAGAGTGAGGGGCTAAATAAAGAATAGCTTTAGTTCCTTGAGTTCACTGGCTAGTGAAACCAAATGCCGTTGAATGAATAATTTTAAGCCAATCTAACAAGGGCTTTGGTACAGGTATCTGAAGGTGCTATGAGTGACAAAGATCACCCAAACTAGACCAAGCCTGTGCCCTACCCTTCCTACCTTGGGTGATGTACAGTAAGGCCACATTCAGTTCCGCATGCAGAACCTGGAGAGTTTTACAGTCTGTTATACCTAAGTTCCCTGGGAAGAGCAGAGTATTTCATGCAAGACTTCTTAGGGGAAGGATCAGGGACGGTCAGGCAGATCAAAGGAGGAAAATTGTTGGGTACGCGCCTTTCCTGTGGTTTCTGCAGGAAGAAGCGAAATGACAGGGCAGGCCAACATAGAACTGGTTAATGTGAAAATTTTCAATGACCTTTAAGGCATTGGGGCTGTCCTCATAAATTAGTCAGTATTCTTTAGAATAACAAAACTGGTCAGAGTTTTCTAATGAAAGTATGGAAGCGAAGAAACCTGTCCATCTGCTGTCTGCAAGCTGGAAATTCATGGAAACTAATAGGGTCATTCAGGTCTAGTCAAAGCCCTGAGAATCAAGGGGGGCAGATTCCAGAGTCTGAAAAACCCAGAGTTCCGATGTTCAAGGGCAAGAAAAAAAGAGCAGGCCCAGGAGACAGAGGAAATTACTTTTCCTCTCTTTTTGTTTTACTCAGAACCTTGACAAACTGGATGAGGCCCATCCAGAGTGCTAAGAACAGATCTTTATCCAATCCAAAGGTTCCAATGCCCATGGCTTCTACAAACACCCTCCGAGATACACAGAGAAATAATCTTTACCATCTGATAACAACAATTAAGCAGGGGTCCTAGATTATCTGGTACTTGGTGCTGCGGCAATTCAGGTGAGTATAGGTTCCCAGAGTATAAGATCCCCCAAAGGTTGGGAGACCAGGATTTAGCTCAGGGGTGCCACTACTTGCCTTGTAAATGCAAGGTCCTGAGTTCAATCCCTGCTACCAAAAAATAAAAGATAAGGTTGGGTATGTGGACTTAATTCTCTGTTCAAGAATTTGTCATCTACCTACAGAGACAAAATCAGGAAAAACAGCACTTTAAAATTATGTTACAGTCTAGTAGAGGGTGAGTAGGAATCCTCAAAGATGAAAATTCCCAGGAAGTATCTTTGAAGCTGAGCTGTGAAGGAGTACACCTTTCTGGGTGGGGCAGATTTATAATTCCCGTCATCTTGTAGAACATACAATGATGGTGGAAATTAGAGTTAAAGTTCATCCTTTTGGCTATAAAGAAAAACGTAGATGCAAAAAAATCAACACTATTGTTAGGATAAAACACTTGTTCTCTTCCAGTGAAAGACACTTGAAACTTTTCCACAAGATTAATTGGTATCATCAGCTATAATGTTGCATAATAATGACTAGTGGAGTGCAGTTAGAATTTATTGGTAAGCATTCTATTATTATTGTGCTATTATTTTCTTAGCAAAGACTATTACAACAATATTCATTTGAAATCCAAATGAAAACTTCTTTGCCTATTACAGGAAATTAAGTCTACTAGACAAAACAGTCAAGAGTTGATTCGGTCATCAGCTCTTCCTTCCCTAATTAGAACAAAACCTCAGTCCCTGCCTTACACTTCTCATTTATTTCTCATTTTATTTTCTCATTATTGTATTATCAATTTTTCTCTAAGGTGTTCTCTCTCTCCCTCTCTCTCTCTCTCTCTCTCTCTCTCTCTCTCTCTCTCTCTCTCTCTCTCTTTTGGCCCTCGGTCTCA
>NW_022900927.1:52099456-52177766 GCF_012274545.1 Fukomys damarensis | reverse complement strand
CTCTCTCTCTCTCTCTCTCTCTCTTTTGTACCAGGGACTGAACTCAGGACCTTAAGCAGCAGAACCACTGAGCTAAATTCCTGACCCTTCAATTCTTTCTTTTACTCTCCTTTTCTACTTCTACTGACTCACTTGACCACTGTTACAAAATTATTGATTTAATATCCATAAAGCCTGAGAAAATAAAACTCTTTCTGTCTTTGTTTTCTTCCTCAGTTTATCCAGACTATGCTGTCCTATACAACACTTAACCTTAACGTATCTTTCCTAGTATCTTTTCCTTAATTGGCTTTGAGGACAGACCACAGCTTATGCTAACTCTCTAAAGCAGTACCCTCGTATTGCTCTTCTCAGAAATCTTAGATGGCTTTCAGTCTTCCAATACAGGTGTCTCCAAAAGAAGATAAAGAAGCCATTTAAATACATAGTTATTTGTGTTTATCTAGACTTTTAAGAAATACTGAACATTTGTAGTATTAACTCCATTATTCATAATATCACAACACTGTTCATGATCACAGCACTCCTAGTTGGCTGAGGCTACTAGAGAAAGTCCATCCATATGAGAGCGTCACTTTCTTATTTTAGCAGAGCCAAGCATAGTTTACATACTACTTGATCATTCTGTTTTAATAATGACCTAGTAAATCTCTAAAAACACTTTCTAATGAGATTGAACAGATTCTACAAGTTACATATACAACATAAAGGTTTGATGGCTCTTTCATTCCAGAGCATTTCTGAGACAAAGCAGTATTTGATGAAGAAATACACAGTTTCCTTCATAAAGAGTAGTTTTCAAATATGATTTTCTCTTCTCAAATGAGAAGTGTTTTTCAGAACTATATTCCCCAAGAGATACTGAAAAATACTCTAAATCTACACCCAAAAATAAATAATAAGAACAAGAATTTGGGGTTATTTCACATAGAGCATAAAACGTTAACAATACTTTGAGGAGCAAAAAATGAGTCACATAATGCCAAATAAATAAAATTGAATAATACATAAAATCATGTAAAATATTTAGTGTTTTTCAGAACTATATTCCCCAAGAGATACTGAAAAATACTCTAAATCTACACCCAAAAATAAATAATAAGAACAAGAATTTGGGGTTATTTCACATAGAGCATAAAACGTTAACAATACTTTGAGGAGCAAAAAATGAGTCACATAATGCCAAATAAATAAAATTGAATAATACATAAAATCATGTAAAATATTTAATTTATCTTTCTTTAATTATGTATTTACATTTTTTCATGCTAAACTGTTGTTTGTTTATGAATGATGTGTAAAATTTAGTAAGTTTGGCCCTGAGCTGTGTTACAGCCAAGGTGGTATGAACTTTTTGGAAGTGAGAGTCTCTGTTGTACAAAATGGACTTTTCCATGTCTCACAGAATACACAGCAGCATCCCTGAACCACTAATACCGGCAACACCAACCATACCATTATAATGCAGGATGTATCTAGACATTGTCACCTATCCTTGGGGAGACAGTCGTCCTCCAAGAAAACCACTAGTTTACAGCTAACAATGAAGGCTGTAAAACTCAAAATTAGAGTCGTGAACTACTGAAATCCAAATCATGTTTCTAATTTTGTTCCCTAACATCTGTATTTATATCTTTTCTTTCTACAACTCTGTTTATCAGCCATCCCTTTTCGCTAGTTTGGCAGTCACTTCTTCCTGGCACGGCTAGCCTATCTGCCTTACATAATCCTGCAGGATTTTCCTTAGGACTACAGTGACTTCCCCAACCCCATTTCTTTACAGTAATGTTTTACTCACTCTTCAAACTGTCTCAAACAGTACTTCCTTTCCAAGACTTCTTTCAAATTCCCTTGTTAGAACCAACCTACCCTCTCGATGCTTTACTCGGCCAGCAATGATTCAGCCGATTCTCATCTGAAGGCTGAATGCCGAGCCTGGCGTAGTTGTACACTTTTATAGAATTTTTGTGTCTTTGTCTCCCTTATATGGGCATACATTAACATTTATAGTCTGTTTGGGTGTGATTTATGTTATAGGGTTACATCAGAATTACAAATGATACACAAAGGCTAATATTGCTACATTGTAAAAAGTTCCATCCCTGCCACATTGTCAGCTGTTACTTCTGGGAAATGAGAAAGGAGTGAGAGGATCAGAAACTTTTCATTCTAAGTCTTTACTTTTATATACAGTTTAATTTTTTCTATCATGAACATGAACTCAAAGTTATAACATTTTGAGTACTCTTTGGGATTTATCAGTATATTTTGGTAAATATCTCCTTTCAGACAGCAAATTTATGAAGGAACAGAATCATACCTTGGCTTGACTGTACGTGGAAATGGTAACTATTGTTATGACTAACATTTGAAACATGAGTCTTTTCTCATACATCACCTTAAGTCAGCCTTACTTTTCTGATTAAAGTTGTTGTCTCAGGCTGGGGATTTAGCTCAGAGTTTCCACTGCCTTCATGTCAAACGCAAGGTCCTGAGTTGGATCCCTGACACCAAAAAAAACATCGTTTCTGGATTATTACCAGTTAGTAATCAATAGTAGAGCTCTTTGTATTTTTCCTGTAGATATTCAGAAATGTAAGCCAAAATCACCATCTCAAAAAAGTAAGATATTACTTGGAAGCAAACATTGACGATTAATATTGGAATTAAGGTCAGTTTGTCTTCTGCTTTTACTCATGAAGAGGGAAATTTTTAGTTAAGATGGTATGACTTTCACAAGATCTTTCTTGTTACCAAGGTAAGGTGCCTCACCAAATCTACTGGTTATTATTTTAATCAAAGAGGCATTTAGATATGTTTTTTTTTAATTTTCTAAAATAAAAGACAATGACTCATGACTATCTGCTGTGAGGATACAGTTGGCCTCGACCCTGCTCTCATTTTTCCATGGCAAGATTAATTACATTGGTCAGTGCCTCATAGTGTCCTTCAAACATTACAATCAACTTCCTGCCTCTTATGCTGTGGAGAAGGGACAATTACCGTGCTTTCTTCAACCATTACTGATGGAAATAGTGACTGCCATGGCCTAACAGAGGAGTCTCAAGGAAAATTTCAAAGATTGTGGAAAAACTTTTAGGAGTACTTTCTTTGTAAGAAACACAGTGTAAAAACAAATAAACAAACAAGAAACGCACCATTTTGTGAGCAACAACGTATTTGCTGATTTCTTTTTTACTGCAAATTTCCACGGATAACATGGTAATTATGCGCATTAAAAACAGTCTAATTCTGAGTCACTCTGTAAGGATTAAAGGAATAAGTGATGGTTAAAAAAATCTACTTGAAAATCATATGTAGCAACCCTTTCAAAATAGAGTGCCGCTTTCCTATGACAGTCCTTTTTTGTTCATGGATCATTTGATTAAAAGCTTGTTTTTCTGAGCATCTCTCTATTTTATTTCTTTGAGAAATTATGAATTTTTAACTCATTAAAAGATGACAATTCTAACAGAGATAAAGTAGATTAAAAGGTAAAGTTACTAAAGGAACAGAGTTTTTCAGAGGAGATTATAAGACTTTTTATTTTTTAAAAAATGAAATAGTAGCCAGGCGTGGTGTAAACCCAACACTTTGGAGGCTGAGGTAAGAGGATCACCATGAGTTGAAAGTCAGCCAAGGTTACACAGTGAGTTTAAATTTGAGGCCAGCCTGAACTGAACAGTGATATGTAGTCTCAAAAAGATAAAACAACAAACAATGTGAATTAGAACATATGCACAAGGGAATAAATGGAGGAATGGAAAAGAATGTGGAAAACAGGGAAATGGCTATTATGAACCAGAAGGAAGCCTGCAACTACGAAATGAAGAGATCACCTTCTTAGGGATGAAAGTTCTTGACGCAAAAATCTTTCTTTAAATCAAAATCAAGTCAAAAAGAAAATCTGAGATGTGAGTTCTGTGGCTCACAGTCCGACAAAGATTTATGAGCATCGCTTGGAATTCAGTATTTGTAGCCTAATCAGCATTTATTGCATTTCAGCAAAATAGTCTGACACAAGCAGTGACCTACTGTTATTGGAAACAGCCTGGCATTCCAGGAATTTCCTGATGTAGAATGTATACAATTCCCATCTTCTTTTGACTGCCGCTTTCTTGACTAGAACAAGACACTTCTTAGTGCAAGTAGAAAGGAGGACAATTTCCTCCTCTCCTCAGCTCCTACCTCCCGCTTCTCAGGAAAGAACAATAAATATTTTAAGCAGAGAATGTTTCATTGTGCAACTCCGAATTTTTAGAAGGCAAAATGAATTCAGCAAGAAATCTCAGTTCTCTTTGCTAACCTGAAAAGAACTGGGAAAATACCTGCCCATTTATTTCTATTTTTCTACCAATGTAGGTGGTAAGGAGGGCAGAATCTCTTCATGCCCAGGCACTGTTATAGCGTTATAGTTTTAGAACATAGCCAATAAATGCCTATTTGCTGAATGAACAGATGACTCCTTAGATACTGCCATGATTGCAGCAACTGCTGGAAGGCCCGAAGCAACTATGTAGAAAATAAAATTGTTGTCTTTGGAGATAAAACACGGACTCCTGTCGAAATAAATACAATTGTGTGTAGAGTTTGATTTAAAAATGAGCATAAAACCTTTGAGGGCAAACAGTTTAATCTTTTTTGAATAGTTGCTACATAGCATTAGGTGGCTTTGTTTAATTTAATTTCAATGTATAGTACTCACGCACAGTATTAGTTTCCTGGGATGCTTCTTTGTTTGTTTGTTTTGGACCCACTGAAATTATAAGAAGACCTTTAATGTCAGGTGCCCAGTTGATAACATTCAGGTTTCAAAGAGAGAAACTGATGCATGAAGAGATATGTATTAAGGGATTTAGTTTAAGGAAAGAGCTTACACGAAGGTCTTAGCAGGCAAAGCTGAAATGTAAAGGTCAGATTAGACTTTCTTAGGATGTGCTAGACTTGTTATTCAAAGAAGGAAGTTCTCCTTCATGGAAGCCTCAATTTTCTACTTAAAAATCATTCAGCCAATTAACTTGTGTCTACTCCTGTTATCTAAGATAATTGTACTCACTTAAAGCCAACTTTATGAACTTTAATCACATCTTCAAAATAACTTAGCAGAAACTTGTAAACTAATGTTTGCAAAATTGTGGGTTATAGTCTGCTGAAGTAAACACAAGAAAACCAGTATGTCACACTATGATGGTATACTTGGGGAAGGAAAGGATGGTATGGTGCTGTTTTCATTTGTTTGTATTTCTTTTTAAACCAAGAAGCTTATTTTTAAAAATTCCGCGAGATGGAATGTGAATACTTTCTCTAGAAAATTTTAACTGAAGCATTATCGGAGAAATTTAAGACAGAAAGCTGGCTTCCAATCCAAAAAATGAGAAATCTCAAGATCAAAATGACACGGGCCCCAGGATCTATAAGAAGTGCATTAGGGCCAGGGATTTAGCTCAGTGGTTCTGCAGCTTGAATGGCATGTGCAAGATTTTGAGTTCAATCTCTGATAAAAAAAAAAAAAAAAAGAAAAGAAGTGCATTAGACCTCATTGATACCTTTATGAACTCTTTCAAGCTGTCTGGACATCAGTGTGTTTTTTTTTTAATTGACATTATATGCATGTTCTGCTTAACTCAGAACAGTTTTCAAAATAAAATATGAAGATGTTAATTAATTTTTATTTCTATTGTATTTGTTTATTTGTTTGCAGGATTATAGCTTAATCCTAGGATCACTGCTCCTTTTTTATTTAAAGGCAGGGTCTTGCTAAGTTGATAAATTGACTGAGCTGGGCTTGAACTTGCAATTATCCTGCCTGAGCATCCTAGAGTAGATATAATACTATATAATATTTACATTTGATATTTTCTCTAAATGTGATCTCTAAATTTTTATATGATGGGGGAGCATTGAATAATGCTTCCTAAAGACATCTTCATCCTAATCACCAGTATGTGAATATATTACTTTAAATGGCAAATAGGACTTCAAAACTGTGACTAAAGCTAAGGATTTTGAAAATCCTAACACCATGATTTTGCCACCAGTGAAACTCATTTTGAGTTTCTGGTCTCCAAAATTGTAGCACAACAAATTTATATTGCTTAATGACATTAATGTTGGATAATGTGTTGCAGTGGCAAATAAGAACCTAAGGTAGGTAATACTGTTCTGAAGACCGTTTTCTCTGTCATGAAGATTGTTCTACTGTCTATTATCTTACTTGTCCAGCCTCAGCTGAAAATATATGGAAGGACAAAAACTTCCAGCTTTCTGTGTAAGTAAGATGACAAATAACATTTTTTCCTGTGGAAGGTAAAAGGACAAGGTGTGTGCAACTTCTGCATAGCATCCTGGAAAACAACTGACCTTTCCTTCACTTCTCCTTTCTGTTTCATGCTGTCGGTAACAAGGACATAATAAGTGTAACAAGAGCAGTTAACAATGGCCGTGAGATGGAAGTTCACATTAAGGATAAGAGAGCAAAAGTAGTAAGATCCAGGATAGCTGATAATTATGAAGTCAATATATTAATTCCTGGCCAAGTAACCATGTTGGGACAAGAGAGGATGGACGGCAGACGTGCTGACCCCGAGTCCTGGAATGCTGGTTCTCAGGCAGACACAGGTGTCCCGAAGATGATGTGCTGGAGCCAAGTCCCTGGACTGTAGAACCACCCCCTAATTCCTTCTTTGTTCTTATTTCCGGTTTACACTCCCTTTTATTCATAAACAGATGCTGTTAGGCCAGGGGTTTAGCTCAGCGGTTCGGTGGCCTGCCTTGCAAGCACAAGGACCCAAGTTCAATCCCCGCTACCAAAAAAATAAATAAATAAATAAATAAATAAACAAATGCTGTTTCACCTAGATGTTCTGTCTTGAGTTTAAACACAAAAAAATAAATAAATAAATAAATAAACAAATGCTGTTTCACCTAGATGTTCTGTCTTGAGTTTAAACAGGGTGTATCTGTTCTTAGCTTCTTGTGATTGCCCTTTATCTTACTCCTGCCTCCTTGTGATTATTGTTAATCATCAAACCACTGTGACCTTGCTTATGTGTGTCACCTTGAAATGGCTATAAAGACCCTAAGTAAGAAATAAACTTTGCCATTAGCATCAGCTTTTGGTCATTCATTGTGTCCATGGTCTCTCCCTGAGTCCCCTCCTCTAGAAGAAGGCCCCAACATACCCAGACTGTGAAAGTTAAACTTTTTGTTTTATTTAAAACATAATGATTTTCAGTTGCCATCATTTACTGCTAAGCCTAATTTGAGCCAATATATTTCTATGTCTTAAGTAGATAATTCTTTTGCAAGCATAGTTAAAAAAAAGAGTATCATACAAAATTCCTCTCCTTAAGGCTAATGTCTTATTCCACTTTGTGTTGCTATAAAATACTGGGGGGCTGGGTTTAGCTCACAGTTCTGGAGATTCAAAGTCATAGTGATGCAATCTGATTGGCTCTGGCATGGACTTCGTTGCAATGACATCACATTACCGAGAGTGAGAGTGAAGGCAATGAGCAGCACATACAGAAGAGAAACTCAGGGAAAGTGCCAGGCTGCCTTATAAAAACACAAACTCCAGGAAACTAATCTAACCCTATCAAGCCCCTCCGAAGGAATGCCTATCACCTTTCACTGAGCTCCAGCTCTTAAAGGTTTCACCTCGATGTCAGCACACTGAGAATCAGGCCTCTAGGACCTGAAACCTTGGAGCATACACTTAACATATATCCCAGTCATAGCTTTCTACCTGGGCTCCGAAGATCATGGTGCCCTCGGGATGTACAATGCATTCATCCAAACCCATAGTGCCTATGCTTTAAATCGTTCCCTTATCACTCAAATCCTCTTTCCATCTGAGACCTCCCTTGCACTGCATTTACAGCCCATATTGCTTTCAGCATGTGAGTCAGTACCACTTCACCAGTCTTTAAGTAGTTCTCTCTCTTTCCTAGTGGCCCCATTTTCTGAGGCCTCACTAGAATCATTCCTAAATAGTGCCTTATTTATAGTAATCTAGCTTCTTTTTTTTTTCCCTAGCATCTTCCTCCAAATTCTTTCAACTTCTGCCCATTACCCAGTTTCAAAACTCCACCTACATTTTTAGGTTTTCTACAAGGTTCATTTAAGGTTTTAACAACCTTACTCCTTGGTACAAATATTCTGTCAACATTATATGGTGTTGCTGTTGCAAAACATCTGAGCCTAGGTAGCTTATAAAGAAAAGCTGTTCATTTAGCTCATAGGCCAGGGCTTGCAGAGGATGGCATCAGAATCTGCTTGTGTCTGGTGAAGGCCTCTTGCTGGATGACATCACAACGGATCCAGCATGCTTCAAAGAGTAAGTAGCACATTCAGAAGAGAGACTCAAGGAAGGTGCCAGATTCCGCATAAAGATTGATATTTGTAGAGATTAATCTACTTCCACAAGACCTGCATTACCCTCCTCCACCCCGAGGGTGGTGCCAGGCTTTGTTTCTTAAAGATTCCACACCTCAACACCACCACACTAGTGACCAAGCTTCTAGTACAGGAACTTTAGGGATACATTCAAACCTCACCATAGCCGTACAAGTGAGGTGTTTTATTATGGGAAGATGCTATGGACTAGAATGCCATGAACAGAGCTAAGGAATCCAAATTCACACACCTTCTTTTAAAATAAAATGGAAAGATGTGTTCTGTATAAAATAGGAATGTACTGATCCTATTTATCATGTACACAACCACATCCCTGTTGCTATTTTTCCAAATAATCACTACCTACCATAAAACTAGATTTAACACTGGAAACTGAGTCTTTTGAAAAGTAAAACTCTAATTTGAAAATCCATAATCTTGTTTTGAAAGTCAAGAGGTTTTTTCTTAGACATGCAGAAGAGTATACGATCAGCCCCTCCATCATGGTTCTAAGATATGCTATGCATTAAGCACTCTTTTACAAGCAAAGACTGCCAATATAAATACTAGGCTATTCATTGTGGGTATCATACTATTCAGAAATAATCAAATTCTACTGAAAGAGATATAAAATTTTTATAAAGCTATTTATCTTTGCTTACACAGCTTGCCATAACATTATATGCTACAATGGTTAATTTGGGATATTAGCTTGACTGGATTAAAAGATACTCAACTTGTGAAACATTATTTCTGGGTGTGTCTGCAGATTTATTTTCTAAAGAGATGGGAATCTGAGTCAGTTGGCTGGCTGGGAGCAGCTAGCCTCACCTTGGGCAGGTGCCATCCACCTAGCTCAGGGCAAGACTAGAACAAAAGGGACAAGGAAAATGTTAATTTGCTTTTTCTCTAGAGTTGGGGCACCCTTATTCTGCCATTGGACATGAGAACTCAACAATCGATGACTTTTGGACTTGGAAACTTTGTCTTCCCAGGCTCCACGGCTACAGGACTCAGACTGTGCTTCTGAGTCTTCCTTCTCCTCCTTCGCCTTCTCCTCCAACCTGCACATGGTCTAACATGGAACAGCTCAGACTGTTACCATGGGAGTCCTTAAGAGGAGTCTGTCTATCTATCTATCTATCAGCTAGCTAGCTAGCTTTATTGGTTCTGATTCTCTGGAGAACTCTGGATGATAGACATGCTGATTTGCTTATTGAATATGATTTTTCCTTAGTGTGGAAAATGCAGGAACATGCATGCTGGCAATAAGACTGCACTTAATAAATTTTTTGAATAGAACTCAGCAGTGCTAGAAAAAATATAAAAATACAACTTTCACTGCTAATCAACTCTTCAGACTTCTCCCATTCCATCAATGCAGCACAAGAACTAGTCAAATATTTATTTCATAATAGCAAGTTTTATTTATATCCTTTACAGTACTCATTAATTTACCAATGACTCCTCTTGTTATAATAGTAAAAAAGCAACATCAACACTGATCCCAGCACCTGAAATCTCTAAACACAGATCTCTAGAAATGCTTGGGGATAAATCTGAAAGGTGTGATAAATTGATGAGGGACATCACTTTCCCACATCTGGATGAGGGACATCCCTAAACTGCCTGAGGGACATCCAGAAAGCACTATATAGGATAAGGGAATGCAAGGATCCGAGTTTGATCCTTGATTTAAAAAAAAAAAAAAAGGATAAGGGAATAAACATAGACAAGGTCTTTTTAAAAACTGCCTTTTCTAATATTCTTTTTTCTTTTTTTGGTACCAGGGATCCAACTCAGGCCCTTGCACTTGCAAAGCAGGTACTGAAACCACTGAGCTAAATCCCCGGCCTTTTGCTAATATTCTTAAATTGAGTGAAATGACTGAAAGTAAAAGGACTTGATAAATAAACTTTGAATTCTCAGACTCATGCTTGGTTTAGGAATTTAAAATTAAGCTGTGGAGAATAAAAGCCATCTAGGCTACAACTTCCCAAGATTCTTTCCTTAAACCATGCCTATAATGCACTCTTGTACTCCAAGCCCTCTAGGAGGCTGAAGCACGAGGATTGCAAATTCAAGTCCAGCCCAGAAAACTTAGACACTGGATAAAGCCTTTTCTCAAAAGAAATTAAAATAATAACAAATTGAAAAAACGAAGTCAATTATCAGTTTCATAATAGCAAAAAAGAAAAAAAAGGATCAAGACCATATCTCAGTCCCAGAAGAGCCCAAGACACAGCCCCACCTTAATATTGACCAAAATAGCTGATAGAAGAAAAAAATGTTAGTGCTAACAGCTAAATTAGTGTTTTACTAAAAATATTCTAATATTCCTCCTAAAGCAAGACGAAGAATATGTTATCCCATATTCTGATGTCAGCTTTTTTTAGCAGTAGAAATACTTTATGGAGAGAAAGAAGGCTTCTGTCTAAGAAAGACAGAAGGGGGACCAGAAACTGGGTTGCCCTGGTATCTAAGCTTTTTAAAAAATGACTCCAGTATAACATCTTCTCAGTAAAAGATAAGAAAGGAGTAGGAAGAAAATAAAATATGAGCTGTGTGAAATCTATAGAGAAAAATTGAAAATAATTAGGCTCAGAAAGAAAAATATGATCATGCCTATTTTACACATAAAAGGAAATAAAATCTCAATCCCTTCAACCTAAGACATCACAAAATGATACTATGAAGACAAAACTGAAAACCAAGAAAAAGTAAAAACAGGAACTGAAAACAATGAACCAGAGAATACAAAGTCGTAGAAAAGACTGGCAAAACCAAAATCTGATTTTGTAAACACTAACACAGAAAAAGAGTAAGACAGTTTTACAAAAGTAAAAGAGAACTTGTGAATTAAAAGAAGACATCACATTGAAGAATATGGTTTTCTTCAGTCAAGGGAAATGACAGTTTCCAAAACTGCTGAAATTGAGGGTTGTCAGCCAGCAAGACCCTAAGCAGCAGAGGAAATGGGCCCTTCAGTTCTGACAGGAAGGAGAGCAATGACAGCTTAGATTGTCCTTATAAACCACAACAAGCACTGCCTTTCCCCCAGGAGTCTGGTGAGCCACTTTTGTTCAGGAAACTTACAAGAGGAATTCCTGAACTTTGCAGCTGCTACTCCTCTCCCCACTGCTATCTTGGGATTCTCCTATGCAACCTGGAACTTTGCTCCTCTTGATGTCACCTGGTAGCATGACCTAGACCCTCATCCCTGATCACATTCCCACTTTGTGGGCAGCTGTCTATAGTCACTCATCGTAAGGAATGGGCCAGGAAGTATTAAGAGCTGTCCCACTGGATTGCCCAGATATATGGGTGCCACATTTATCTCCCTCTGTCCGCATTGTGTAACAGCAACCTACTTCCTCCTGATTTTCAGGGTCAATTTCCCCCACCAAGAAGGCAAATTCTTTTTTTTTTTTTTTTTTTCCGTGTCCTGATCTCTTGGAACAAAGAATCTAAAATATCTGGGCAGTAGGCATAGTTCCACTCAATGGGTATTTTGTTGTTTCTCCTGGTAAAAATCTATCTTGCTTTGAAAGCCAGAACTCTTAGACTCACAAATGCCAGAATGGTGGGGAAGAAAAGCATAACTTTCCCTAGGTAGACTGCTAGGAGTGGTGGTGCAGGAAGCAGGAATTTTATTTTCCTAAATAAAATTTTAGTATATTTAAGTTTCACAACCTAACTTCATGTGATACGTAGAAAGAGTAAACTGTTATTTTGTAGTAAAGCAAATTCACATATGCATCTTCTTTTTTGTGACAATGTGTCACAGATCAACAACTTAAAATAAAGTACAATGTTATCACCTATAGAGTTTATACATCAAATCTCCAGATTTTTTCAACTCATGCATGTTTATCTTGTATCCTCTGTCCTACAGTTTTGCATTGCTTCCACTCTTACACCTTTGGTACTTACTGTCAGTTATTCTATATCTCAGTATATTTGACTTTTTAATTCTATGTGTAAGTGTGAAATTTCTGGTCTGACATGTTTCACTTAGTATAATGCGCTCCAGTTTTATCCATATTGTGGAAAATGGCAGGATGTCCATTTCTAAGAATAAAAAATATTTCCTTTTGTATATATCCCACCTTTTCTTTTTCTATTCTCACACAGATAGATATAGTTGTTTCTGTATCTGGGCTCCTGTGAATGAGCCTGTAATGCATATGAGAGTGCATATATCTTTATGACATGGTAATCAAATTTCCTTTGGGTTATTACCAGCAAAAGCATGCTGGATAATATGGTAGTTGCATTTTTTTATTTCTTGAGAAGCCACCATACCATTTTTGTAATGACTATATAATGTGCCTTTCTACCACTGGTGTAGTTTCTCTTTTATGCACACCCTTCCCAGTATTTTCTCTCTTTTTGATACCAGAGTCCTAATGGGCAAGAGATAATATCTCATAGCAGTTTTGGTTCACATTTCCCTGATGATAATTAATGATGTTGAGTACTTTTGCATGTACTTACTGATCATTTTATTTGTTTTTTTTTCTTTCATTTTTAATCTAGTTCCTTGTTTACCTATTACTGAGTTGAATGAGTTCTTTATAAAATTTTAGGTAATAACCCCTTAGTATGTATGTGATTTATAAATACTTATACTCAACCCATAGGTTGCGATTCCATGCTGTTGATATGTTTTCTTTTTTTACTGTGCAGAACCTTTTTTGTTTGATGTAGTCCTATTTATTCATTTTCATTTTATGTGCCTGAGCCTTTGGTGCATTATCTAAAGACCCATTGTTCAAACCAATACCCAGGAGTTCTTTCACTTTTGTTCCCTTCTAGGAATTTTATACGTTTAGATCTTATACATTAGTCTTTTATCTATTTTAACCTGATTTTGTGTGAAGTATTAAATAAAGATCCTGTTTCATATATTTTTGCACATAGAAGCCTAATTTTACCAGCACCATTTACTGAAGAGACTGTCCTTTCCCTGTTGCATCCTTTTTATGCCCATGTTAAAAATTAATTCATAGTATATGTCTGTATTTCTTTCTGTTTATTTCCCTCTCTTCTGTTCCTTTGGCTATGTATCTGTGTTGTGAATGTAAGACTACTCTTAATTTTATTTCTTGTTTCTAAACAGCATATATTAGTTACACAACACCGCATAAGAGTCATTGACTTGGAGTGTGAACAGCACCCTGCAGGCTAAAATCCTATCTTCTCTAGGTAATTTCTCTAAGATGGCACCTCAGCTATGCCTTCAACAATCCCTTGATCATTCCATTATTCTGGCCAATTCTGGATTTAGTATTTGATTACACCTGTGATAGTAATTCAACAGAGTAGGCTATGGGAGTAAATAAGAGAAAAAATGTGCTCTGACTTTAGTGTGTATTTAATGGTAGGCAATAAGACTTTTTAACTGAAACCTATAACAATCCAAAACTAAATCTATCCAATAGCATAGCATTAAAAAAATGGAACTACTAGAAAAATGAATAAATTTACCCTCATTAAGGATATTCCAGTATACAGCACTTACTTAAGTAATGGTTAATCTAGAGCAGCAACAGCACCAACAAAGCCCAGTAAGAATACCGAACATTATAGCAATTAGAACAGACCGATAGGAAGCTCTTACAAAGAACACAACTACAATTACAGATAGAATCTTTTCTTGCAGACTTGGAACAATTAAAAACACTTTCCACCTCCTAGCCCATTAAGTCTACTTAAACAAACAATAAAAGATTGTAATCAAAAGAACCATTCTTTCTGCCTATAATACAAGTACATTAGAAATCAACATCAAAGGCTGAATAGACACACTCCATATATTTGGAAATTAGAAACTCCTAAATAACAGCTAAGCTAAAGAAGAACAATGAAAATGACAAAATGCATATAACAGACCTATCAAAAATACTGCCTGACAAAATTGTAGCTGCTAAAACTATTTTAAAAAACTATATAGCTACAAAATGACCCTGTGTATTAGAAGGGGGGGGACTAGTTTGAAATGGATGAGGTAAGTATTCGATTTAAGAAGCTAGATAAAGATATAAACTACATCCAAAGAAAATTCAAGGGAAGCAAGTAATATATATAATAACTAAAAATGAAGAAATACAAAAGATAAGGATAAGTACAAAAGTTAGGAGCATAAGGGTAATAAAATGAACAATACAGATGATAGTAATCAAGAAGGCAAGAGGCTCAAACAAATAATATCAATGAAAAGGAGTAACATTAGAAAAATACATTATACACAATATCTAGTAAAGTATTACGTGCTGAAACTAAAATATTAAAACATCTGATTTCTTATATCCATTAAACTGCTTCTGCACAAAATAAAAGATGAACGTATTTTTAGTTCATTGGCAATTTCTATCCAATATTCAAGAATGGAATAATTCCACTTTAAAGAAGAGAAAGAAAAAGAGAGAGGAAAATTAATAATCTTCTACTTAATTTATAGTTCTATTACAGTTTCACACCAAACCACACCAAAGGTAATATTAGAAAAATACCAAATACAGAAGTACAGAATTCACTCTAAAAATGTATAAAAAAACAGTACAAAATGACTGTTTTATAAAATAAGTTAAAAGAATACATCACATTTTGTTGAAATTAGCAACAGCAAAATGATTTGAATAGCTGATAAAATTTCAACATCTTCACAATTCAAAGACAAAAAGACTCTTGGAAAATCAGAACTAGCAAGGAACTGTTTAACCTGATTAATGGCATTCCAGTCTCCTCTAACTCTCCCAGAAAAAAGCTGATTGAAAGTTCTCCTCTTTTGACATTTATTGACTATTGCACTAGAAGTTCTAACCAGCACAATAAAATAACAAAAGCAAATGAAAAGTAAAATAATTGGAAATAAGGGACTGAAATTATCATTATTCAGAGTTGATGTTATCTACCAAAAAAAAAAAGGAAATGAATGCACAATTAAAGTATGAGAGTCCAGCAGTTGTTCTAAATACAAAATTAACTGATGAAAACTGAGTGCATTATATACTCTATCAATAATTATTTTTAAGTGGTAATATTAAAAAGATAATTTTAATAACATAAAAAGTATCTAGGAATAGAGCTTCTCAAGTATGTAACCAATAGTGTAACAACTTAACACAGAATGTGGGGACAATTCTGGGCTTCGGTAGGAGCATATGGAAGGTTCTGCTATTTTATGCTAGTGGGAATAGGCAATCAGTTTTCTTGAAAATTGCAGGAAGCTCCCTTGGAGAGGGCCTGGTGGCAGCTGCGTTTTCTGGAGACTCTGGTTTAGTCAAAATGGGAAATTCAGGTCAAATTTGAAATGTTTCCACTGTACAACAACTAAATGGGAATACATGGAAATGAGTATTATTCTTTATGGTGAGAAACAAAATATTCAAACTCAAGCTTGTTCAGTCTTCAAAATATACATGAACTTGGATGACAGGGCACTCTGAAACCGAGATAAGATCCTTCCAGATGTCTTGAGTTATCTCAATCGGGACATTGTATATTTGACACAAAGTGATGACATTAGTGAGAATGAAAAGGGGAACTATTCAGGAGCAATACTTTATTGTTCTGGCTGGCTGTTTCCCACTAGCTATCAAGTGATGAGTCCTCTATATTTTGCAACATTATCATAAGCGCCAAATATGCCATTAACTTATATTGTTCCTGCATTTGTAATTCAATCGGTAATCTTTTTACAAATTTGCATAATAACTGCCAACTGCAATATGCTAGTAAATTTTTTTCAATTGTATAAAATGTGAAAGCTCGGTGATGTTGGAATTTTGTCTCCCTCTTAATCTATTGAGTGACCTCTTCGTATGGCCTTCAGGCTAATACTGATTCCTAGGGCACCACAAGTATATTTCATTAATACAGAAACAACAGAAAAACAGATAAAAGGATGGGTGGATAGGTTGATGGATGGATAGAAACAAGATTACTGGTTATGCAAGAACATTATTTGAGAGAGCTTTTTGAGTGATAAATATATAAAATCCAATACAATTTCATTACTTTACATATGCATTTATTCACTTAATTATTAGCTATTATAAAGATATATATAAATAAGTCTGCATCTCCACTGAATTATAGTAAGCAAGATAGGCTTGTAAATAAACATGTTAATGGATTACATGCTAAGATACAAATGTGTCTTGAGGTACAAGTATCATAAAAGAAGGAAAAATCACGACTGTGGGATGAAGAAAGAAAATGGAAGAAAAAACATTAAAACACAGGACACATTTTCCCAGAGGAGATATATAAATTGGCCCACTAAGGTAAGTGGAAACTTGGCAGGGCCAATTCTAAGGCGTGTCCCTTCTTTGCTCAAAAAAGCAATTATTCAGCACTTTGAAGGTGTTAGACTATGGTAGTTGCTTGCAATGCAAAGGAAACAAAAATGTATCTGCACTCGAGAACTTGTAATCTAAGTTGGAAAACTTGTCACTAGTAAGAAACTGAAATATTAAAACATGCATAGTAATTTTTACATGTGTGATTGAACAAAGTTCCATACAGTAAAATAGAACAATTTTGTCCTCACAGAGGAATTGAGTATTGCTTTCCAGGGGTGACATATTGGACTGTGAAACTAATTATTAAAAACTTCTGCCCATTATTTTAGTGCTTGTAACATGGAGAACATAGCTATAGTTTCCACACATTCGCCAACTCAATATCATCAAAATATTATTATAAGTCCAAGGAATTTTTGAAAATAAAAATACTTTTGGCTTTTTCCTAAGAATGCCACTTCTCCATTTCAAAATTTTAAAAAAATGGTTTGTGTACAACTTCTTGATATTTCTTAAAATCGGCAGATTCAAAATAATCAATTGCTTATCCGAAACAGATGTGTTCTTTCTTAGCCAAGGTAAGTATGAAAATCCTTAAAGCAGATTTCTAAAGAATCTTGATCATTAATACCTTTCTCCAGATAGAAATTTTAGCAATAGATCTATAGAATGGTCAATATAATATTAATTTTAAAAATACAGGCATAGATTATAAAATCTATATTTCTGCAGCTTTGTTTTAAATACTGATGACAGCCATACGTGATTTAAGGCTCTAGAAATTAACTGTTTTCTTTGCATTTCCACACAAAAACCAAATATATTTTAATTGGACAAATGTTGATTGATCATCCTTTGTAACCCTGGTAGAGTAAGAGAGTTAACAGGCTATGATTGCTTTTTGAAACATGTAAAAATATCTAAACAAAACAACAAAATGTTAATGTATTAGAAAAATTACCAAAAAAAAAAAAAAAAAACACAAAAAACTACAAAGTAGAAAAGAGGAAGAGCTTATGTCCAACGTGGAGAATGAAAAGGACTCAGAGAGGACCAACTTCTAGCACCAATTCCAGAAGAGAGATAGTGTAGGTAGTATCTTCCAGAAGGGAGGAAACTTAAAAGCAAAGAACAAGATATACTCAGAAACCACTGAAGAGCTCAATTTGATCAGATTATAAATCTGCATTAACAAGTTCCTGTGTCCCATATCTAACTGTAGTGCGTGTCTGAAGTTATGAAGGATATAATTAAGAAATCTGTCATAAGGAGGGGGTGAAGGGAGGGCAGAGGTAAGGGGAAAAAATGAAAATCAAGACTTGCCATGTAGAGGTACAAGATCCCAACAATGAATGTAACTGTACTGTATCCCTAAAATGTACCAATAAACTCAATTAAAGCTGGGAAAAAAAAAAAAGAAAGAAATCTGTCATGAGCATTTGGCCAAAGTTGCTCAGGTAAGGAGGAGGGAAGTTGCAGTCTATGACTCATCTATCTGCTAAGTGAAGAATAAGACATCTGAAGTAAGGTGAGAAAAAAGCCTAAACAACAAAATTCAGGTTCAGAAGTGGAAGAACTTGAATGCTAATGGATTGTTTTATTCTCCCATGTGGAAGGAATAAAAGATCTTTTCCTTTCTTTCTGCGCTACTGGGTTCTCAGCTAGGACTCCCTAACAAAAAGTAGATTAACAAGAGAAAAAAGCATGGGACATAAAAGACAACCCATAGAAATGTTAAGACTTTATGAAAACAGGAGAATTGTGGGGAAATGTGATAGCATAAGGAGGGTAGAAACTCAGACCTGTCTATCCAGATATTTCTCAGTGTCCTTCCATCTTCAGGTCTTCAGCAATCAGGGTGCTTCTTCCCTCTGGTTCAGAAAGGGCCTCTTTCTCAAGGGTCTTAGGACCCTACTTCAGGAGAACATAGGAGTGTTTCTTGTATCTGGAATTTCTAAAATTTCTTCAAATATTCAATATGCCAAGGCACCATAGTTTAAGTTAGTGTGTCTCAAATACCATACATCCTTTTAAAATGCAGTTATAGAAGTAATAATAAACTTGTTATAAAAGATTTTTTAGAGCTAAAGCTAAAAAGTTCTTCTCCAATACTAAAGAAGGGTCAAATCAGTGTACACTTTTCTAACTTTTATCCATATATGTAGAGGCAGGTATAAAATATAAACCTAATAAAAGTTGTTTCAGTAAACAATAGGCCCCCCTACATGGACAGCTTTACAACTCACTTTTTATTATGTGGATAGCTTTTTATGAAATGCATAGACATTTATCTCATCTTTTGTAATTAAAAAATAATATTTCTTACCTGGCCTATTACTGACCAGTTCTTTAGCTGGCTGGGACCCACTGAAACTTTTCAGCAGAAAAAACAATTATAATTTTTAATCTAAAAAAAGGATGAATGTATTGAAAAGAAACAGGACATAAAGAGAACATTTGGATTATTGTGATAATCTAAGTAAACTGTAACGATGACAGCTTGAATGGAAAGTAATTATGAGACGTCTCAGATAACAAAAGAAAACAGATTCATAATTATCCTGGTTTACCATGTGGGAGCCAAAAGAGTGATGAGAGGATAGGCCACTGCTGCTGATGAGGAAGATGAGAAAGACCTCTCTCTCAGTAAAGGAACAGAGGGCTAAAACACAGCTTCTTTGAGACTTTCCTACTTTCACCCTCTGCTTTCTTAGTTGCCCCATCATCTTACATTTCGCAAATCACATCAAGCTAATCACAACAATAATCCCTATGATTTTACCTAATCATGACGCTCCCCCTTTTTATGTCCCTCTCAGCATTGTTCTGCCACTTCTCATTCATTCAATACTACTGTTGGTTTAGTTTTACTTCCGGTCAAAAGTCAAGATAATTCAGATGGCTAATACTGTGGTTGTCATTGTTCACCAGAGAAATAAGGCTGATAGGATATTAACATACAGATACAGAAATGAAATAAAGATGGTGATACAGATAGTAATAGAGAAGAAGATACATAAAGGCGGATTTATTATAGGACTTGTTTTATGTTATTACGGAGGCTTAGAATTCTTATAATGTGTAAGCTGGAAAACTAGAAAAAGCAATGGTGTCATTTAGACCAAGTCAGTAATACGGATTGAAAGATCTAAGTCCTTGTCTGAGCCTTCAGATACAAGAACCAAGAATGTCAGTGTCTATGGGTAGGAAAAGATGAATTTCCCAGACCAAAGAGAGAGAAGGAACTCAAATTTTTCTGCTTTTTTGTTCTACTCAACACCCCAATGGGTTGGCTGATCCTTGACACCAGTGGGGAGGGTGATTTTTACTCATGCTACTGATTCACGTTCACATCTTTTGAAAAAAATCCTTACACACACACACACACACACACACACACACATACATGCACAGAGAATAATATTTTACGAGCTATCAAAGGCTCCCTTAGCCCATTCAAGAGGACCATAAAACTAACCAGTATACTCACTAACATCTGCTGTACTGCTGCAACATATTGGACATTGTATTTGCCTTGAACACACTCTATTATGTCATTGAATCTTCAGAAAAAGATTCATTTTGCTTTTGTGGAATTAATTTAGCATTGTCCCAAGAGTCAGACTCCTCATCTGGAAAATGAGAATGACAGTGTCTACCTTCTGCATCTATCTCATGAGTAGCTTTAATAAATGCTCAGGATCAAGAGTGATCCTGCCACATAGTAAGTGCAAGAATTTGAGCTATCATTAGCGTGAGTTCTCAGCCCTACATAAAACAGTCACTGTGATCTGTCAAACCCCCATATTTCATGCCGATTTTATAGTTCTAGGTGCTCTACATTTTTACATCTCACTGCCTTAGCCCATTCTCCTCCTTCTGGTCAAAATATCTTTATCTTCTTACTCATAAATTCTCTTCATTTTTATATATTCCAGTCATATGAAAATTTTCTCTATGATTTTTCTGGCCTGGTAGTAATCTCTTTTTCTCAACTACTGAAATACTTTATATGTAGCTATCTTATAGCACTTTAACTTGAAAGCTATTTTTATAAGTGTTTGTTTACGTGTCTCATACATGTGGTTTAAATACTTCTGTGTATATACATCTTCACTTCCAGGCTCTAAATTTCTGCAGAAATTAGGAGCAGGAGCAATTCTTTAAACTTCATGAAATCTAAAATTACATTTTTACATACTAGCCACAACAAATCATTTTTTTCATATCTCATTTTAATACAGATGTTTCAATTAGTTTAATTTTAATTTTTATGTTTTTGCATTGTATAATGATTACATTCCTTGTGTGGAGTTGATGCGTGGACATAACTCACCTTAATCCTTTTTCTTATCCCCTTACTCTCTTACTCTCAGCACCTTCCCTTCCACTATCTTTTGATTTTCTTCCCTTTTTAAAAAGATCTATCTTCTTCTTTCCTATTATTCTTTTATTTTGCTTATTTTTGTTGAAGTCCATGCTGGTTATTGTTCATTTGTCCCTACAGACTCATGCTTCATGATGCTTTCCTTGCCAACAAGCTAATAATACAAGCACCTCATGAAGAGGCAACAGAGAGGAACAGGCAAGAAATCAAAAGAAAGGACAAAAGTAAAGACAGGTTGCATCCCTTTCCTCTCAAATTTGCCTTGGGCTGGCTACAGTTTTCCAATAAAGGTCACTGTTCCACTCAAAGTGATCAACTCTGCAGAATCTTCGCTTTTGAAGCCACCAATGGATCTACCCATTGGTCAGTTTGGGCTCGGTTACTGCACCGACACTACTTGCAATGGATCCTTTTAATAAACACCCACTTCTTGAATGATCCTAATTTGAATATGTCATTTTATCCTTATCGAAACCATCTACTCAAAGTTTTTGGGGAAATTTTTAGATAAAGAGGAGAGGATGTAGGAAAGTTACTCCTTATGAGTCAGGTAAGAAGAAAGCCTTTGTTTACTTTGATTGATGAAGACAATAGAGTAGTTGGAAGTTGGAAGAAATTGGAAAAGAATTGGAACAACTGCTGAAGAAAATACTTTAGAAAGTTAGTTAATGATAAACAAAAGGATAGCAGCACAGCACGGAAGGCCCAATTGCACAGAACTAAATTGGCCGGCTCCTCTGAATTCTCCAGCAGGGCTTAACAGAACACAATCGAGAGAGTTATGAAAACACAACAAGACCAATCAGGAGTGATAGGGTTTAATTAACTAAATTGGAAATGACAGGAGAGTAACAAGTCCTGGCCTCCAAAGGTGCTAAAAGGGGTCACAAACAGGACCAACACAGACATCCACAGGAAGAAAAGTGGCGCTAAAAAGAGCTTGATGGGTAATCTTTCACTGTGCGTCCATTTACAGGAAGTGTCCATAAGGTCAATTGTCCAACATTACTGGTAGTAAAAGATAGCAGTGGTTGCTTTTTAAAAATTTGTATTAGGCAAGATTTTCTTACTTGCAGGTCAATTCACGTGCCAGTAGTTAGACTTCCTATAATTTATACTACATTTAAGATAGTAAGATTTAGATAACATCCTTGTTTTCAGAAATTTCTCTTTTTGCTTCCTTTGAAAATTTGAATTCAAAAGCACATTTCATTTTGTAGAATTCAAATATTTAAAATTTTCTCTAAATGTTGCCTCAGTTCTTCTTTGCTGCCAAGACTTTGCATTTCTGACAAATTAAGAGCAACCACCAGATTTTAGACTTTGATGTAAAGTAACCACAAGGGAAAGGAAAAGAAGAGAAGAAATGCAAAATAATCGCATTAAAGAAACAAGTCCTTGACTGCAACATAAAATCAGGAGGAACTGCTGTGCTAGCTCACATAGTCTACACAAAGGTTACCAGGGGAACGATACTTGCACATTTCCTGGTTCTCAAAAATGTACCAATGAAATGTTTGTGTCTGTCTCTTTTATTTTCCTTTTGGAAGTCTCAACTGAAAATCTCCCAAGCTTAAGATTTCCCTGTTATTTACCTCTTCAGTCATTTTTTAGTACGCACATCACAGAATCCATTAAGCTGGCAATATATAAAAAGACATTGATTTTTTTTAAAGTTATGAGGGCAGTATGCAATGAAAATTTCTGCTTCTCTCCCTGGAGCCTTTAAACATAAGAAAGTATGAGTTGATTTTGCCTCTAAGTATGTTTCATTTTTGTTTATTCTTTCCACGTTTAGATTATAAGTTCCTTCAGGACAGACACTAGATCTAGTTTTTCATATAATTTCCACAGAAATTAGAAAATTCTAAAACCCCAGTATAAGAGGTGAGTACCTCTTTGCAGCTGTTATTAAATATAATATTAAAAAGCAATTTTGAAAATTATAAACTGACTTTTCTATTGAATTTGTTAAAATAAACTCAGGTCTGAGATTTTGTGCCATAGGTAGATAATCACAACTAAGAAACAAGACTGCACAGAGGCAAGTGTGTTTGTTTTGTTCTAGTGATTGAGGGTAAATAAATGTAACCCGTAACCCACTAGATATCAGATACACGAAGTTCATGTCGTCTAGAATCAAAGAATTAATTCTAAGGAACAACAGAGGTTAAGAGTAGGAAAAATTTATTGAAAGAGACAGCTCTTGAGAGACAGGAGGGGAATCAAAAGTGCATTGCCAACAAGCCCATTTTTCAAAGGAAATTTTATAGGGCAAAATCATAAGTTGGGTACAAAATCACAAGGTAAGTACAACATGGGTTAAAACTACGATCAACCAACAAGATTACAAGTAACGGGCCGGGGATTGAGCTCAGTGGTGCTGCCACCTGCCTCGCAAGCACATGGTCCTGAGTTCGATCCCTGGTACAAAATAAACAAACAAATATAGCCATTAGGTAATATTGATCCAATGGGGAAGCAGGTCATGTATCTAGTGTACATGGAAATAACAAAGGCCTTTCTAAGAAGAGATGGATCAGGAGGTCCTCATCACCCACCTGGCTGACTGATGTCTATCTAGACTTTATTGGACAAGGTGATATTAATTATAGTGCAATCTGTCATTTACTGCCTATCACCTGGTGAGGCATGTGAGTGTGATCATTTCATCTTTATCTTGAGGTCTGGCCTTCACCAGATGCACCTCCAGCCACAGTTATAATGTCTTTTCTTCTGTACTGATTCCTCAAGGGCTCATTCCTGTCTGACTGCCTAAAATATTTCTACCTAATGTAGCTGTTTGTAACACTAGGTAATATGTAATATTTCTATCCTAGTTTGAAACATTTGGAGGAAGAACAATAGAGGATTACTCATTGCTTTCCAAATGTCTACTCTAGGAATGACCTTTGGTTATTCCTAAATTTTGCTTCACCTGTGTAATAGAATAGACAAGGCAAATGAGGCATGAATAATATTAACACTATATTTAGGGGTTTACTAATATTAATATTATATGATTTACTTTGACTTTGGTTCAAGACATATTAAGAAAAGAAAATGAGATCTTAGTAATAAGATAATTTACCTGTAAAATATAAGTATGCAGATTTAACATAGACATTATAATTGGGCCCTCCTCTCAGCTGAATTTGGGCAATGCCTGCTGGCCACCCCTACCTCAACCTTCATCCTAAAGAGATTACCTGGAGGCAGAGTAAAGTAAAACAAAGACCCCTGAGCTTGGCCTGAACCATTCCAAAATCCCAAACCATGTACGCCAAATCCTTCTGCATGCATGATCTACAGTAACATTTTTCCACCTGGAATTCACTGGAGATTCCTTCAAGTCAGCTGCATCTCACACATCCAATTATAGCAGTGACTTATGGGAAGTAACATGCACAGCTGACATGACTCAGAACCCTGTCAGTCACATTGTCAATCCTGCTCTGGAAGACCCACTGGGTGGTGCCCTAGACCTTGCCCAGTATTTCAAATCCCCAAATTCAATGCCCTCAGCACTCAGCTATTTTCCTTTTGCCTGTAGAAGCCCACTCACTCTGAGCATGCTAGCTCCCAATTAAACTCTCCTGCTGTTTCCTTATCATTTCACACAAGAACCTAGGAACCCATCTGGGACCTCCATCATACATGGTAACAGATTCAGCAAATATATATTAAACATTTCTATAAATTCACCATGCTAAATGCAGTGGGTATATGAGGTAAAGAAGAAGACAGCACTTTTACTTTCAAGATGCTTAATATGTACTCATCTTTTTGTGGGAGGACAATAATTAATTACTCTATTGCATTATCCTAGTCTCACCTAGTTGTTAAGTACAATTTCAGGTGTAGATATGACCATTAAAGAAAATAATAATTCCACCACTGTTGCAACTGGAGGGAAGAGTTTATTTGAATCAACTGTAATAGATGTCAAAACTATTGCAAGAGAGATCTGGGAACTCTTAATACAGCAAAGATATAAAAATTTACAGCTAATGATCAGAGTGAAGAGGTCAGTTGATGGGAAATTATTAAGAGGGGAATTCTTAAAAAATCACCTAATAGCATTTTTGCAGAAGACTGTTCAGCTTGGCTGAACACAAAGGGTAGGGCATGAAAAAGTGGATCAGATATTAAGGGTTGTGGCAGTCTGCATGAACTGAGTTAGTGAGGCATTTGCTACAACTGCACTAGGAAAACTAAAGAAGACTCAAGGACAAGGATTAGTTGAGAAGAGGGCTCAGAGGTCCCCAGATAAAATTTGCTAGAGGAGGAATCTTTGACTTCATCTTGGTGGTGCCTTGCTAACATACTAAAAATCAGAATATCTTGAACTCAACCCACAGGATTACACACTGTAACAGCAGTGGTAGGTACACAGTGTACCATGAGCCTCTTGGAGGTTGTTAGGGCCACTTACCTTACTGAGTGGTTTGAGTAGCTCACTTTTTTCCTCATCTATGACACAGGGACAATGTCAATGTTGTTAATTGGTACTGTGTAGCTTGTGAAATGACATCTAAAATATCTTCAAAACTCTGATTTGCTTGAAAGTGAAAGGTATTTTTGTTGTCTCAAATACCTATAGCTTCCTTATTTACCTAGTTGAATGATCTCAAAGCAAGCACTAGTCTGAGGTGACTACTCTACGAAAGAGAGTAGCAGCCATCAATGAAAGACAATCTCTCTGTATTGTGTTACCTCTGCTGTAGCCTTTACGATTTTGTGCTGAAATTATCTAGCTATATAGCTGTCCATCTCACTAATCTTTCCTCGAGGCAAGGAGTTTATGATATTCTTTTCTCGATCCCCAGGGCCTATGGCATATTTTGGGGATTTAATAGATAATTACTAAACAGATGAATAGTTGTTTTTAGTTTCGAGAATATCTACTAAGTGTTTTTGTCTCTCTAGCAGTTTTTCTAAAGCAATATCCTCCAGGCATCAAAGAAATTCTCTTCTTCTGGCTCTCTTAACACTTTTTTATGAACAGTCACATATTATAAGGAATTTATGTTCAAGAGGAGTAGGTGAAATAAAAATCACATAGACAAAACTGTTTCAAAATTGTCTCTGAAAGATGCCTTAAGTATCCCTTTATTTCTTTTTTTGTAACTTGTCTTTTATTAATGAAAGGAAAAGTTAGAGATGAAAGAGGATTTCCTACATCCTCCAGCTTCACATGAGAAGTTAAATTTGTATGTGACGAGCTCCATTGAAATGCTGGGTCCTAATTCTCACTCCCTGGTTTCCTTCATTTTTTTTTTTCCTGGGACCTTTCAACTTTTGATTTAGGCTCAACTCTACATTGACCCCTATTAAAGGTAATGCAAGGGGCAGGGACTCAATAGATTAAAGCTCATGGGCTTTTTATAGGTTCTTGGTTGTATAAAAGAACAATAATAATGAAAGTAAATTTCAGAAGCATCGTGTGAAAAGACAGCCCCATGCTGGAAGGTACTTGTTTTTCATGACTAAAAATTCTCATTTCTAAAGGAAAACAATAAACTCAGGAAACATGATTGGATTTTCATTTTTGTCTCCTTTTTACTAGGCGTCCTGTGACCCTCAGCTTTTATTGCTTTGCAAGGTGAGTACACAGAACAGCAATGCTCTGAGCCTGGGTTTAGTCTCCTATCCATCATGCTGCCTGCTTCTTTGAATCTGGTTTGTTAACTACATAGCAATTGAATAAAGATATTACTCAACAACTACATTTTAAACTCAAAGCAGATATAGTTAGAAATACTAGGTAGGCTATTTATTTCTATGCATTTAATAAAACAAAAATACTGGTATTACATGGAAATACAAAAGGTTGTGAAAACTGTCTTTGCCTAGGTCCATGGTTTTAAGGGGTCTGGCTCAGAGAAGAATGAATAAATAAAGTTTATTTACAGTACAATTTCTCCTTGAAACACATTCCAACTTCAGACAAAGCATGACAATACTTTGCTAATCTGCTTTCCTGACTATAATCACAGATTTTAAATTAGACACTTTAAAAAAAAAAATCTTCCTACTATTGTTGGGCTTGAGAAAAACTTAGTTGCAGGTTTACTGAAGCAATTTGTCATTTTGATGGAGATTAAGATAAAACAAATATTTCTCAAGAAAGACCAGTATGAGAACACAGCAGCACCAACACATATTAAGAAAAACTTATAAGCAAGCTTAATAAAACTGGGGTTTATGAGCATCAAACAGGAAGACAATTGTATAAAAATAATTTAGCCACCACTCAGGTTTCACAAAGAAGATGCATTCCACTGTCACCAATGTCAGGCAATTAGAATTGACAACAATAACAAAAATGTATTTGCTGTGAATGCTGCTAACAAGTATAAGAAAGCTTTTACATTTTTTCTAAAATTAGATTTTTTTCTTTTGTTTTAATTGCCTAGGAGTAAGCTATCATTCCATTTCTGGATTCATTCTGGTAGTTTATAGCCTAGAAATACACGTAGGGCTTTAATTCATGGAGAACCAAACCAGCATTATTTATGTTGTCAACACTATCATTCAAATACACCTTGTGTGCAAGGACAATGGATTTCTCTTCTTTTCTATAATTTCATGCCTATAAATCCTGTTCAAGTTTCTTACATTATTTCATAAATTATATATAACTTCTTTTTTTTTTCCTCATAAAAATAAGAACCAAAATAGGGCCAGGTATTTAGCAGTGGTTCCACAGCCTGCCTCGCAAGCACAAGGATCCAAGTTAGATCCCCGGTACCAAAATAAATAAGTAAATAAATAACATAAGAACCAAGATATATCATGTAAAGGTACAAGATCCTGATGATAAATGTAGCTGTATTGTTTGCTTTAAATGTACCGATAAACTTATTGGGAAAAAATAAATAAACTGTAGCTTTTTATATTTTATTCTTCAATGCTGCCTGTATTATTTTGTGTATTTTTGAGAAAAGGTAAGAATTTCACTTTTCCTCCACTGGGAAACCCCATTATCCAATAACATTTATTGAAGTATTTATAATTTAAAAACTAAATTGTTTTGATATCTCATTTGTTAAATTTTTATGTATTTTTCAATCTGTTTGTGTAGCCTATTCCTATGATAATACCATAAGGCTTTAATAATTATGGCTTTAAATTAAATATTAATACTGTTTAAATGGAATCCTTACAGTATCTTCTCTTCAAAATTGCATTGATTTTGTTGCTCTTAATTCCTCAACATACACTTTTAAATGGTGGTCTTCAAATACCCAAATTGAATGAATATGTGCATTCATGTCTTCAAAATTGTTGATATATTTCTAATATTTCAGCATTTAGTATATTTTCCATAAGTACCTTTTATAAAAGAAATTTCCTATGTGCCTTTGCTAAGGTTTTATAAAATTAACTTTATGATTGTGAATTATTTTTTAAACTCACCAATTATTGTTTTAATTCTGTGTCTTTTATTTTATAGATTCTTATGGATGTATAGTTCCAGTTACTTCTTTGAATTTTAAAAAATTATTCTAAAGTTTTTTTAGATTGCCTCAGTTTTTCATCTTCTAGAGTAATTTTTCACTTCTTGGGTTTTATTTGTTCTTTTATGAAAATTATACATATATCATTAAGTTATATCTCATTTTGATTAGGATGATTTATGCTTTTCTCTGATCTGGTTAAAATTGCATCTTCTTGTGAGTTACAAAGAAAAAAAATATATATATAGCTACTAAATAGGATTATACTTTACCTCACTCTTGCCAATACAGGCATTTGCTAAAGTCTCTAAAAGTGATGTCTATCAGGATAGTTCAAAAATAATTTGTGGAACATGGGGTGTGGTTGTGACCAATCCAGAGTTGTTTTGAACCATCTGTGCCTTGCTTTGTATGGCAGAAAAGGAAAACATAATGTAAGCCACTAATAAAGGAGAAACAAAGGGAGAGAAATAAGTGGCAGATACTACTAACCGAACTACTTTTCCTTCTTCTTTCAGTGATTTTTCTCAGGATCATTTTCCACATGCACATAAAATCTGTAAAGGATTCACTCAGACTCCTCATCGCTCCTTTCAATAGCACAGCCCTGCATTCCGCCTTCATTACCCAGATAACACCCACACCCTGTGCCTCTGAGCTATATCCTGGAAATCGTGACTGATTAATATCCCCCTGGGAAGTCTCCAGGCATTTTCAAACGCATAGTAGTTCCTTTGAGCGCATGTCAGCAACTCCATGATGGGAGATGTGACAAACGACCCCAAATTATCTCTTTCTATAAAAGAATAATATTTGTAGATAACAGAAACATCATTTTCTATTCTTTTTTCTATGATCTTTCCCAGAATGGATTGTCTGATGCTCTACTTTAAAAATTAAATTTCTAGATAAAACATATGTATAAAATATAAAATGACAGCTTCATATCAATGTAACCAAAGTTTGTAAATCGAATACATTATTAACTGCAATTAATATTGCAGAACTCCAGCAGTTCAGCTGACATATGGATCCCATTGCTTAGGGTTTTTATTAAGTCAATAAAAAATGAATTTTATTTAGCACAATATCCTTGATGATTCATATTGTCTGTAGTAAATGAAGCTCAATTTTAGATAGTTTACATAATCCTGAGTAAATTAAAAATGATATAAATTTCCTTTTAGAGTTTTCTACACCCATTTATATATGTGAATATGAATTCAGTGGTCAAAAGATAGTTTTAAAGCATACATATTCATTCAAAGCTCCTCTTATAGCCAATTGTACTGGTCAGAGTTCTCCAGTGAAACAGAACCAATAGAGGATATATGCATGTATATACACACACTCAATATAAATGATACAATATATGTGTATCATAAATATATATTACATCCAGGTGTGTTGGCGCACCCCTGTAATCCCAGCAGGATCCCAGGGAGGCTGAGGCAGGAGGATCACTGTGAGTTCAAGACCAGTCTGAGCTACATAGTGAGTTCCAGGTCAATCTCAACTACATAGTGAAGCCCTGTCTCAAAAAACAAAACAAAACAAAAACAAACAACAAAAAAAAAACCAAAATAAATATATATTAAAGAATATATTTGTAGAATATAAATATATACAATTTACATACATAAATGTATGTATATTTTCTAATATACTTTATATATACTATCTGAGTGTACAGCAACTTGCTACATGAAATTCACCCATACAATTATGAGGCTGAGAAGTCCCAAGATGTACAACCAAAAGGCCAGAGACCAGAGACAAGTGATGGTATAGTTCCAATCTTAGAAGCAGGAGAGACAATGTATAACTTCCAGCCTGTGCCCAAGACCAAAGTGAAAGGAAACAATTATACTAGCTCAAAGAGGTTCAGGCGGGAGGATGAACTCTCCCTTCCCTATTCAAGATTAGATGAGGCCCACTCATACTGTGCCAGGCAACCTACTTTCCCTATTAATTTAAATATTAATCTCATTCAGAAAGACCTCACAGACATACACAGAAGAATATTTAACCTGTATCTCTGGGCTTGTGGCCTGGGCAGTTTGACCTATGAGACTGACCACCACCTGCATTGTCTTTCCGAAGACACACTTAACTATATAAAAGTAAGTGCAGAAAAAAATTCTTTGACTCCAAGTGTCCTCACTAGTAGAAGTGAATGCTAAATTGCCCTTTGATTGAGGCAGTAGGTAAACTGAAACTTTTAAAAAATAAATTCAAGTATTGTGATATAATTTGAACAATAAACATTTTGAATTTAAAGACCTAGATCTTTGTTCTTTGAGGCAACTTTTCTTTTACTCCTGCCTTTTATGTGCTTTTCATCTGTCAGAGTCCTTTAACTCCCTAAATTGTCAGTAGTAGAATGTTAGTAGTGTTTTTCCAATACTTACAAAATACTTTGGCCAACATTATAATGCAAATTTGTATTCAGACACCTTGCAGATGATCACAAAATCTTTAACGTAGACAGGACATTTTGGATGAATGTATTAGATATGGTCTCTGCTTCTAAGACTAAAGATCAACTTATGCAACATAATGTGGGCCAGGTTTTTCAAAACTCATTGACGCCTTGCAGTTTGCCTTCTTGTACTTCAGAGATTTGAAAGCTGATTTTTTTTGTTTTCCTTAGAGCTAGAATTCCAAACAGGATTTAGCTTCTTTCCTTCAGATGCACTCGAGGGAAATTTGCCTGGAATGCAGACCAAGTTTGTGAAGACAAAAATCTTTCCAAAGATCTTTCCCATATAGATCATAGCGCAGAAAGTCCACAGTAGCACAGGAGAGATCTTGAAGACAAGGATGGCAGTGAATATCTAGCAATGACAGTTATAGATGTGGCATTGCACAAGCCCCACACAGCCACTCCTACAGGTGACATAGTGTCACCTGTAGTTTTTCTTCCCAAAGGACTCAGGTCTAGAGAGTCTTTGTCTGCCATTAGTTTGCCCTAGAAAACCTAATGCACCTAGAAAGTGCACCTAGTTGCACCCAGAAAATCAGAGCTCACATTGCAAAATGACACTTAGGGACCAGCCCAGTCATAGCAGCCTGTCACCACAGGTGAAGGAACTAAACTCAGAGAGGCTAGGAAATGGCTCTGGGGTCACACAAAAGGAACTGCTGTGAGAGAAATTGAATTTTTTAGGGTGACTCAGGCTGATATTCAACCAAAAGTCACCAGTGCAATAATGGCAGTTGTTAATATATTGAACTATGTCTTTTTGGGGTTGCTCAGTGGCTGCTCCCCTGTGCGTTCTTGAGCTTCCCCAAGGGCCCAATGGGCTTTCTCACCATTTAGAAACTAATAGGTAATACTGGTTCCAGGCAGGCACATCAGTGTGCTAGCCATTGTCCTTTCTTACTGTACAGTGTGTACCATCTAATTGTTCAATACCTTTATTTTCACCTTTGGGTACTGTTCTGCAAATGAGTACTTTCTATCACAGCAGGTTATGTCTTTGCTTCATAAACACTTTACTGAATCCAACAGAACTCTTGGATTTAAAACTAAAGAGAAACACAATTTGCATTTATCTTTAGAACAATAATACCATTCCGGCACTTGAAGGAGGGAAGGAACGCTAGAAACTCAACAAACTTCTTTCGTTAGGTAACACTCATCCAGTGATGTTAGTTTATAATATTTTAATTTTTGACAGGGGGGTAGTAATCTTATCATTCTGTGAAATGCTTAACAAACTGAAACAAATGAATCTGAGGAGATAAAAAGGTCTCTATCTTCAGCACTCATAACAGATATAAAGCATGGTCTTGAATACATAATTTTCACATCCATAATTTATAACCAAAGTTACTCTTCAGTAAGAAGCCAAGAGAAAATAAGCCAAAGGACCATTAGGATATACAATACTATGCAACTGAATTTCTTTACTTCAGGAAACACTGGGCATTATGACAATATTCTTCACATTTATATCTCCTGGCATCTGGGTTTGACAGCTGCTTTTAGCAACAAAACATGCAGAATAGTGCACTTCCCATTATTGCTTGTTACCATTAATTATTCCTTAATTCTCAAAAATGCAAAATCCTCAGACTTTCCAGATCCTTGATCAATAATAAGTGAGCCATTATACAAATACTGCTGGGATGATCAGCCATTATCCGAGAAATGGAAGATAGATTTTCTGATCTTTCTTGGCACCTAATTTTACTGCAAAATAAATGTGTCATAATTTATTTAAAGTTCAGAAAAAGGAGAAAGCCCAAGAGCTCTTGATGTCTAGTGTACTTACTTCATGGAAAAAGTGTAAATGGTTAGATAATTATTGGCTACCGGAATTTGAAAGTAATAGTAAACATAATAGTATAATGGATGAGAGGAAAAGTTGGAGAAACCACAGATCCTTAAAACAAGACACAAATATTCCTATCTACAGACCTCTCAATTTTATAAGTATTTAAAAGGCAATTAAAACAAAGAATTTTTTAAAAATATTAAATAGTTGTAAACCAATGCTTCATATCCAGGTAAACATGGTAATGTGAAACATATTTAATTTACTCTGCCCTAAAATACATTTTTAAAAAGGGAAATATAAGTAAACGATGTTTCTAAACTGGCTACTGCTCGCATAATTAAAAAGCGCAAGAGAACAAAGATGGCAATAAAACTTAGGAGATGGAAGCAGCAGCTGATATAAAAAACGTGACAAAAGCTGAAATGAAGTACAGTACTAGCATTTTTCATTTGCTAATTATTTACTAAGCACCTTCTGTGTTCCATGTGCTGCTTCAGAGAAAAACAAAAGAGGGAGAAATTGTGCCTTCATGGAGCTTACGCAGAAAAATCCAGTAAGAAGAAAAACGAGACACGGAACTATGCAAGCTTGGACACCCACATCTACCCTTCACCCCAGGAAGATGACCCACACCAGGGCAGGACCGTGCTGGTGCCTAGATCACAGTTCTTCCAGATTCCAGAACTGTCACAAGAGACATGCCTGTTGCTGGAGCCTCCTAGTCTGGGATGTTTTGCAATGACAGTCTTAGTCGACTAAGACACCCACCCATGCCTGGCTCCTTTCTTACTGGCTGACTGACAGACACGGAGACCACAGGAAAGTGCTCTTATGAGCACTTTGGTGGTACTGCAGGGAGAGCTCCCTAGAAGACAGTTAGGTGTACACAGACATATACCACCTATTCAATGAGATTCCCATCGATGCTGCCTTCATGTTTTCACATTTTATTTTCACTTTTTCATTTTTATGTCTATTTTTAGTTTTAACAGTATATGTTTGCAGTGCAGTACCCAATGATTACATTCACTCTGAAGAGTTGGTACATGTACATAATACATTTTAGTTCTTTTTTATCTTCTATTTCCTCCCCATCCATCCCTCCATTATTTGGTAACCTTCTCTTGTTTCCTATTATCTTTAAATTTTTTTTAACTTTATTTTTATATTGGGTTTCTCATATAAGAGAAACTGTGCAATATTAAGCTCATGTGTCTGATTTATTTCATTTAACATTGTGGTTCATCCATTTTCCTACATATAACTAAAGTTTATGCTTTTTTATGGCACTGTAGTATTACACTGTATGTAAATACCACATTTTATTCATCTGTTGATGAATCTGCATCTTTACCCTCATTTGATATTGTCTCATTTGGGTTTTAACCCTTCCAATATCTTTGTAGTGGCACCTAATTGCTATGCTAGTAATAACATCACAGACAATTTACTTTCATTTGCTTATCTATATTTGTCATTTTTTTCTATAATCATTTTAAAGAGGATTCATTTGATTACAACTTGAGAGGTAGGAGAGTAAAGAAAAGATGAACTTCAATTCTAGGAGCCAAGACAGATAAGAAAGCTAGAAAGAAACTTTGCCTACCTTACAACTTATTTCTAAGCTAGTCCTGATCCCAGAAATGCCGTGAGGTGAACAGGCAAACCCAGAATATGCCTCACTGACCCAACAGCCTTCTCCCCTTGTGTATCTCTCAGAGAGTAATGCTAGAAGAGGAAACAGCTTTGATCATTAAAAGGCAATCCCACAGAGGCTTTTGGACAACAAACATTTAGCTTTGCCTCTCCTTATTGTGTAAGATTCTGAAGATGCTTGATGTTTCTTGTCAGAAATTCACTCATCTATCACGCACCAATAAATCTGCATGGTGTCCTACATTTGAACTCATCTTTGACAACATCCAGAGTCTGTTGACAAATGTCTCTTTTTTTTTCTATGGCCTTCGTGATACGATGACTCATTCCCTGGTGGGTGGTAGGTAACCCTGCCCTGGGTCACCAAGTGCATGATTTGGAAAGCCTTTGCGGCTGAACATATTGGAGCTAAATGATGCAGTGGGAAAGACGGGGTTATAGAAAGAGCATAGTGCTGCAGATTGTCAAATGGTAAATGGCAGGCATCAGAAATGTGGTACAGATGGAAAGTCTGTGCATACATTTGAGGTACGGCAGCAATTAGAGCAAGCAGAAATCCACACAGGTTCCCCTTGGATATTGGAATATGGTGTCAGTGTTCTCAGAAATACAGATGGTGTTTCAATATACATAATAGCCTTCCCTCTCACCATCTGGACCCAAAAGAGTCTTTTCTGCTTGGATTCCCTGACCAGTGACTATGTTTTACTGCATTAGTAGCAATTAGAAGTGACATTTCTCCACTTAAAAAAAATAATAGCCCAAAATCCCTGTTTCTTTCTTTTTTTTTTTTTTCTGGATTACTTTCTCCAACCTTGTCACTCACAGTCCTCTCTGCACTGAGTTGATCTAGATCCTCGATTTCCAGCAATTCTGTTCTGCCCCTCATTTATCCTAAGTTAATATGCTTGCAGATGGAGAGTTAGAGTAGCACCCATTTTCCAAGGAGCAGTGACATGCTCTTGAATAAATGTGGTCAACAAGCAGAGGAAGAAACATCTGATGTGAGCTCTAGGGTCACTTGTGTTGCATGGTCGGAGGGGGAGGCACCATTTTTTGAGCCGCTCTGAAGGCAGTGCAAAGCAATCACTCAAAACTCCATCCTGTCACAGTTGCAGGATAAAGCTTGGAGACGTTGCTTCGCATTGTGTTCCGCTTTCCATTCTAAGAAAGAAGCCAAGCTCCTTATGTACACCCTTCCTCCAAGATGCATTCATATTACCAAGGTGATGACACAGTGACACAGGCTGCCTACAGACATTTATTTTCTTTTCTTTCTTTTTTTTTTTTTTTTTTGGTACCAGGGATCAAACTCAGGTCCTTGCATTTGCAAGGCAGGTGGAGGAACCACTGATCTAAATCCCCGGCCCCAGACACTTATTTTCTACAGTTGAGTTTCTGAAGAAAAAAAAAAAACTGCTGTTCAGTTATTTAAAGAGCAATAGGAAATAAAATTGTTATGGAATTGTGATCCCTCAAAAAACATATAGTAGCTGTAACCTCCCTTCCCCTGTATGTGTGAATTTGACCTAATTTGGAAATAGGGTCTTTGCAATAGTCAAGTTAAGATAAATCATACTGCATTAGAGTGTGCTTTAGTTCAGTGACTTATGTCTATGTGTACATGCAAAGACACAAAAACACGTAGAGAGAAAGTTCTATGACAGTGGAGGCCAAAGTTAGAGTGATACAGCAGCAAGTTAAGAGATGGTAATGATTGCCAACAACCAACAGAAGCTAAGAGAGAGGAAAGGAATAGATTCTCCCCCAGAGATTCCAGAAGGAGCCAATCTAACCAACACCATGACATGCACATCCAGCCTCCACAACTATGAAGGAATATATATCTGCTGTTTTAAGCCAAATTTTTTGGCAATTTCCTCTGGTAACTCTAGGAGATTAACTCAAAAAGAAAACCTCATGAGTAGGAAGATTATCCTGCAGCTGTAACAAGGTCATAACTGAAAGATAAGAGAAAATCAAGAGCAGCAACTCTTAATACCTCTTCTGCTCATATCTAAAGTATAGCTTACACAATGATACCAATGTCTCTTCTCCTCCTCTATAATATACTCAAGGAAATTCATCTGAGCTAGGACCACGTTCAACATGGAATACTTCTTATTCTACAATCAATGTCACTCTTATCAGCAATCCCATTTCTTGAAGGCCTGATGTGGGGAACTGGCACCAGAAGCAAGAGCCAGACAACTTTAGTGTGTACCAAGCTGTGATCTGTCTAAGATAGTGCGCAGAGCCTTAACCCAGCTTAACCATAAAACTTTTGGGAAAACACAGTTATCCCAGACCAGCTACCGCATGCATTTCTATTCGGGAAGAGAATATTTCTCAGGCAGAGTAGCTGCCAGCCATCCAACCCTGCCGGGGTAAAATGTCATGACTGGGCAATACCCATCTCCTGTCAACCACTTCCTAGACAGGAATCACTTCCACCTCCAGGGGTCTTGAGCCACACCACCATTTTTGTAGAACTGTCCCATAAATCAGTGTGTATTTTTATAGTCTTTGTAACGTACTCCGATGTCATTATCATCCCATTCAAACACTCCGTTCAACATGCGTGTTGCTACAATATCTATGATCCCCTTCCTGAAACATCTGCTTTCTTTTTCTTGTGATGACTCATTGAAAACATATATACCAGCCTAAAGGCTCTATAGTGTGTGTCAAACTCTTTTGGTAGTTGATGGCCAAAGGAATTTAGTGCCTGGCACAGCCAATCTAAATCCCCTAAAATTTTAGAATGTTGTTTTATCATTTTCTTGTACCTGGCTCCTGAAAACTAAGGCTTTGTAGAAATGTTTTAAACATCTTACTGGAAGACTATGATACATTCGCACAGGAAAATCTCCAACAAGACTTTTATGTGGAAAATAACAAATGAAATATATTTAATAATTAAAGTACATTAAAAAGTTCATCACTAATTAGACCAATCGCTAGGCTTTTTTGAAATATTCATTTTTGTTTCAACAAGTACATTTAAGGAAGGAGAGAGGGGATAGTTCCTCAAACTTGGCTCTTCAGACTAGAAGCACAGTCTTCCTCAGTACCATCCTGTGAATTTGCTTGATCTTCGCCTTATTTACAGAGTGACTTGAAATTAGATTTTCTGGGATGATCGTGTAAGATCTTTGCAGATAAACATCATGGCCCAAAACCAAAGTGCAGTCATTTCACTTAGTGGAATTAGAAGTTTAACAAGACTGGGAAAACCATAGCTAATCTAATCCACAGCCTGTAGGGTTGGGAGGTAATGGCATAAAGCAGTCATTTGTGTGTAGTTGGGGAAAATGGGGATCGGGAGAGATGGTGGTTGTCCAGCATTACTGAACAAATGGCAAAATATCACAGGTGAATTATCCATAGCCAGGAAAATTCTATGGAAAACTTACAGATTGAGGGAGCCATTACCATTATTAGCTCTAGCTATTATACTTAGTACCACTTCTACATTCCATCATGGTACCCATTACAGGATTTGGAGGGCAGCATCTTCTTAAGAAGAACCTAGTCTGCTGAATAAATAAGACTTTAAAAGATATGTCATTCAGTTATATAAAAGGGTTTTCGTTTCACCTAAAGTTACCTTCTTGAACCTTTTCAGGTGCAAATGATATTAGATTGTGCAATGAGTATTCATTATTGACACAGATGCCTTATTTTTAGCAAAATCGCTCCCAGAATACTTTACAGCACCTACACACAGAAAGAAATCTACATCTTAAAAAATAGATCAAAGCTGTCATTTTGAACATGCAATTGTATAACAAACTCTATTAAGAACTTATTTCAAGAAGCAGAGCTGTATACTAAGAACTTTCTCTTGGTATTTTTATATTAAACCATTCTAATAAACTAGATCTCCTCAAGGAATTCTTTGGTTAATATTTAGAATATTAGATATTTCTAGGCATTTATAAAATAATTGTCCAGTGATTGTGGGAAATCTGATGTTTAGAGCATTTTTCATGGAAGAAAGAGACTGCAACTCTTAGAAATATTTCAGATGTGATACCTAATACCCAGACCTCAAGAAATATAACCTAGCAAAGAAAAATTGCAAACACCAATGGCACATAACAGAAGAAAGCAAAATCAACTGAGTTCACTTAAAATCATTTTGACTTTTCATGCCTTAGAATTTCTTAGACTACTTGACTGTTTTCACATTGTGTGCAAATAAATGGAAAATAAGAGCCAACAAAGGCAATGACTTTTTGTACTATTTTGTATTCTTAGAATCTATACCTTTCAACCTATCATCAGACAATGACACTTAGAAAATATTAGATCCTCTGAACTGTAGTTGAATAGCCTCTACCAAAACATATTTCAAAAACACAGTTAGAACTGATCTCTTCTTTTCTACTGCTTTAGAGCACTTCACCAGACCACAGTCTGAAGAAGTTGTTCCCACACTTCCCTGAAATGAAAATCTAGCTCATAAAAGAGAATCTGAAGAAAATGATAGGAATTTCTTATCTAAAAGTCATATATTCATCCTGTAGAGGTCAGTGAGCTCACCATTTCTCACCTGGTGAGCACTGGGAATTCTCCTACCCCAATTCGATGAATTAAAGGAGGCTTAAACTCATCTGGAGAACCTGCAAATACAAGCAACAAGTGCAAAACCTGAGATGTTTCCAACTTTTCAGTATGATATATAAGCAAACTGAAAGAAGTCAGCAGGATATAAAGTATCTGAATATTTATAGAAATGTGAGATTTTGTCCCAAGAAAGACTGGGTGCTGCCTGGTCAGAGAATGAACATCACAGTGAATTCAGTCCTGTTTGCCCTCACTAGTCCTCCATGAAGAACACAAGGACATAAAGGGAATATCCCAAGGCCATCCAACTAGGTGGCTTCATTTACTCAATTTTTAATATTTGACTTTTAATAATATTGAGTGTTTAATGATTAATCCCTGTTATCTATGTTTCTCGATTTGCAAATGTATCATTATCTTTGTACACAATGGTAGTGTGTAACGAAATCTGTCAGTTGCATATGTTGCAGGTGTTCCATGAGAACCACCTTCTTCTTGAATTTCTGGACCTACTACTTCACACGTACATCCCTTTCATCTGCTGCTCGTTTATTTTCAGCCTTAGGCTCTGGCTGTTGATCTGGTCACTGCTGAGTTTTACCTCTGAAACACTGCTGAGTTTTACCTCTGAAACACTGCTGAGTGTCTCTTTTCGGGCCCAGGAGCAAAGAGATCTCCTTTGTCAGACTGCTCACCACCTATCCATCTTTCTTCTGCCTTTCAGTCCAGGGAAATTGTATTTTCACAATTTACCTTCTGCACTGACAAAATTGGGGAAAGCAGATCTGAGAGGGGAGCTCTAAGAGCGATTAACATGCATTAACATCATGTATTTCCTGCTAACATGATGTTCTGCCAGGAAATATGAAGAATATGGAAAAGTACCAATTTTAGATTCTTAGGGCATATAATCTAATGGAAAGACAAAAGAGCTACACAGAACATCTACAAAGCAAAGTAAATGTTTACCTGGTAGTTACAAAAGCAATAGAAATAGAATGTCTCTATAATTTAAACCAACTCCTTCTCACAGCTGTGATTAACTAAGTCAGAAGTGTATTTGGGGGCCTGAATGATTCATATAGTGCTCTAAATGTCTCTTTTTCATTGCATGAATATGTACAGCTTTGTAATAGAATTGCATTTTCTGTGAGATACAATTTTCCATGACCATCTTATTATCTTTAAATAAAATATTATTTGCTTTGCCTCTTTACTGGCACTAAGAACCATATAACATGAAATGAAATGCTAAAATATATAACAATGCACTGAAATAATTTCTTTTTTTATTTTCAATCTTTTTTTAATTCATTAGTTCACATAATACAGGAATGAGAGTGAGGTATGTGCTTGATTCCCATGAAGTTCAGCACTCATATAACTGATTTTGGACATAATCAAAAAATTAAATATGGTTGAATATAACGGGAAGTAAGTTTCTTTGGCTAGGTGACTCACACTGTCAGAAAAACAACATAATCTCTATTAGTGACTCAGTATTATCATTTAAAATACTAGATGAATATCATGTGGTAAAAATGACTGGGTGTGATTCTTGTTTGTACCAGAATCCTACCTGGTACATCATAAGTGCTCAGAAAGTGTTTATAAGCCTAACAGGAATCGGGGTAGTTACGATACGAAGAATATGCCTACTCACTTCTGCTACTTAGTTTCTAATTCCAGACCCTATAAATATATCAGCTAGTGAGAGGGATGGTAGCCCTGGAAAAATAATGCACTGCTTGGGATGAGGTCCTAAGTGGGCCATGAACCAAGAACTGTGGGCAGCTACTAGAAGAGAGAAAAGGTAGAGGAACAGATCCCCTTTTAGAGCCTCCAGGAAAAACTCAGCCCTGTGAACAATGATTGTAGCCACTAGGCTCTATCATGGACTTCTGACCTCCAAAGTATAAGATAACAAATTTGTGTTGTTTTAAACCACTAAGATTGTGACAATTTGTCACAATAGCAATAGGACACCTAATAGTAGCAATGGTGCTAAGGGGGACTCTCTTGAAGCTAAATTACCCAGAATTAACCACTGGATCAGTCACTAGACTTAGGAAAGACTAACTTTTCATGCTTAGTTTTCTTATGTATAAAATAGAAAAAACAATAGTCCTTAAATTATAGAAATTTTATGAAGTTTAAATAAGCCACTGAAAACAACATCTAGTACATGCAAATTATTTGTTAAAATGTTTGTCATTTTTATAACTGTTTTATAATCATTATTTGATTATTTAGTAAGATTAGCTATTTTTCTCTGTCCTGTCTAACCTCAGTACACAAAAAAATTGGGAACATTCAGAAATATACCTACATATATGAGGAATTAAAAATGAAAATTATATACTAATAAAGCACAAATTATAAATAGTTGATAAAGAGCAAAAGCCTTATTTTGAATGATCCCTCCACTTTCTGTGGCTAAAAATGTGCATCATAAATAAATGTGCATATGAATGCCCAGTCATTCCAGGCTTGATTAACACGTTCCAGCAGGTATGAGGAGGAATGACTGACTCAGCCAAGCCTGAGCAAGCCTTCAGATTTAAATAGATAAAGAATGGGAAAAGAGAATGTGCACTACTAAGGAATGGATGCGAGAAACCAGCTCTTACTATAAAGTCAGAGTATCCTGTTCTTGAGATCGAACCAGCAATCTTAACTGTTTTCTATCAAAACTACTTTTCATTCTAATCGCTTTCTTGGGTGTCTGCCCAGATGTACGCTGCGTCATTCATTTGGGGTGCTTTAGTCCGCTTGGGCTACCGTACCAAAATGTCAGACTGGATGGCTTCAGCATGGGTCATTTATCTTCTCATCGTTCTGGAGGTTAGAATGTAGCTTCTGACAGCTAAGTGTCTGAGGAGGGCTCACTTTCTGGCTGAAAGGTGTTCGCTTATTCACCAGGTGTCAACGTGACCTTTTCTTAATATGCTAATGAGGGGAGAGAGAGAGGAAGGAAGGGAAAAGCGAGAGGGGAGGGGAAGGAGGGAGGGAGGGAGAGAGAGAGAGAGAGATCTTCCTCTAAGGCCACCAATCCCATCAGAACAGCACCACACTCTCATTTAGCCCTTGCTTCTCCTTTAAAAGCCCTGTCTCCAAATGCAGTCAGAGTGGAGGTTAGAGCTTCAACAGGAGAAATTTGGAGGGCCCACTCCTCCTACATTCCCTTCCACTGTTTCAGCTGTACAGCAGTATTTCCTGAGCTGCAGGGCTTCCTGCTGGGTCCTGCCACTCCTTCGGTATGCTTGCTTTGAAAAACTGCATACTTCCCATCTTACAAAAAAAAAATCAACCAGTTTTGCCATATCCCTTGGCTCAGGAAAATGGATTCCTTCAAAGTAAGTCTCAACAACATGGCTTTTAACTGTAATTCACATAAAAGAAGCAGCAACATCGTCCCAGACTTAACAGCTGTGATAAAATATATCCCTCTCCAAATTACTAAGACTCTCCTCTTAAGGCATGGGAGATTTCTGAATGCAGAAATCTCAATCTTTTAACCTTTTCTAAAATGACTATAATAAAGTTGGACTACAAGACATTTTTATTATGGAAACTGAATTATCTAATTTCCAAGGCACTGGGCCTTCTTGGTGAGCATAACTTCATTTTCAGGCAATTTCAGAGTGAATTTTCCAAGGTCCTGTTACATACGTAATAAGAACATGCAAAATATTTCAGCTAAGCCCCTAAATGAGCTAGAAATACTAGGTCTTAATGTTTGTTTTACTCTTGCCAAGAAAGGGAAAATGATGTACAGAAAGCTTCTCTCTCCAGTCAGGTTTCAGAAATCTTCCAAAGAAGATCTTATTAGCCTCACTAGTACAATCCCAGAGTAGAGTAAGATGCCCTGACACCTGCTTTCCATCGGGGCAGCTCCTTAGCTGCAATGTAATGATCCTGCCACACTTCCATAGTCTTCCTTTCACCTCTTCTTCCTCCCAGATAAGCCTAGAAATGTAGTTACTCTCATCCATGCATCTATTCTGACACCGCAGGTGTTCTACATTCTATACATGAAGTAAGAAGCCTTTCATATTCTACCCTTAAACCATGTAGATATGGAGATGACAGACAAAGGAATAATAGAAGGTGCTCTCGCGGAGATAAAATAGTCCTATTTCCACATAGAATTCTTATTCTTTGTTTAAAAAGCTCCTTCATTTTCCAATAGAGAACTTCAAGGGGGGAAGATGGTGGGTATTGATATTTAAGGACCAAAACCACACTCCCAAAACCCCATCGTAAAAAACAGCCCGAGCTGAGTCTGATACATAGGATTTTCTAAACGAAGGGTAGGAGGTGGGGGTGGGAGGTAGCTGGAACAGGCAACAGAAGGAGAGCATTTGAGAACAGAGCAAACCGCTCAGCAAAACTATGGCAAAACTGTAGTGTAGCCTATAGAGAGGAAAACAAAGGATTTCTGAAGCTGAATAGCTCCGGGTTTGGGTCAAGAAAAATCTTGGTTGTCAGGCTAACGTGACTGCGTTTTATTCTGCAAGCTATCAGAAGCAATTGGAGTAATTTAAGCAAAGCACTTCATAAAGCAGTATCTTCAAGTGATATCTTTGGATGTATGGATATCTGGATGCATAATCAATAAGAGAAGGATGAAAACAGATAGGAGAAAATTATAATAATCCAAGTGAAAGAGAAGAGCAGCAAAAAGGAGAAGAATAAAATTAACATTTGAGTGTCTCTGGTACAATCAATGCACATTGCTCTAGAAGTTCTAGGCAAATCCATACCATTCACTTTTACTCCCTCAAAATAATTTGGTGAGAACAGAAGTACTATTAGTTTGCAACAGGAAACAGGATGAGTGATCGTATGGCGCTTTGCCTGGACTCTCAATAGTCATAAGATTAGAGAGAGAGATTAGACCCATGTCTGTCTCATTTCAATTCTTATGCTTTTTTCACAACAAACTGTCTTTAAAGCCAGAGGGGGAAGAGAAATCAATACAGACACAAGAGAAGCTAGGGAGTTGAAATAATGGAAACGCTAACTCGATGTGGTGGAGGGAAGAACACAGAAGAAGCGTTTCATTTGCAGCCCCAAAGATGAACTGAACGCAGGTTCTCATAGAACAAACGAGAGGAGGTGTCCGGTCTAGTTGGATGTCACACACAGTGGTGCACACAGTGTAGTGGCCTGAGTTAGAAGGATGGACTTGAGTGTCACCGCCATACAGAATAACATTACTCAAGGAGTAGTGCACAGACGAGGAATGAATAAGAGAGTAAAGACAGCCGTGCATCCATCAGGACACACCAGTTACTTTTTGCCCTTAGTTCCTCCGAACAGAGAGAAGTAAAGATTCTTCAACTGATACAAAGAGCTGTAAGTGTCAAAACAGAACACTACAGCAACAGTGTGAATCATAGAGTAGACCCAGGGCTAAGAGGAGAAAAGAACTGAAGATTATGAAAATGAAGAGGTTAAAGAAGGGATGCTGGAGAACTGAAATTCAGACTTCCGGGGAACAAGTACCGGATATCTCCAGATATCTTTAAACTCTGCTACACTCATGGTTATGACGTATTAAAGTGAAACAATACAGTCTGAAGTCTTCCAATGAAAAAGTGCCATAAGGCAAAATGCCTGCAAAACCAGCCACAAGTTTGCAGAGATTCTCTCTCAGTGGAGTCACACAGATGATATAATTCTCCCAGAAACAATGTGTGACAACATGTATAAGTTGTGAACAACCTGAGAAGCTTACCTAAGCCATGGTCAATCAGGTTTTCTTGGGAATTGTTAATAATTGAATTTTGTTTCCCAAAAGTGATGTCCAAGTTCTCACCTTTGGTGTCTGTGAATGTGGTAGAAATAGGATCTTTGCATACATAATTAAGGATGCCAAGATAATTTCATAATAAATTTAGGATAAACCCTATGGTCATAGGTACCATTGTCTAAGAAGAAAAGAAGACATGGAGATGTAGAAAAGAAGTGCACTTAAAGATGGATACAGAGACTGGAATTATGCTGCCGTATGGCAAAGGAAGTCAGGAATATCCAGAAGTTGGAAGAGGTGAAGAAGAATTCTCCCCTTGAGCCTTTGGACGGAGTATGGCCCAGCCAACAGCACCTTAATTTACAGTGGAATTCAAACCACTCATTTTGTAGCCACTCAGTTCAACAGCTGCATAAAACTACTAAAGATTTTGACAACAGGAAACTCCTATAGGTACCTAAAAGTGCGAATGTGGCTTTGGAATATGGTAATAGATAAAAGCTAAGAAAGTTCACTACTGAAATTTATTTTGAATTTATTTTTAATTGAATTTATTGGTATACAGTACAGTTCCATTTATTATCGGGATCTTGTACCTTTACATGACAGGTCTTTGTTCTCATTTTTCCCCTTGTCCCCACCCTCCCTTCACCCCCTCCTCCCCTCCCTACCTACCAACACTTTATTTCCATTTTTACATTTTCTCACCTTTTTTCCCTTTCCCTTATTCCCCTTCCCCTACCCTTCCCACTTTCCCTACACCTTTAGCCCTTTTCTTCCTATTTCACATTGCTAATTATCTCATTAGGATCTTGAGTATTATTTTAGTTTTTCACACCAGAGAAGTTATTCGGTATTTACACATGTGTAACTTATTTATTTCACTTAGGAGTATATCCTCAAAATGTATCCATTTTCCAATGAATGAATCTACTTTCTCATTCCTTATGGCTGAGTATCACTACTGAAATTTATACATCAAAGGTGATTCTAATGAGAACTCGGAAAAACATGAGGAGAATACAGAAGAAAGCTTTTATGATGTCAATAAGTACATGTAGAGTCATGAACAGAAGGTGGACATTACAGGTGTGTCTGATGAGATCTCAGGAAGACATGGAGAGCATGTTGCTAGAAACTGGAGGAAAGATAGTCCTTGTTAGGAGCAGAAAGTTTGGATGAGTTGTGCTGCTTCAGGAAAACAAAACTTGTTTTCATTTTACAAAATTTATTGGAGAAAATTCCCAAACAGACTATCAAATGTGCAGCCTAGGTTTTTCTTGCTGCTTATAGTAAAATGTGAGAGAAAAAATAGATAAATTGAGGGAGAAACTTACACTAAAAGAAGCATTACCAGCATTTGATGATTTGGGATATTCTCAGCCTCTTCAAATTGCAAAGCATGCTACAGCCTGCTCTGGAGATGGGGTCACAGCTGTGAGAAACATACTGATCAGACAGTAGGTGGGGGACTCCAATTGATTAATCCAGCTAGGGCAATTGCATCCAAGTAGCCAACCCAGCAGAAGCCAGGGCTAGAATGGGATTATCTGAGAAAGATCGATGAAGGCAGCTCTTGTCTAATGGTGTGGATATCCAGGACATACATGGGACAGCCACAAGGTTTGTGAGAATACTGTGATACCAAAAACACTTTCAACTTGGAATGGAGGAACAGAGATGGGTAAAATGGTCAATTTCTGGAATTCTATAGGCAAAGCAAAGAGAAGCCCATAATCCTTCCCAGCTCAAAACTGTTATTCTTCAAGAAAACAAAAGAATGGCTCAGGAGGCAGGCCTGCTCCTAGGGACAGGAATGGCCATTGGCCCAGAAGGCAGCATTAACCCTTTCCAGCACAAGGGGGCACTGCATGGCTACTACTGGTATCTTGAACTGAAGAGCTCCAGGCTTCTGCAGAGGGCGGAATAACCAATGGACGCTGGAGTCCAGAAGGAGCATGTGGAGGCTAGTGTATTAATTTTGCATTGCTTTATAGCAAAGTACAGCAACTTTCACAGCTTACAGCAGTACCTACTGATTAGCTTAAAATTCCAGTTGAATGTGGTGGTGCACACCTGTAATCCTGGCACTCTGGGAAAATGAGGCCGGAGGATCAGAAATTGAAACCCAGCCTGAGCAACTTAGCAAGACCATCTCAAATTATGTATATATATCTATATATATCTGGGGATATAGCTTATACAAAGGCTTTAGGTTCTATCCCTAATACCACCAAAAAAGTAAATAAAGTAATAAAGTTCTGTAAGTCAGAAGTGTCTGCTTCAGAATTTTAAAGTGAGGTGTTGGCCAGAGTTGCCTTTCAAACTCATTGCTTATTGGCAGAATTGATTTTGTTGTAGTCATAGGATTGAGGTTACTGTCACTTTGCTGTCAGTAAACTTGCGAGCATTCTTAGATTCTTTGGGCTGCCTTTTTTCTTTGCCAGGTGGCTCCTTTCAACTTTGATATGAACCATAAGGAATGCATACCCCTTGCATTACAAACGACTTCAGCTTCTAATCTTTCTTACCGAAAAGGATAGCAATCCTCCTGAAAATCTTACTTGATCAGACCAGGCCCACCAAGGATAATTCCCCTCTTTCAAGGTCAACTGATTTGGAAACTTAATTATATTTCCCAAAGCCCTTCGGAGTAGAGTCACACCCACTCGGCTATTTGGAGAAAAATGTATGCACTTCAGGGAGCGGGAATTTAGCTATCAGACAGGAAGACACAGTTCCTTCGCTTTCAACAGCCTTCCAGCCAACCTAGTGCCTGCCCTCTGAGGGAAGAAAGTTCACAGAGGAGGCTACAGCAGGGTGGGTTTCAGGCCAAGCAGCAGTAGCTTACAACTGTCTCAGATCATCCCATCCCACAGAGAACGTCAGAGCTAATGGTCAGGTTGAAAGAGGATGTAAAACAGGGAGACGGAGTGCAAGATGGTTGGACAAAATCACTATTCCCCAACAGTATGAGGAAACTCTGTTAATTTAGATGTTACTTTATTTCTTTAATGAGAGAATGATCCAAAGATACCCTAATCATCCCATACAAATAGAAATAATTTGAAATGCTTCCTTGAGATCCTCCATACCACTTCAAAATAGGAGGATATGATTATGTTCCTATATGAGAGATTTAAATAACATAGAAGTCTTCTGAACGATCTGTACAAAACTAAGAAGACTTACTAAGAATTGTAATAAAAATTGAAATACAGAAATACAAAGAAGCTTTCTTTCCTAAATTCACTAGGAGGTACAGGAGCACACTTTTGGTGAGAAAGATAACAATTGCCTTTAGTTTTGTTATTCTCTGTAACACTTTAGGACAATAGTTTTTAAAATTAAGAAAAATTGTGATTTACAGAGGTTAATATGTTTTTAGAAAACAATCAAACCACACGGAGTGGGTGTGAGAAGGAAACCGAGAGACACAAGATAGCACCCAGCACTACCTTATAACATTGCTACTTATTTGACTTTTTTAGTTATACACTTAGGCAACCCGTTTTAATAAAAGTACAAAACTAAGGAAAAGCTTTGCAGTGCCTACTTTTAATTCTAGGCATTAAACTTAAACATGTGCATCTCATGAGTTTGTCACATTTACCTAGAGATTAATGAATTCCTATTCTCAAGAACTTTTCAACATAGGCAAGTAGAAGCTCATAAATTTATATTCATTTAATCCTCTGCCTAAGTGAAGAAGAGATGATTTTTTAATGCAGCAATGTGACCTCTGGCTATTTAATCTGCCCTGCCAGGAACAAATGCTTCGGGGATTAAAACTCACCATTAGATGGCTGATTTGGAAGAAAACTATTGGAAATAAAGTCAGCAGCAAAATCAATCACAAATCAGTCAATAATGTCATTAGCGTCTTAGCTTTTCAGTGCAGACTGTGAGAGACTGGATGTTGTTTCATTGCTTGTCTGTTCTGGTCCTCCACCCTGCGTCATTGTTGGCTCCTCTTCTCAGCAGGGAATAATCTCCCAAGCAAAGACCCTCCTATTCTTCCCAAATACATCTGGAAGGCTCCTGCCTCAGGCCTTTTGTTCTCCTTGCTCTCATGTTGCCTGGAACACTTCTACACTCAAATCTCTACATAAGTGTTGCTTTTATAGTGCTTGCCTCATCATCCTAAACAAAATAGTCACCGCATTACCATGATCCTTTACCAAATCCCATCATCCTTTGACCTATGCCATGGTCTTCCTCTCTAATTCATAAGTTATCTCATTCTAATTCATAGCATAGATTTATTTATTCATCTGTCTTCATCTTCACTCTAAAACAAAAGATCTAAAAGGGTAGAGACTTTAGTTCATCATTGTATCCCTTGGCCCTAAAATATGTCTGGCCCTATTTTTTAAATTTTTCAATAAATATTTGTTGAAAATTGTTCTATAATCTCTTCATTATTCTTTTAATTTGTTTTAGTCTCTGTGCCTACACCCCCTGCCCTAATGATAGCTCACTCTCATTAAGATCTTGCTGTGGGTGAAATATAAGATGAAGCACTTTGCAAACATCTCACACCCAGGAGCTGTAAAGCAGGTCTTTATGTCTCACTGTGTAAAGAAAGAAACACAGCTAGGAAGAGATGATTCCATTGCCCAAGGTCATGCCAATCTGCATAAAACCATGACAAAGACCTCAGCCTCACCCACCACCCTCTCTGATATCTAATTACTTCCTTTGGGCACTCCTGTAGTTGAATAAAATTCTATTATAAGCATACACAAATAAAATCATCTTTGGGTTTCTCTGAAGCTGCATCTTCTCTTTCAAGTCCAAGTGTTTGCTCACTATGGGCCTCTCCTTTCCTCAAAACTTTTGAGTCCACACACACTTTTGTGTAATTCTCAGGGAATATCATCGAGGTAGACCAATGCTTACACGATGTTTCTATTGGTTAGTCACTCCCTACAGGCAGAAATGGCTCAGTATCAAGATCAAGATGCTTGTCTAAGTTGACTTCAGCTGCATGAGCCCAGATAGTTGAAATAAATAATGGTTTGGGGATCCTATAAGGAGTGAACAAAATACACAATGAATGTTTAAATAAAAATTTATGGCAATAGAAGACACATGTCCCAACGCCCCCCTCAAAATCATCTCCCTCACTTCGAATTCACTTTCTTTCTTTGCTTGTACCACTTTTTGTAGCAGTCCTAGAAGTCCTCTTTCGTGTCTTAACACGGTACGATCAACGCTAGAGTGAACATTGCTACCAAAGTGCCATCTAACGGAAAGGCAAGCACACAAAAACAGCAGGGATTATATCATCTACATTATTCCGCAGCTCTGGCATGACATCCCTGTTGGCTCTTTTGCAATGTTAAAATCACAGTGAAAATAATGGCTCTGAATCAGCTGAGTACAATGACGCGAAGAGAGTGATGCAACTAAAAACTCTCATGAAAGAAACTTTCTGAACGGCTTCAGAAAGTGACAGGAATGATGAGCTGAGTGCTTCTACTTGTGTGTGTGGGAAGGTATTTTGAGGATGAAAAATTGCAATGTGTTTTGTACTTAAATTTTAACACCGTATTTTTCATTCATACCTCGTAAACATTAATATATCTAAGGACATGTATCAACGTGATGTAGAATAAACTCATTTACATTTTAAAAATATCAAAACAGACAAAATTTTTAAATACTCACTTATTTCTTTTAGTCTGGTTTGTGCTGTTGCTGTAAGTAGTTACCACAGACTAAACTACAAACCACAGACTGAACAAATTATAAACAATAGGCATTCATTTGGCTCACAATTCGGAAGGCCAAGAAGCCCAACAGCACGGTGCCCACATTCAGTGAGGCCTTCAGCTATGTCAGGGTGTGGCAAAAAGCAAGCAAGGCCTCCTGAGGTAGGAGAAGAAATTGGTGTGAATTCACTTTCAGAGCAAAACCACTCTCTTGGTAACTAATCCATCCTCACTGTGACAGTATTTATCCACCCATAAGGGCAGAGCCCTCCTGACTTAATCACCTCAGGAAGGTGACAGCTCTCAGTGCTATTACAGGACAATTAAATTTCAACACGAGTTGGGGAGGGGACCTTCAAATCGTAGCACTTTCCCAAATGGCTCTGCTCTTGTTCTCTGAGTGCTCTTTGAATTTTGAAATGTTCACTTTGTCTGTACATCATCATTCAGTCCCAGGGACGGGTAATGCAGCTCATAAGTAACTGCTTGCTCTAAGTAACACTAATGATAGCCTTTAACATGGATAAGCTGCACAGCAGGTACATTAGTCAGCTTTCTATCATTGGGACCAATGTCTGACACACGCAACTTCAAGGAGTAGAGGTTCATGCTGGGTTTCCAGTGGGTTCCAGTGGGCTCAGTCCATGCCTTGTAGCCTGGCTCCAAAGGAAAAATGGAAAGGCAGAAGGGCAAGGAGGAGGAAAGCTGCTCAGCACATGGCAGCTAAGAAGCAGAGAGAGAAGAGGGGAGCCAGGGACAAGAATATGCCCTTGCAGGGCACCCCCACCCCCGGGGATGAACCTCCAGTCAGGCCCCGTCTCCTCACAGCACATTCAGCTCTGAACTCACCCGTGGATTAGTGTCCCCATGCTCCACACTTTCCCAAAGCCCCACCTCCAAGCATATGAGGCTTTGGAGGAACATTTTCACTGTCAACCATATCAGCATCACCAGGCATTATCCGGAGCAAATACCTGCTATTCGTATATCCATAAGACAATTATACTAATACTCACAAAATCCCACAAGGTGTAGCTGTTACAGGTTTTAGACAAGGAAAAAACAAAGTCTTTTCCACTCTTCCATGCTGCTCAGTTTTAACAAATGTTAAGAATCTGTTTGGGCCAGGGATTTAGCTCAGGGCTTCCACTGCCTGCCTCACAAGCACAAGGTCCTGAGTTCCATCTCCGGTACCAAAAATAAATAAATAAATAAATAAATAAATAAATAAATAAATAAATAAATAAATAAATATCTGTTTGACTCCTCAGGAAACTTAGGCCCAGCCCTTTAAAATACACTTTCTGGAATGAAATCTGTGTTCTTTGGTTTAAGCATAACTTTTATCACTGTTGAGTTTATTCAAAACTGGTTTGGCTTTTCTAGATATATGAAGGCTTTGCTGCATTTCACTGGCTAACTGTTGAGTTTGTTTTGGGATGCGTACACGCTCATATGGAATTATACATTCATGGAGTATATTTGCATATCTAGAGATATAGATGAAATATATACATCGATGTGCATATGTGATGGGTATTCTCCATTTCCTGTTTCCTTTTTTTTAATAAACTCCTTTGAGTTATAATAGACACGTGGCTGCCTAGCTCCAGATATTCTCTGGTCTATTTCAGAGCTAGATTAGACCATATGACTGCCTTTAGTATGTCCAGGCATAAGTGATGCCTACAACTTCCAATTAATTTGGTTAAAGAAGATGAGGCTCTCCTCCTGGACCTTCTGTTGTCCCTCACACTGGTGACTGGAAAGTACATAGACAATGTCTCTGTTGATGGTGGAGCCAGTTTGAGACACCACCCTTGTAAGTCTCTTCCTTAATTTACCCACAAGAACATACTTAATCCTAGTTTGGAAAATACTATTTTTCAGGGTTTTAATGACAAAGTGAGAGAAAAATGGCTGAAATATGAGTCATTGATTTTTTTCTCTATACACTTCCACATCTAAATATGAAGACACATATATTCTACATAACTATTTCAATTGATCACAGAACAAACTTCAGGAAAGACTACTACAAGTCTGTGATTAAAATAAATGAATAAAACCAGAAATGTTGCCTGGTGTGATGGCGCATGCCTGTAATCTCAGCACTTGGGAGGCTGAGGCAGGAGGATTGCTCTGAGTTCGAGACCAGCCTGAGCTAAATGGTGAGAGTCAGGTCAGTCTCACTACATAGTGAGACCCTATCTCAAAAAAAAAAAAAAAAAAAAAAAAAAAAAGACTAGTCAATTGCTCCTATCTCCAAATGGTTGCTTCTAAATTTGTCCAATGAGAACAGAAAAGTAACTCCTTTCAATTACCATAAATTCCCTGCTTTAATTCTTACATAACTAGATAGGAATTTAAACATGGGTCAAAACAGTTAAATGGGAGCTGGAAGGACAACCTCTCCCAATAATAATCGATGGTTGCCCATGTCAGCGTTATAGCCCACCCAGAATTACCAATTGTGGAGGATATTCTTGGGAAAAACACATATGCCAATGGCATATAGTGGTTTATGTAGAGCCCCAAGGGAAAACAAATTGGGTTGTTATGACACAGATGATGGAAAGGTTACTGTATTTTGTGGGAAGGCTCGCCTATGGGGGAAAGAAGGACGGACGGACAAAACAGTGAACAAGGAGAATGTATCCCAATAAGGTATACCATAAATGACCGCTGGGACTTGGGATGGCTCCCGGTACACACATTAAATATTAAAATAATTGCTGGGAGTGTTCCAGTTGAATGGACCGTATTAATCAAGAAGGTCTGGACCATGGTCCCGCCTACCACTATCAGAGAGAATAACATAATTAAAGAATTAAAAGATATTGGGTTCAAAACCACTAACTATACTGGAATTGATAAGATACAAACTATCAATAATACTCATCGGCTCCTCCTACAAGCAGATCCTGACCTAGGCTCGGACTGCTGGATTTGTAACCCTTTAAGTCAACTGGCATACCAGGCCTTAGGGATAATACATACCGTCCCTTATGACATGAGTAATGAATAGGTCATTAAACTTATGGAAGAGCCTAATGAGATTATTGGTGACACATCTGGTGTACAGGGGACACAACCCATCAATATCATTTTACTCAACCCTTGCAAGTAACACAATTGCTCCTAATGGGACCTTCTTTGTCTGCCAGGATGAACTGTATTGAGTCATATTCCCCCCCAAACCCAGGGAATCTCTGGCTTGGCTATTCTAACCCCAAACCTAAATGAATTCTCTCTCATGACAATAAGACAAGTCCCAATGCAGACGAGCTTCCCAATGAGTACATACCAACAAAAGAGAGACCCACTCTTCATTCTAATTCTAGCCAAACTGGCCAAAGCAGGCAGTTTCACCTCAAGCAGAACTGCCCTGGGCCTAGCAATAGTACCTCTCATTGGGACAAGATACCCAAAAGGGATTAGATGAGGTTCATGAATCAATTCTCACCTTCTAAAGACAAATAGACTCCCTAGCCAGTGTGGTTCTGCAGAACAGATGAGCGCTTGATTTGCTTACTGCTAAATATGGGGGAACCTGCCTTTACCTGGGAGAAGAATGTTATTATACGAAAAGGTCTGGGGCAGTTAGAGAATCAATGACCCTATTAAGAGAATAACTCAAGAAAATGGAGGCAAAGTATGGGACCCAGGAATCGAAATCCTAGCCGGACTGGTCAATGTCCAATTGGAAACCCTGGCTGCTTCCCTTGTTGGGTCCACTGGCTTGTGTATGCCTTTTGGCTATGATAGGACCTTGTCTGTTCTGCTGTTTTCAAAATTTCTTGCAGGAATACATGAGAGCATTTACCAACCAGTCACAGAACTCATCATGGCGGGTTACTGGCCACTGCGGCAAAAGGAAGAAGACCCCACTGCTGCCGCCCCCATCAGATCCAGGTTTAACCCCAACCTTCAGCTTTCGCCAGCTTGAAGCATCTCCAGAAAAAGAGACCTTCACCCAACAACCATAAAACAAAAGCCTTGAATGTTAGATTTTCCTTGCCTTGAGATGGGTGCTACATAACACAATAGCCTTCTCCTTCCCATAATGCCTTGCTTCCAATTTAGAATATGGCTTCTTCCACCAAAAGGAGAGCCTTCTTCTTCTCCAAATCCCCCCTCTTTCAGCCAAAAGAATGACCTGATACTTGCTACCTCCCTAGCAACTAGTGATGTCACAGGCTCCTCCAACCCCATACTGCTACATCACTCGACCTCACCCCAGCTCCTACAAGCCCTACCCCAGCTCCTATAAGAAACGCTCCCTGTCTGGGCCATATTGCTCTCTCTCTCTCTTTTTTTTCAGAGACATCTCAGCAGATTGTTCCTACAATAAAGGGTTGTTATAGTTCTGGTCTGGTCTTGGTTTCTGGCTCTTTTACCTGACGATCCATATATATTCCACATATATATTCTATTTCACTTGATCACAGAATATTTCTCAGGAAAGACTACCACAAGTCTGCGGTTAAAATAAATGAATAAAATCTTGGTATATATATAAAAAAAGAATAAAACCAGAAATGTCAGTAAGCTGTTTTGGTCGACTAGTCAATTGCTCCTATCTCCAAATCATTGCTTCTAAATTTGTCCAATGAGAACACAAAAGCAAGCCATTTCAAATACCATAAAATTCCTCCTTTATTTCTTATACAATTGGACAGGAATTTAACCATGTGTTAAAATAGTTCAAGCAGAAGCTAGACAAATATCTGACAAATAATTTGCTGCATAGCATATATTTATATTCAGTGTATTAAGACACAGAGATTAACACTTTTCACAATTTAGGGAGTGTAACAAATATAAGCAGAATCTTTTATTTTTAAATAAATAATCATTTTAATAGCATAAAATATTTTAAAATGTACAGAATAGAGAACATTTGATAAAATTGCTAAAGTGTGGCATGCATTCTAAGAGTTCAAATATGCTTTGCAGCTGGTGATGGAAATTTAAATTATTTTATTTCTCATGTTTTCTGTAACACAAATCTCATTGAAATAAATGCCGTTTACTCAAAACTTTCCTAATGTTTTATTTGGAATTAAAATGAGTTAATGACCCCTGGTATATATAACACAGACTTTATAGTTTTTTGTACTTTTTTACTGTAATTGTAGTGCACGACAAGTATAAATTGTAGAGGTAGCTTGGGAAAAAAGAAAAGAGAGAATCTGCACTTATCCCTTAAATTAAAATTTACCCTAGGAATAAAGCTTCATCAATTACCACCAATCTCTATGGGAATGCTCTTTTGAATTTGAAATAGATTTGCATATTACAATAGACTTTGTTAGCCAAACTTACACTTTTTTCCTTCATGTGTGCACTGAAATCTCTTATAACAAGTATTGTACAAGAAATGTGACAAATGACCAGAGATAAGAACAAGTAGTTTAGGAGCCTGTGCTAAAGACACAAATCAAACCAGTATTTCCCTCTTTCTTAGCAACAAAAATGTTACCTACATTTTTTCTGAAAGAAAATGTAAAGATGACCTAAATTTCATAATTGTCAACCAATAAATAAATGCTCTATATTAGTGATTGAAAATTATATATGCATCACATCAAACACGTATTAAATTAGTTACATTTATTACACATGTAAACATGTATTTATCATTTAAATATATAGCATATATATATTAAATTTCCATAATATAAGATATTCCAAAACATAATGGTTTAAGTACAGGCTTACCATTCTCTCATGTGGTGGTCCAAAGATATGTGCAGTAGACAGAGCAGCTGCGACAGAGGATTATTCAGGGGCATAGTCTTAATCTGAGGCATGGCCATCAATATACACGTTGTCTCCTGGAAAGAGAGAAGCTGACCAGCATACTTCCTGATCCACAGCATAGACAGGGAGAACAGAAGGTCCAGGAGGAGAGCCTCATCTTCTTTAACCAAATTAATTGGAAGTTGTAGGCATCACTTATGCCTGGACATACTAAAGGCAGTCATATGGTCTAATCTAGCTCTGAAATAGACCAGAGAATGTCTGGAGCTAGGCAGCCACGTGTCTATTATAACTCAAAGGAGTTTATTAAAAAAAAGGAAACAGGAAATGGAGAATACCCATCACATATGCACATCGATGTATATATTTCATCTATATCTCTAGATATGCAAATATACTCCATGAATGTATAATTCCATATGAGCGTGTACGCATCCCAAAACAAACTCAACAGTTAGCCAGTGAAATGCAGCAAAGCCTTCAAATATCTAGAAAAGCCAAACCAGTTTTGAATAAACTCAACAGTGATAAAAGTTATGCTTAAACCAAAGAACACAGATTTCATTCCAGAAAGTGTATTTTAAAGGGCTGGGCCTAAGTTTCCTGAGGAGTCAAACAGATTTTTTTTTATTTATTTATTTATTTATTTATTTATTTATTTATTTATTTATTTATTTATTTATTTATTTTTGGTACTGGAGGTGGAACTCAGGACCTTGTGCTTGTGAGGCAGGCAGTGGAAGCCCTGAGCTAAATCCCTGGCCCAAACAGATTCTTAACATTTGTTAAAACTGAGCAGCATGGAAGAGTGGAAAAGACTTTGTTTTTTCCTTGTCTAAAACCTGTAACAGCTACACCTTGTGGGATTTTGTGAGTATTAGTATAATTGTCTTATGGATATACGAATAGCAGGTATTTGCTCCGGATAATGCCTGGTGATGCTGATATGGTTGACAGTGAAAATGTTGCCCCAAAGCCTCATATGCTTGGAGGTGGGGCTTTGGGAAAGTGTGGAGCATGGGGACACTAATCCACGGGTGAGTTCAGAGCTGAATGTGCTGTGAGGAGACGGGGCCTGACTGGAGGTTCATCCCCGGGGGTGGGGGTGCCCTGCAAGGGCATATTCTTGTCCCTGGCTCCCCTCTTCTCTCTCTGCTTCTTAGCTGCCATGTGCTGAGCAGCTTTCCTCCTCCTTGCCCTTCTGCCTTTCCATTTTTCCTTTGGAGCCAGGCTACAAGGCATGGACTGAGCCCACTGGAACCCACTGGAAACCCAGCATGAACCTCTACTCCTTGAAGTTGCGTGTGTCAGACATTGGTCCCAATGATAGAAAGCTGACTAATGTACCTGCTGTGCAGCTTATCCATGTTAAAGGCTATCATTAGTGTTACTTAGAGCAAGCAGTTACTTATGAGCTGCATTACCCATCCCTGGGACCGAATGATGATGTACAGACAAAGTGAACATTTCAAAATTCAAAGAGCACTCAGAGAACAAGAGCAGAGCCATTTGGGAAAGTGCTATGATTTGAACGTCCCCTCCCCAACTCGCGTTGAAATTTAATTGTCTTGTAATAGCACTGAGAGCTGTCACCTTCCTGAGGTGATTAAGTCAGGAGGGCTCTGCCCTTATGGGTGGATAAATACTGTCACAGTGAGGATGGATTAGTTACCAAGAGAGTGGTTTTGCTCTGAAAGTGAATTCACACCAATTTCTTCTCCTACCTCAGGAGGCCTTGCTTGCTTTTTGCCACACCCTGACATAGCTGAAGGCCTCACTGAATGTGGGCACCGTGCTGTTGGGCTTCTTGGCCTTCCGAATCGTGAGCCAAATGAATGCCTATTGTTTATAATTTGTTCAGTCTGTGGTTTGTAGTTTAGTCTGTGGTAACTACTTACAGCAACAGCACAAACCAGGCTAAAACAAGAAAGTAAATTGTGTAAATATTGTAATGTATAATAAAAACTGCAATAAATTTGTTTATAATACATGTGATCTTCAAGGAAAGCTACCTAGTCAGAAAAGTTTTTTATGTATGTGTATGTGAATTACACCAGATCTATGAATGCATGAGCATTTGTTTCCATTTCTTTTAATTTTTACAATATAGTGGGAAAGTACAATTGAGTGATGATACAATAAGTCAAGGATTTAAATGATCAAATTGTGAATTCGCTGACCTTTACCTTTATTGGACACCAACTGCAACATCATAGTTTATATTTTGGTATCTATTAAAGAAAATAACAAACTTAAAATATATGTAAAATACCAAGTATACAACATTAAAGAAAGGGGCTAAATTTAAGCTCTCAAAATGGAAGGAAAAAGATGTCCAGGAATTTAAGAGATCCAATGGAGAAAGTTGAAAGATAGCACACAGATCAGTGTTACAATATTATGCAAAGGAAATAGAAAGAATCATTCAGGTTCAGAGAAATTTTCAATCAGCAGTAACTGTGCCTCGGATAAACCTCATTCGCTAAGATACTGACACTACGCAAAGCTGAGGTTCAGAGAAATTTAGTAAAAATATGCCATAACCCCAATCATTCAGATCATGAAAAGAAGGCTTACAGTTAACATTCTCTGCCCAACATTTGTTATTGGTTAATTTCTTGTCACACATGTGTAAGTACCAAATAGTTTCTCTTGTGTGTAAAACTAAAAGTGTAAATAAGATCCAAATGGTATAATTGACAATGTGAAATAGGAAGAAAAGAGCTAAAGATGTAGGGGAAGTCAGAAGGGTAGGGGAAAGGAAATAAGGGAAAAGAAAAAACATGAGAAATGAAAAAATGGAAACAAAGTTTTTGTAAATAGGGGAGGGTGGAAGGGGTGAAGGGAGGGCAGGAGTATGGGGAAAAAAGAACAAAGACTTATCATGTAAAGGTACAAGATCCCAATGATGACTATAACTGTACTGTATACCTATAAAGTACCAATAAAGTCAATGAGAAAAAAAATTATCTGCCCAGATTTCCACAAGAGTTAATGAGACAGTCTTGAATCAGCATCCAAATACCTGCAGTGTCTCTCGAACAAGTTTTTAAAAAATTCTTAGCAAAAGCATCATCAGTAAGTCATTCTGACCAACATTAAAATCAATTTCTTCTGCCAAAAAGAATGCCAAAAGAACTCTAAAAATTACTTTGGGCAATCATTTTTAATATGTGTGTTCAATACTTATGTAATTCTTATGGTATGAAAATATAATATAAATTATAAAATATTCAATATTTAAACAACCATGATTCAAAAAAACCACCTAGGGGGCCAGGGATTTAGCTCAGCAGTTCAGTGGCCTGCCTTGTAAGTGCAAGGACCCGAGTTCAATACTCTAAAAATTACTTTGGGCAATCATTTTTAATATGTGTGTTCAATACTTATGTAATTCTTATGGTATGAAAATATAATATAAATTATAAAATATTCAATATTTAAACAACCATGATTCAAAAAAACCACCTAGGGGGCCAGGGATTTAGCTCAGCAGTTCAGTGGCCTGCCTTGTAAGTGCAAGGACCCGAGTTCAATATCCCCAAAAAAAAAAAAAAAAAAAAAAAAAACCACCTAGGTATTCTACAATGTTTGGACTACACATGTTCTTCTTGCTTAACTTTTGGTACATGTTACGTTCATAGATTTTATGTGAAAAAAAATGTAGTTCTTTCTTAGTACCCAAGTGAAATTAGTTCCAAGACTCCCCCTATTCCATAAAAAAACCCATGGATGCTCAAGCTCCTCAAATAAAATAATAAAGTATTTGCATACAGGCTACACTCATCTTATGAACTTTAAATCATCTGTAGATTACTCATAATAACTAATATGATGTTAATGCTAGTGTGACCATGAATTGCAATGTCATTTTTGACTGGAATAATAGCTACCTCGCAGATTAGTGAAGCCTACTTCTGCGTATGTCTGTAGGATGTTTCCAAAGATGAGTAACATGTGGGCCAGCAAATTGAAAGGAGAAAATCCACTCTAGTTGTAGCACCATCCCACAGACTTTCAGGGTGGATGGAATGAAAGTGAAAGCAGGAAGTCTGGATTTGAAAAGCTTCATTCTTCTTGAGTCACAAAGGTTTGTTATCACCATTGCCCATAGATGTCAGGCACCCATTTTTGTCTTGTTTTGTTTTGTTTTCAGCCTTTTAGTACAGATTCATACCAAGGACTTTCCAGAGTTTCCAGGCCTTTCGTCTTGGACTGCTGCTACAGCCATGATCCTCTTATTCCTCTTATTCTTAAATTGAATAGCTACTTTCTCCTCTGATTCCTCACATATAGACAGTCATTGTAGACTCCCCACCTCTAGTTCTGTAAGTCTACCTTGCATAGTTATGCATTTTATTTTCTATTTATTTCATTTCTCTAGAGAACCTTAACCAGTACAGCTACATAAATAATCTTTATGTTATATTTTAAGAAACAATGACAAGAAAAATAGTATTTACATGATCAGTTGATATGAAATTTTAAAGTATTTCTGACCCACTGTTGGTTGGGTCCATAGGTGAAGAACCTGTGACAATGGAGGACTAGCTGTATTTTTTACGAATGTACATAACTACATCTATGTTTTCAATAAATATGTATTACTTGCTTAAACAGCCTTAGTTATTAAACCAAGCCCTGGAGAGAGAGTGGTGTGTGTAATAGACATTCCCCCAACCTTAATAGAATTAATACTAAACAGTGACAGTAGGTCATCAAGAAATAATTAAACATACGATAACTAAAACTAACACCTACCAAATTGATGAGTATGACTCCAGCCAAATAATCAGTTGTGTCAACTGTCAATGCCAACCCTAGGCAATTGCAAATATTACCTGACAGACATCACCTTATCCAGGTGTCTTGAAGACTCACATCGCCATGTTAACTAACTCACTACCAGGATTTTTCCTTCCTAATCTTTCCATCTTTCTTTCCTCAACCCTCTGCCTATCTCCATGTCTGTTCAGATGGACTGGATCTTTTCATAGCCCTGCTCCATAAGAAAACATTGAGTCCAGGGAAATCAGCTATCTGAGTTTCTTGGTTGCTATTGTTTAGATCTGAAATATCCTCCAAAACTGTCATGTGTGTGGAAGCTAAGCAGATCATGAGGGCACTACATCATCTGAATTCACCCACTACCCAGTTCAGTTACTGAGTACATATTAGGAGGTAGAGCCTGGTCAGACATGGGTCCCTGGGGTTATGACCTGGAAGCATTTATTTCTCTCCCTGCATCCTCTCTTGGCTCTTGCTTCAAGCACATCTTGGTATGAACAACTTTCCTCTGCCAAGCTTTTCCACCATGCCCTTCCCGCCTTACAGCCAGCCAATTATGGACTGAATCTTCAAAAAATTGTGAACCAAAATAAACCTCTCCTTCTTTAAGTTGTGGGTGTCAGGTAATTTGTTCCAGTAACAAGCTATCATATGACACGCTTAAATTATGGACTTCAGCTTTCATGTCAGTTTGTTGTCTTATACAGCACCTGGCAGTTCTCTCTAGCTTAGCTCTTGACATCACACTCTTTGTTGGCTGTAGAATCTTGACATGATTGACTAGACAAAAGTTGGTATTAGGGACATTGATAGAATTATTCAAAAAAAGGAGACACTCATTAGACAGAATCAATGCAATATTCAAAGGAAAAATTTGGGGCAGGGAAGCATGGGGAACTGAAGGAGGTACATTTCCATAGAGTGAGTACATTTTTGGGGTGCAGGATTGCCCATGGTGAAGGGCACAGTTGATAAATTTTACAACCTTGCAAACCTTACCCAGACTTTGACAAGGAGTCTGGCCTAAGAACTAAGTGTCAATGATATTTGAAAGGAAGATAAAAACTTCTCAAATAGCAAATCAAGTCTAGTACTTATAAAGGGACAGGGAAAATAAAAACATAGAGCAATAGGTAAATTAAATCTTGAGATGCCCAGGTCTACCTTGCAAACAATGCCTTATAAACTGAACATTGTCCTGCCCAGAACATGTGCGTCACCCAGGATAATAGACTGGCAGGTTCCTTCTGCCCAGGGAATCACCTCATCCTAATTTTCAAGGTATTAAAGGTACATGGGGTGTGAACTGTACCTGGTTGTCCTTAAGCTGAAAACCAGGCTTTCCTGAGATAAGCTACGCGTTCTTGTGCCAGAAGAGACTCAGGCTCCTTCCTAATTCCTTCCATGTTCACACAGGCCCCAGGATAAGATGTATGGCTTCATTTCCAAATTACATTTATATCTCCTACTGTCTTTGTTGCAAACTTTAGACAAGGCGGGACCCTGTCTCTTGATTTCTCTCTCTGAAGCTGAAATCTTACAAGTGAAGAGTTTCATTTTCTCTGAAGCCCTGTTTTAAAAGCTACCACGAAATTAACAGTACAAGAACCTCGCAACAAATCTGTGTATTCTGTGTCTTAGTCCATTTGGGACACTAACAGAATGCCACAGACCAGGTAGCTTATAATAAACAGAAACACATTTCTCAAAGTTGTGGAGGCTAAGAAGGCTAAGAGCAAGGCACGGGCCTATTTAACTTTTGATTAAGTCCTTTATCCTGATTAGTAGATGGTACCAACCACCAGCAACCTTACATAGCGACAGGGGCTAGACCTCACTTCGGGGCCTCTTTTACCAGAACACTGCTCCTAGAGGGAGGTCCACCCTCATATCACAATCACCTTCCAAGGGCCCCACTTCAAAATACTATCACCTTAGGGATTAGGCTTTATTATAGTTTGGATATGAAATGTCCCCCCAAGGCTTGTGTGTTGAAGGTCTGGCTCACATGGCAACACTGCTCGGGGATGGGGCTTTGGAAAGGTGATTGCACCAAGAGGGCTCCTCGTCAGTGAATTAATCCATTGATGGATTCATACTTTGATGGCATTATTGGAAGAGAGATGGAACTGAGATGGTCTCCCTCTGAAGGGAGGGGGTCATGATCGCCTGTGACCTCAGGGATGGAGTCTTGCCGCCAACTTCATTCTCTCTCATCTGGCTGCCAAAAGGTGAACAGCTTTGCTCTGCCACACACTCGCCGTGTCGTGATGTTCTTTCCTGCCCCAGGCCCATCACAATGCCAGCTGGTCATAGACTGAAATCTCTGAATCCATCAGCGAAAATAAACCTTTCCTCCTTTAACTTGTTATTCTCAGGTGTTTTGATACAGAAGGACAAGTTAACAAAAGTTTCAACATGAATGTTGACGAAACAAAGATGATCAGTCCAAAGTACTCTGGCTATGTGCTCTTGGACCCCAAATCAACTTCTGTGTACAGTGTTACATGCCGATAAGCATCCTCCCCACGCCTTTATTTCCTTTGAGCCCAACATTTTAAATAGTAGCCCTCAGTCCATTACCCAAAATACATAGGTTTGGGGAATAAAATTCTAAAGACTCTTTCACCAAGAACCCATTCTATTTCCTGGATGCTTTGTGACTTTCAAATGCCATAGACTTTATTATTGGTGACTCCTTTGTGTCGATCTAGGGAAAAAGAGTCAGCATCATCAAATCAGACACATCTAACTGTGTAATCCAAAAAATCTGGTGTTTGAAAGATACCTGACTCTTCAAAACTGTCAAGATCATCGCAAGGAAGGAAAATCTCCCAAACTAGTCCCAGTGAAAAGAAGCCCAAATAAGCGTAACAACTAAATTCAGCATATTACCCTAGATGGAAATACTGGAATATAAGAACACTCACTATGAGAATTTTATGATAGGAAAATAGTATACCCTATAGAAAGAAACTTTACTAGCTTTGCATTAATTTTGTAAAGCTATGGCTGTTTTCAAATTAAATGTTTTTAAAGATAAACAATACAATAATTATATATTTTCCTTTAGCCAGAAATAACACTCCTTGTCATACATTTTCCAAAATTCTGTTTTATGGTTATTAAATTCAGCTCTCTCATTTCTTAAGAGACGTACAGATTTCTACTTTCTCCTGAGCAGACTGATGAGGTTATTTAAGGTTAGGTTATCTATAAATATTAGAAATGGCTTCATTTGGAGTGGAAAGAAGAACACTTAAGATCATTTTTAGTTAATTATTTATTCTCAAACTTTCTGATTCTTCCTTGTGTATATTGATCTCCGGGAGCATAGGCCAACATTTTGACTGCTTTATAAAGATTTCATTATGTTTCCTTTCTCTATATCCAAAATGCATCTTCTCGATTGACCCATTTTCTGCCATTTAATCACCTGCAGAAAAAAGATAATGCTGTTAATTTTAAGCAGTGACAGTAATGGACCACAGGGCTAATTTAAGAAAAATAGAAGCTCCCCCACTTAATAGTTGTTTGACCTTGGACAAGCTCTGCAATTTTGTTTCTTCTAGTACTAGTAACTCAGGTGTTGTAGGGATTAGATTAGATACTGCACATAATACGCTTACCTTAGGACCAACCACATAAAAAAGTCCTCACTAAATGCTAGTGTAGAGGAGAATAAATAGTCGTTTCTCAGCTATTGCAAGGTCCTGGCTGAGGCCCCTGTAAGAAAAGACAGAATAACAAATGAAAAAACACACGAATTTATGAAATGTAAATTTTATATGACACAAGAACCTTCACAAATGAAGCCTCAAAAACCTAGAGAAATATGTATTTCGATTTGTAAATCTGAATTTTTATACGTTCTAATGAAGAGTAGGCAGTCATGGAGAAGTACAATTGAACAAAAGGAGGATGATATGTTGGTAAGAAACTTAGCAGAACCTATCTTCTCAGATTCTTTTCCATGTCCATGGCTTCAAATGCTCAAGGTCTAAGGAAGAATGAAGATTTTTAACTGCTTCAGAGGAGAAAAGCTAGGAAAAGGTTAGTGGCTATCCCAGTGCAATTAAAGAAAAACAAACAAACAAACATTTGCCACATTTCGGGATAGTATGGCCTGAACCCACCGAGAGCTGATGTTCATAGGGTGGCGGCCAGCCATGAGCTTCGGGCAACAGAAGGCAAACCACAGTGATGAAGCAGATAAAATATAAATCTCTACCAAGGCTAAGGTACCGTCAATGCTGAGAGTCGAAACACGTGAGAAATGAGAGAAAGGTCGGGCACTGATGAGGTGAAGGTCGTGATAGGGTAAAATCCAGGGAGTATTTTGGAATGACGGAGTAGCCTGGCTTTTCCTGTGGCCTTATGGTGTCTGTGACATGTACAAGAGCCACTATGAAGTCAGTAAAGCTTCATATGTGTAAAGAGATGTGGCTTTGAATTTAAGGGAATTCCATTATTGCTGAGAGCCACTCCAACATCTGAGGAAGACCAAAAGAAAAGAAAAACAAGATGGAATTGTCACATGCATTTAGTTCTCTCTGGAGACCACATAGAAAATAAACATTGTGTCATTTTAACTAGTAAATACATATTTTAAATATATTTATCCATATCATATGCCTCATTTTATGTATTGATCACTATGAACCAGAGAGGTAGGTTTATGTTACTTTCACTTTAGAGAAGTAAAGTAAAGTAAGAGATTCTGTGGCAAGCCTGATTACTCAGCTAAGAAAAAGGTTTGGATGCCAATTCAGACTTTACGTGGCCACTGGCATAGTGGTGCACTACAGAGGCACTAGTGGTATAATCATGACAGTCCAGTGGATAAAATAGATGGCACAAGACAAGTACGGATGCCATGGTATCACTCAGGTAGAGATTCTCAACCAGAGGCAACCAGTTATCAATGATTGTTCACATCACTGAGCGATGAGTACATTTCGCGTGGCTCAGGTGTGTGAGATCCTTAGCAGCAAGGATTGTATCTTTTTCTTGAATAATGTCAGAAGGAGTGTGTGACCCCAACTCCATTTGACATCATGTGTTTTTGTACGTTCTGTGTTTCAGTTTTCTCATCTATTAAAGGGAGGCACTAACAACTATACTGCATCATAGGAAAGCACCTGTCTCACAAGTAAGCACTGGAGGTATGTCTGAGTCCTCCCTCTTGGAAGCTAATACCATGTCAGGTAACAGTAAGCACTCAGTAAGCATTTTGAGCCAAGATGGAGTTGTGACAATTGACTTTTTGTTTTGTTTTGTTTTTTAACTGGAAATAAGAATTCAGGACCTCCCTTTTGCCAGGCAGGCACAGTGCCACGGAGCTACATCCCCAGTTCAATAAATTTGAAAATATTTTAGAAAACCCTGGAAACATACTCAAGATTTAGATTTCCATGAGTATTCATCTCATCTACAGCTAAGGGTTTCTTAACTTCTTAGTAGAGTAGATTCATGCCATTCATTACATAGAAAGGATTCAGAGAAGTAAAATAGAATATAGAAAACAACTAAGATCAATCTGAAATTTGCAATTTCATTAGAATATCAACTGACAGAGCACTAACTAATCAGCTACAAAATTAATTCTCAAATCTCTGTATTCTAATACCTACCTCTGTGAATAAATTAGAGAACATGCTAATAAGTAAAAATGTCACAACAATCTAGAATATTCCACATAAACCTAGAGGTAATAAATGACAGAAATGAATAAATATTATTTTAAGAGAAAATATTGTTTCCTATTCTAGACTGACCCAAACTCTAATTTCATGTCTGAGGCTCATAAAACTAATCATAATAAATTCGTTTAGCTTGATTATGGGGTGCAGTACAGATCTTCAGATGGAATTTTGTTCTACTCTAATTTCATTCCACAATACCATATCATTAAAGTGAAATATTAAAGATATTTTTATTACAATTGTCAAAAAGCTATGGACAGGATTCCAAAAACATAAAAGCTTAAAATAGCTTTAGAAATCTACATTTTTAAAATGGACTATTCAAAGACATTCAACTTCTCAAGAAAATAATACATAGACTCTCATTCATCAAGTTTATTAATTATTCCAAAATTATATAAATGTTCAGCTGAACCAAAAAGCAGCAATAAAAGAATTTATATGAAAGATTAATTAGAATTAGAATATTTCCCCCTAGAAAAATTCTAAAGAGCTCAGTGTGCTGGTCTTCATTTCAATTAGAATGCTTACCAAAAAAAAAAAAAAAAAAAAAAAAAAGAACCCTTTTTCACAATCATATCTACTGTGAGAAAAAGAATACTCTCAAATCACAGTTCTTTGAGAGATGTTATAAAAATGTTTTTGGATTCCAAAATGACTATGTGTAACCTAAACCACGAAAATGTGTCTTATTTTAAATTCCCATGGACAAAATTAGTATGGACCCTGAACCACTGTTTCCTGTGGAAAATACTAACCCAGCACTGCGAATAAATTTTGTCCTAAAATTTTCATAATGTTATGGAACAGTTTTGACAATAGTGCTGCTAGTAGGAAAGATATTTTGGGTTTTGTTTTGTGTATTATTACTTCACTATGAAGTTCAATAAACTCATCATCTTAAATTTTGAATTAAATTTATGAAAGACTAAATTTTAATAAGAAAAGACCAAGGAAAAATTTGTGCCAAAGACTTATTTCCACGTACATTTTTACATTTCTTTGTCTTTCTTGTTTTCTAATATCACAGATAAAGGCTTTAGGTAAATTCAGTAGCCATAATGATAGAAACAGTGTCTCTCTGAGAGAAAAATGTTTACCAAGAACTCAGAAAGAGAACATACACATATAGCTATCAATAGAGTCAAAATTTGTGTATTTAAATATTCCTGACTTATCCACAGCTCTTTTATCTAGAAGCCCTAGAGGCCAGAATACACTTGGAATTTGAAAGGGAAAAAATGTAAGCTTTTACAAAATTCTTTATCTCACATTTTTAAAGGGGTCATTTTAGGGTTTAGCTTATCAAGTATTTTTTTCTCTGTTTTCAAATACAGCCCCAATCATCCTGATTACCACAAAATTCAGGCTATGGAGAATCCAAATAGTGATCAGCAATAGCCTTTGTGTTGTCCAGGAGGTAGAAAAATGAAAAACTGTGAAAAAGTAAGAAATAAAAACTGAACAAATGAAATCTTTGTTCTTGTAATGGATAACACAGATATTATAGACCTTCTCAGCACGTTTGAACATGATCTGGCTATAGAATTATATTGTATGATATTACAATATTATAAAAAAAATTCTTACTTGTCTTAATTGAAGATTACATGAGATGATATCCTGATAAGTTCCTATCTTACTTGGTTCTAATGAAGGTAGCAGTTCAAACCCAATACATTTTTTTTTTTTGAAAATCTGAATTCATTGGAGAGGGTCGATAAACAGATTCTGGAAATAATTTGAAACTTGGATGAATAGATAGCAAGAAGTTAGCTGCCTGTTTTTATGGCATGTAGTATGAAAATACCAATAAAATTGTAATTTTTATTTTGAGTCAGAGGATATAGTACAGAGAAAACTTTTTAAAACCTTAGGAAATGAAGAGGAAATCCTAGAAAACAGAGTTCTAAAGAGGCTGAGTTACAAAGTTTACATGTAAATTTATTTGATTATCAGATCAGTGAACCATGCATGAACAGGACAGAGTCAAAGCATTCCAAATAAAGATTTTATAAATGATACATAGATCCAAGCTGTCATCTTCAAAATAACTTAAAAGTTTATAGTTTGAATTCTAACAAGTTAACTGCCGACTAAGAGAACTTCAAAGCTCTGCAGAGGAGTATGTAACTGAACTCAGAGCCTGAATAATATAGTATCTGAAATGTTTCTGATATAATCCAAAATCAGTTGACATTTAAAGATCTGTGTAAATGTGATGCATTGTCAAGGTAAAAAGCCAGACCACCCTGAAATAACCTGAATTTTGAAATTACAAGGCAAAAGTTTTAAGAATCTCTTACAACTATGCTCAAAGAGATAAAGGAAACATGAGGAAGAAACCTTTGCAAAGAAATATAAATTATATTAAAATTGGATATTCCAAAATTGAAAAACACAACAGCTAAGAGAAATATTAAATCATTAAGTAAATGGGATTAATAAAAAATTAAAATGACACGGGGAATAATTAATGACAATGATGATAAATAAATAGAAAATGCTACGCATGAATGATCAGAGAGAAACATTTAGAGAAAGAAAAATAATAGGATATTTTGGCCCCTGGGACAATAACAGAAAGTTTAATATGAATGCAATTAGAGTTTTAGAGGAAGAAAAAGAATGTGACAAATTAAATACATGAAGATAGAATGACCAAAACGTTTCCAAATTTGGAACAAATAAATATACAGATTAAGAAATTCAATAAATCACATGCAAAAAGTATAAAAAAGCCATGCTTAAACATAAATTTATTAAGTTGATGAAACTAAAGACAGAGAACATTTGAAAGTAACTGGAGGAAAATAGCATGTTCCATGCAGGAAAACAACTGTCTGAAAAGTAGCTAACTTCGTAACAAAAACATGTGGAAGGCAGAAGAAAGTGGAACAAATAGTTTCAATGTGTAAAAGAAAAAAATAGCAGTCCCAAATTTTATATTGTAATAATACTCTTGAAGCATGACAGTAAATAAATACATTTTCATGCAAGAGAAAGAAAATTTGTCATTTTCATGTAAGAGGAAGAAAATTGACTTGTACTATAAAAAAATGCTAAAAGAAGATATTTTAGCTGCAAGGAAATCATCAGAAATTTGGGTCATCAGAAAGGAAAGTAGAACATCAGAAATATAAAATGCCCAGAAAATAAGAAAGAATATTTTTCTCTAAACTTCTTCAGTGGGAGCAGCATTGTCCAGGTAGGGAAGCCTTCTGCTGGCACCTCTTTCTTCACTTAGGTATTTCTGGGTCTTCCTGTGTGCTCTTTGACCTCATCCACTGGCCACAACTACATGGTTTCATCCTTTTACAACATTATTGTTGAATAATATGCTGTCCTAGTATGTTGTAAATTTGAAAAGAAATGGCGTGTTTGGATTTCTGTGATCATCTGCAATATCCTATGGTTTTTGTTTGATATTGCTTTTTGTTTTGCAGGGACAGTCTTTAGCGAGCCAGCTACTGACTTATCCTGAACAAATGTTATTTCATTGACTAATACATGTATTTGATCTTCTGGCCTTGGATTTTGTAAAATATTTCAGTTCTACATATAAAGTTTGTAGGAGACACTTTCACATGACTATTGGAATATTAATAATGAACAAAAGCATAATCAGTGACAATAAAATAGAATAAAATATGCAGTACCACTTATAATAATAAAATTACAAGGGGTGATTTAAATATATGGATAATGTTTAAATTTTTAAAAATTATTACAGTCTAAGAGGCACTGCTATTAATCCCCTTTAAAATTCTACTTGCTTCCAACACACTTATCCCATTATTCTTTTCACTTTCTGAAGCACTTCTGCAAGTCCTCTTTCATGAGCGTCTTTACAAGATGTGATCAGTAACTGGTTAATGCTGCTTCCAAGTGCCATGCAGAACAGAGCAGCAGGCTCATTAAAGTGTCACAGTGTGTCCTCAGCCACCTTATCCACCAGATCTAGAACCACGCAACTTCTTGCTTTTTCCCAAAAGTCAAAATGACCAATTAAAGCTAAATGATTTGAAACAATTCAGGACATAGAAACAGTAACAATGGAGCAATTAAAAACGCTCAACAACAAGAGGACTTCCAGGGCTGCATCAGAAAGTGGCAAGAATGGTGGACCAAGAGTGCCTCCAGCAAGGGGGAGCATTCGGAGGGATATTAATGGCAATGTGTATTGTAGTCATTTTTAAATGTATATTTTCACCTACTAAAGACCCCTGCAGTTAGGGTCCAGTACCCAGCCCAGTATACAACATAGGTCTGAGAAATAAATACACTAAGACAGATCTACGAGAGAGAAAGAGGGGTAACAGGATGACCAATGCTGGTGCAACAGCTAGTCCCAGGAGCTGACTTTTATTGGCAGTCAACTGGGGTAAAGGCAAGCTACATGCATTTTGTATGGAAATTAGCACAAACAGGCTCATAAAGGACAAGACACAGCATTCTTGAATTAGGAACAGAATAGGCAAACTATGTGGTTATGATTAGAACATTGTCCTTCTAGGCAGAACAGAACAGAATTTGGGTTTGTTACTCTGACCTCGGCACATAGGTTTCAGCCAGACTCACTTTTATAAACAAGCCAGTTGTGGAATTAACACTTTACAGCCTGCTCTGGGCATAATCAATAAATGGTCCTCTGCATTCACCATATTTTAGATTACATTTGTCATTTTGAGTTTATGGATTATACATAACAACTATATTATACAGGGGAATGGAAAAATTAACTTAGAAGGCTATAAGCTATGTGCACTGTTCCTAAAATATTACAATATGGACTCTAAGAAGAATGTGAAAACTTAGAATATATATTACAAATCTTAGAGCATGATGCAAATAGTTATAGCTGACCAAGATATTCAAAAGGTGTTTTAAAAAATATTTCAAATAATTCCAAAGAATATAGCAAGAAAAGGACAGGTAGATCGAAATCACAGGAAGCATTAAAAAGGCAAAAGACCTAAACCAAATCATATGAATAATTGCATTAAGAGATTATGAAATGAACACTCCAATTAAAAGGGAGTGCTTAATAGGAACTGATATAAAGCAGAGCCAAACATATGTTATCAATAAAGGGTGTACAATACTTTAAATATATACATAAAGATAGGTTGAAAATAAGTAGTTGGCAAAAAATACGAAATGCCAACTTGTTTAAAATAGCTATGTAGGGCGAAAAAAATGCCAGGCCAAAAAGAAAAAAAGAAGGCCACATTACAGTGACAAAGCATTAAGCTCAAGAAGATAATGATCATAAATATGTAAGTACCTAATAAGAGATTATCAAAATTCATAAATAAAAAATTGAAAGAGTGAAAAGGAAAAATCAACAATGCAGCAATGGTAGAAGATATTAGCAAGCCTTTTCAACAAGTCATAAGAGAAGAAAAAAATGAGTAAGTAAACACATGACTTGATCAGAGCTATTAAACACCTTGGGGGTAATTGATATTTGCAGAACTGTACCCTAAAATTACAGGATACCCTGCTTTCAGGTTCACCTAACACACTCACTCTGATGGAAGCATATGCCACACCATACAGAAAATCCCAATGAATTCTAAAAAGTTGAATTTGTAGAGTGTGTTTTTTTATCATGATGGATTTAAATGAAAATAGTAATAAACATTGCCTAAAATAATCACATATATTTTGAAGTTTAAGAAAAGATTTCTATTTCCGGTACCAAAACAAAAAGAAAAGAAAAGACTTCTAAATAGTCCATTGGTCAAAGGATTGGTTAAAAAGAAAACTATAAAATACTTTCAACTTAAGTTTCAAAATACATCTAATTAAAGGTTGAGGGAATGCACTCAGAGCAGTGAATAGAAGAAAAATTGCAAATGGAAATGGTTTTATTAGTAAAATAACCCAAAAATCCTAAGGTTTCACCTTAGGAACCTAGAAAAAAAATTAAAATTTGATCATTTAAAAAAATAAACAAGATTCATATACTCTTAGGCAGAGTAAGATAAATATCTGGGAGACATTACCAATATTAAGACAAAATGGGGCTAGGGATATAGCTTCGTGGTAGACCACTATGTATAGTCAAAGTATAATAAATTAAAAAGAAAAGAAAAAAATAGGGGCAATGTAAGCATCTTTTTACTAACAAATTTGACAACTTATATGAGAAATAGGGCAAATTCATTGAAAATGTAACTTACAAAAATGACCAAAGCATGAAATAGAAAATGTGAGTATCTCTATTAAAGAAATAAATCTAGCAGCATGCAAAGGATAATATACCATGATCAAGTAAAGTCTATTCCCCAAATACAAAGTCACACAGTTGCTTTACCACTCACCTATTTAATTTATCATATTAATAGACTTAATAAGAAAACATACAAGTATCTCAGAAATGCAAAATAAAAAGTATCCAGCAAAATTTAACCTACATTTATGATTAAAAAGTCTCAGTAAGCGATTCATGGAAAAGGATTTCCTCCAATTGATTAAATAATAACAACAAACAGAAATAATTTCATGCTTAACAATAAAAGAATGAATACCTTCTCTTTAAATTTGGTAGTAAGGCAAAAATGACCACCCTCATTATTTATATTTGATTTTGTACTGGAAGTCCTAGCAGTTGCAACAAAGTGATAAAATTGAATAAAAATCAAAACATCAAAAAATTATAAATGCTACTATAAAAAGTCTTGTATAAAATAGAAATTTGGAGTTTGCATTCTTTAATATAAGGCTTCTGGGATTAAGCATAAAGTTTCCATGACTGATTCCTGCTGATAGATGTATTTGTAATGGGTTCCTTTTTATTGCTGAGTAATATTCCTTTGAATAAATACCTACAATTTGTTTATCCACTACTTGCTTGATGAACTTTTTCATTTGAATTATCTCAAGAGAAAAACAGACTATTCTATAAGAAGTGATGTGGGGCCAGGGATTTAGTGTATGGTTCTGCTGCTTGCCCTGCAAGCACAAGGCCCTGAGTTGTATCCCCGGTATCAAAAAAAAAAAAAAAAAAATGATGTGTACGCTGAAGTGTTTGATGAAAAGTGAACTACTGTCTACAATTAACTATGAAATGTACCAAAAAGGAAACTTGATGCTTGACTGGATGGAAGAATAGATGAACTGCTATATTAAAGCTTGTATCATGTAATATAATATATTATATATTCTATATAGTTGATATAGGATGAGTGTTAAATCTTATAAATCTCTTTCAAAATTGCTTTAGATATTAATATTTCAGTATATATTTTTTGAAAAACAAGGCATATATTAAAGAAAATAAGGCACTTTAAAATATTTCACATAGAATTAGAAATAAAATGGTAATGTGGGCATTTAAATCACCATTTTATTTCTTTCACTTAGGAGTATATCCTCATACATGTGTAAATACCAAATAGTTTCTCTGGTGTGAAAAACTATAATAGTACACAAGATCCTAATGAGATAATTAACTATGTGAAATAGGAAGAAAAGGGCGAAAAGTGTAGGGAAAGTGGGAAGGGTAGAGGAAAGGGAATAAGGGAAAAGAAAAAAATATGAGAAAGTGAAAAATGGAAATAAAGTATTTGTAAATGGGGAGGGGAGGAGGGGGTGAAGGGAGGGCAGGGACAAGGGGAAAAAATGAGAACCAAGACCTGTCATGTAAAGGTACAATAATGAATGTAACTGTACTGTATACCTAAAATGTACCAATAAACTCAATAAAAAGAAAAAAAAGTATTGGGAAATATATCACCATTTTAAATTTTTTAAAACCTGACAACATAGAATAACTTATTTTCCATTATTGGTAGATAAATATAACTGTTTGTCTTTGTTAAATACAGAATCTTTTTAAGATGAACTTTCTTATTTCCTTTCTTCCCCTCACCGAAACATTTCCTAAGTAGATTTTATTTCAAAACTATTTTCAAAAAGGAGTGGCATCTGCAATGTCATTTGTCCTCAAAGTACAAAGTAAAACATTATCTTTATGTCTCTTTACTCTTGCCTGAGTTGTAGTGATTTTATTAATCTTTACAAAGAGCCAAAAATTTGCTTTTTTGTACTCTTTATTGAACACTTGCCTTTTTTAAAAAATCATTTGGTACTTACTTTTACCTTTTTAAATACCTTTTCTTATTTCTGAAGATAGGACAATTGTTTTTTTGTTCTTTACTAACTTATCAAGGTAGACATTTAACAATCTTATTTTGGGCCTTTTGCTCTTATATGTATTAAGGTCTATAAATCCCCCTCTAAAGCACAACCCTCATGTTTCTATAGTATATTTGCATTTAATTCAATTCAAAATATTCCATTGTGGTCATTTTTTCTTTACATGTGGATTATTTAAGACCATAATACTTGATTTGAAACCACTCTGTTTGGTCACAGCATATACTCTGCTTTATTTAGAACTTCAAAAATTGTTGAGACTTACATTTTATTGTTTTCTTTTCTAAAATAACCATGGATTTTAGTTATGAAACTACATACTGTTTAAATACCCATGCTATACAATGTAGTGGTGATAGAATACTTTAACACGGATCAATTCCCTATGTATTTACATATTGTTTTACCTTATTTTAGTTATTGTTTTTACTTTAGAAACTAGATGATTCGTGCTTACACAGAAATATTTATTCAGATTCTGTACCTACTAAAAATTCTTATTTATTCACCATTTGCAATTCTGAATATTATTCTGTTTTCCTGTTTCTTTCTTCTCCTTAGAGTTTCTTTTTAATTCCTTTAATGCAAATAATTATTGATAACATCACTCTGGTTTTATTTATCTGAAGAATTAATATGCACATGACTTTGAGACTAAAAAGTATTTCATAGAATACCAAAGCATTATGAAAGGATAATAAAATTTCATTTCCTTTATGTTAAAAAATTTACCAAAAGTTTATCCAAAGATATTCCAGAGTAAAAAATATAAACAGAGCATAAGAAAATATACTTACAATACATGTAGCAAAAAGTAAAAAAATAATCTAGATGACTTTTTAAAAAAAAGGAAAAAGGTCTACAAATCAGTAAGTCAGACTTTCCCAACAGACACAATGGCACTTGCCAAAAGAAAATATAAACAAATGAAGAGTAACACGGGAAAAGTTGGTCTCCCTCATTTGGCATTAGGGAAATTCAAGTGTCATGAAAAGTTACTTCTCTGTCTACAAGAAAATAGTGAAAAATTTAAAGAAATAATACCGAAGGGTGAAAGTGATTTGAACCATTTACCATACTCCTACAATCACTTACTTTCTGCATTTTTCTCTATGTTGGTTTTATTCAAATAATAATATTTAAATCCATTTAAACTACACAAAAATAGAAATTATATATATGTAACATTATAATATATATATAATATTATTGTGATATAATTATAATATTTGTAATAATAGTATAATTGTAATATATATCCACATATTTTGTATGATTGTGTATTTTGACCTAGTAACAAGAGAAATCTAATGACATTAAAGAAAATTAGCCAACACAATAATATTTGAGTGGGAGGAGATATATTGCGATCAATATTTCTCTCAAAATACTAAGAAAGATTCCAAACAGTTTAGAAATCTGACAATTCCAAAACACTAAATACAAGATCTTGAAGATTAAGATGGGCAATCTCTTTTATAACCTGAGATTAGAGAAAAACCTTCCTATCTATGTAACCCAAGCTCAAAAAGTTTTAATGAAAATATCTACATCATTTTTATTGCCTCTAGAGAAAAAAAAAAATCACAAAGCCATGACAAATAATTGGAGAACAGACTATCAGTAACGTCTGCCATAAGTAAAAGGCTAATGATTCACATAAAAAGGTTCTAAAAATGAATAATTAAATAACCTGATCTCAACATAGGGAAAAGATATGAATAAGAAATACAAAGAAAAAATGAAAAATCATGCTCACATATCTGAAAAAATTGTCAGTTCATAACCAAAAAATGTAAATTAAATTGTGTTCAAGTTTTCTTTCATCTCCATCACATTGGCAAAAATAAAATTTTAACAAACTCTATATTGCGGAAAATAATCACAGTCATATTTTTCTCATAAGAATACAAAAATTGTAAAAACCCCATGGAGGAAAAATTGATAATGTTTAGCTTGTGTAATTAGTAATATTTGATTGTGCATTAGATCCAACAATCTTATTTCTAAGAAATGATCTGAATTTCTGCATCAATAAAAGAAAAGAAAAACTATTTACACCCAATTATTTTTTATGGCATTATATGTAATAATCAAAATTGGAGGGCCAGGGATTTAGCTCAGCGGTTCGGTGGCCTGCCTTGCAAGCACAAGGACCCGCATTCAATTCCCAGTACCCCCTCCCCAAAAAATTGGAAAGACTACAAATATCCATCAATAGAGAACTGGCTAAAAGAGTCTATGGTACATACACATAACAATATTTTATATTACTCTAAAAAGTGTTTAGGATAATCTTCATTGCTTAATAAGATATTATCTTCAATTTGTAATAATTGAAAAAAGTGGTATCAGAGGCTTAACACTATAGATAGCAGACTACTTTTTTTGGAGAGAAAATTCTGGTCTGCAAATGTGTGTGTGTATGGAGGTTTGCACACTTGTGTACATGCTTATATTTGCAAAGATATATAAGGATATGCTACTAAGGAAAACCAGAACTAAAACAGTTCTGAGGATGGGCAGAATAGGAGTCAGGATTTAAAACAATTCTCTTAATAATCCTTACTTCATACTTTCATGCTAGAATCACAGAAGGATTGACATACTCCAAAATAATATAAAAGAAAAAGGCAAGCTCAATTACAGAAAATAAACAGAAATAAGTGAATTTAACCATATATCAAGTTGTCAAAAATCACACTGAAGATAATTTTGTGTGGTTTGGAAACACAGTACTTTTGGTAAAGATCATTGATAGAATAAATTCTGTGGAAAAACATAATTATAAAGACTATAAACTTCACTAGTTTCGATACATTTATATATGTTAGAATAAAGTTAATATTTACACTAATGTTAAAATGTTAGAAACAACGAAGTTCTGTGTAAGATTTTTAGAACTTTACTCGTAAAAATAATGAATAGTAATTATATATAAAATATAGATAAATCTTAGAAATATACATCAAATGAGCACAAATTGAAGTCTCATAAGATGCCTATAATATATTACCATTTTATAAAACTTAAAATTTATAATATAAGCTACACACTATGAGGAACACATCCTCTGAGATGGCTTCTAATAGCTCACTTTCTGATACTTCCTTGCCTATAAGCCTTTCTCCTTGGCTGTGGACTGGACTTCCTGACCTGTTTCCAGTGAAGAGAATATATAGCAAACTAATAGAATTTCACTCCTGAAGTGAGGCACTGAGGTTGTACAAAGACTGGCTTCTGTCTTGAGGACATCCTCTCCTTTGCTCACTCTCTCTTGTTCTTGTGGGTTCCACTCTGTATACAAAAAAAAAAAAAAAAAAAAAAAAAAAAAAAAAAA
>NW_022900927.1:52043277-52099210 GCF_012274545.1 Fukomys damarensis | reverse complement strand
AGTCTTTACCCACAAAAGTTGAGCTTTTGACCTTATTTGGAAATCAAATTGTTGTAATAATAATTAAGATGAGTTCCAATTGGTGTAGGATGGGTTCCTGGACCAAGTTGAGTGGTGACCTTATAAAAAGGTACTCATGAAGACAGAGATACCCAAGAACACCGCATGAGATGAAGGCAGAGAATGGAGTTAGGTTGCCACAAGCCAAGGAATACCAGAGGTTTACCCAAAAACCATCAGAAGTTGGGATGAGGCAAGGAAAAGTTAGCTTATAGGTCTCAGAGGGACTACGTCCTGGATGACTTCTTGATTTCAGACTTCTGCCCTCCCAAAACAGTGAGAAAACAAATTTCTGTTGCTTTTTACCTCTCCCTTTTCCCCCCAGTACTAGTATTTTCGGTGGCTTCTTAACCAACCCACTTTGCAAGACTTTTATGACAGCCCTACCATACTCATACAGTTGTGATTTTGACCAACAAAAATAGAGAAAATAAAGGTTTGCTGTTTTAAACTACTGGGTTTGGAAGTCGTTTCCTATGCAGCAATAGATAACCAATACCTGCATTGCTTGACACCATACAGTCAGATAACAGGATATTACCATGATATTGTAATGCTGTCACATTTTATTCATGACAGTTCTAAAAGAAATGGCACAGAAAATTCAAAGTAGTGATTACTGGCAGGAAGAACACAGAGATAGAATAGAGAAAGAACTTACAAGTATATTTAAATATAATGGGAACATGCTGGTTCTTATATTGAATTCTGGGTTAAAAAATGCCCATTCTAATGCAATGTGTTATAATTTAAACATATTTATCAATATTATATTGTATGTGTCAACATCAAATTACCAAAAGAAAAGTCAACACTGCAATTTGTAAGATCTGAAAATATAGTACAGAAAAATTCACTCTTGCTACGTGTATTTCTTTTAAAGGAAAAGTTACAAATCTCTCTATTGATCAAGTCATTCTTCTGAGCACCAGACAAATTACTTCACCATTTCTTGTCCATAAGGTGCCACCTGCCTGAATTTTGGACAGTTTAAAATATAATACCTGAAATAATTATTAGGAAAAGAGCAGGCAATGGTTCCTGTTTGGGATGAATGTTTTGGATTCCTCCAAAATTCATATGGTGAAGACCTTGCCCCCAGTGTGAGAGTATGTGGAGATGGGTCTTTAAGAAGTAATCTAAATCAGATGCGATTATGAGAGTGGGAACTATGAAGGAGTTATCAGTCTTCTAAGAAAAGACATCAGAAAGTGACCACTATTTTTATCTCTTCACCATGTAATCAGAGAGAGATGGAGGCCACCAACAAGCCAAGAGAAGAGGTCTCAGAATTAACCTTCCTTCACCTTGACTTTAGACTTCCAACTGCCACAACTGAGGAATTCACTTTGTCTTTTGAGCCATTCGGTCCTGGGGTCCTGGCTATTTTCTTCTACGAACCAAAGGAGTTCCAATGACAGCCAACACAGCTATCATTGGTCTATATATTGTACATGCAGACAGTAATGAAGCTGGAGCTGCCCAAGGCAAAGTGTCCACTATAATTAATATAGCCCAGCTCACTTGTCCTCAAAGCTGAAAGTCTACATAGGGCCTCACACTCAAAGTAATTCAACACTGCCAGGAGTGTAAGGTTTTCACCTACATTCTATCTTTCAATTTAGAAACATGAGATATCATTTTAGGAAACTGCAGAGAAAACATGAAGGGGCTCCTGATTTGAGTAGAATACCAAGTGACCTTCACCTTTGCTGAGTCTTCTGACCACAGCCTGCTTCATGGGTATGCAACCCATGCAAACCCACAGGGCCCAGAACTCACAGGGCTCCCTAGAATTGACATTTCATACTCTGTGGTCAACACCTTGAAATTCTAAATACTAATTTACCTTTGAATTTGTGTTTCTTACGTGACCTCCAAAGGGAAAATGGGGCTCTATGAGGGCTTGGAGCCCTGATACACACACAGTACTGCCTTGTGCTTCCTTCCACCTCTTCACAGTAGGTCCACAAATACCTACAGTCACATCGCATTCTAACAACTCCTGCCATTCTTTGCCCTGTGGGGTACTGGAGATGATTAAGCTCCGATGTTCATACTCCGAGAGCAAATAATTATACAAGATAAGCATAAGAGTCTGTGAATGCAGTGTGAGAGTCTTTGTGCTACAGAGACTGTGACATTATCGCAGACAGAATGCACTGTGACCAAGGGAAAGACCGTGAAAGAAAAAAACCTTTGCTTTTTAAACAAGGTATCCCACTTTTTTGTGTTACACTTCACATTCTGAGACTTTGATCAGATTTTCTAGTGTTAAAGAAGTTCGGTTTTGTTGCAGAGAGGATGTTCAATTCGAACATATAGTCTGCTTTCTGACTTCCGCTTTGAAAACTCTGCCTATAAAATGAATTTTAGCTCAATCATTTGATGCCTAAAATATCCACATGGGCAACCAGGAGGGCAGTTTGCCAATATCAAGAACATTCCATCTATTTAATTAGTACCAGTTGGGAAATGCTTCACGTTCTCCACCACTTCCAGGCCAGAATAGTGTACTTTCAGACCTCCTTATGCTTGGACCAGGACATTAGATTCCTAGCCAGTAAATAGATATTGGAGGTAAAGTGCCACTTCAGGATAAATATTTATTTGTCGTTGCAAAGGCTCTCTCTCCTCTGCAATGGCAACCAGCATGATACGGAACCATAGTAAATTGCATTGTTTAAAAATAATTGCTTGTTTTTTACAGAGTTTCTCCTTAAAGATTCATCCCTATTATAGAATATAAAATCTTCTCTAATGACATCAACCTGGACTGTAGTGTAGGCTTTCAATAATGAAATGTGAACGAAAGTGGTGTGTGCCCTTCTGAGCAGAGGCTTTTAAAGTGATTGCTCTGTTCAGCCACCCCTTCTTTCCCTCCATGATATTAGCGCGTCCCTGTTCAGGGTACTCTGAGCTTGGCTCTTGGAATGCAGAGAATGCAGAGCAGAATGCATTTGGCCTAAGTAAGACATTAATGCGATCAGGAAATAAACTTCATCCAGTGAATCTATTATCCATGATGTAAAGGGCAATGCCTCCTCTTTAAATATGCTGTCGTGGGAGAAATATAGGAAAACCTTGCATAAACCTAATTGAATACAAAATCTTTAAGAAAATGACTTATTCTTATCCCACAGAGAAATCTGGCATTTTTCTCCCTGACCTTAAACTTTAAGTCATAATAAATAAGCTATATTTGTTCTGTTTGTGGGGAGGAGTTGAGACAGGGTCTCACTTTATACTTCAGGCTGGACCTTAACTTACTGTGTAGCCCCGGCTGGCCTTAAACTTTTGATAATCCTCCTGCCTCAGTCTCCTGATTGGCTGGGCTAACAGGTGTATGCCACCAAATCCAGGTAAGCACTGTTCATTTTTAATGAAAGATAACAAAAACAGTTGGTGGGAGTGTAGACTGGTGTAACCACTATGGAAATCAATATGGAGATACCTCAAAGAGCTGGGACTAGAGGTTCCATTTGACCCAGCCATCCCTCTGCTGGGTATCTTTCCAAAAGAACTAAAAGAATCATATCACAGTGATACATGTGCACCTATGTTTATAGCAGCACAGTTTGTAATAGCTAAAACTTGGAAACAGCCCATTTGGCCATCAGTTGGAAACTAGATAAAGAAGATGTGGTTTTTCTATACAATGGAATACTACTCAGCCATAAAGAATGAGAGATTAGAGTCATTCATAGGAAAATGGATACATATTGAAGATATACTCCTGAGTGAAATACATAAGTCACACATGTGTAAATACCGAATAGTTTCTCTGGTGTGAAAAACTATAATAGTACATAAGATCCTAATGAGATAACTGACAATGTGAAACAGGAAGAAAGGGGCTAAAGGTGTAGGGAAAGTGGGAAGGGTAGGGGAAAGCTAATAAGGGAAAAGAAAAAAATATGAGAAAATGAAAAAATGGAAATAAAGTGTTTGTAAATGGGGAGGGGAGGAGAGGGTGAAGGGAGGGCAGGGACAAGGGGAAAAAATGAGAACCAAGACCTGTCATGTAAAGGTGCAGGATCCCAATAATGAATGTAACTGTACTGTATACCTAAAATGTACCAATAAACTCATGAGGAAAAAAAAAAAGAAAGAACAAAAAAAAAGGGGAGCAAAACTGAGTGGAAGAGAGTAAAAGGAAAATTGTTATTTTATGGCACTTTGTTCCACCTGTTTGCATGGTATTACAATGCGAATACGATGTCAGTGTGTTTCTTACTGAGGATCGTGGCAATGTTGGAAAGTACTGATTATAAGATTAGACTACATTTAGACTTTCGCCTTTGACCATCAATCAGGGTCCACCCTCTTCTTCCCTAATCTCATCCTCCCATCTTATAAAAGGGAAGTTCATATTATTTTTTTATGAGTAAGATTGGAAAAATTGATTTTGCCTCATTAACCTGTCACTGTCCATGATCTGGCCCCTGTCTGGAAGCTTTTGGACTTAGGTAGAAATATTCAAAACCAGCCCTTTAGCTTACTAGACCTATAGCCAGGTTTGATGACTGCCTATCATGTTCAGATCACTCCAAAGAATAAGGTGGAGTTTTAGCTCATCTTCCTGCAGTCACACACATCTGCAGGAAGTCCACATATGCAGGAGTCCCATAAAATCGTTGTTCAAATCCATTGCAGGAGTTTATTATCTTTACCAAATTTTCTGCTTGTCTTAGTGGGCTTAATTTTTATGCTTATTTGCATATCATAGTAAATAGCTTATCTGAACTATGCAATCTCAAATCCAATATTAAAGATTTTATTAAATCATATTGTAATTGGTCTCCAGAATGAAACATTTAGTGAACTACTGACTTTGTACATCCACCAAAATTTAGAGGAAGGCATTCACAAATTTTAATAGTAGAAACCTGAGACACACATGAAAGACACTTGGGGACTTAAAACGAAACAGAAACATTAGCCTATATACTTCTAAAGATGTTATAAACTTAAGTGCAGAGTAAAAGAGCAAAGCACTGTACCTTAGAGAAAGGAGAAATGAAAGACATTTACACCACTTAAAGAGATTTATGACTTTCTTTGCAGTGTTGGAAGCACTGGAGATAATGGGTAGTAAACTACACTGAGTTGAAAACTCTCTTTCTAGCCGGGAACCAAAATAAGGGTCAGAATCCAGATGCACAGCACTGCAGCAGTTGTTTCGCTGGAATAAAAACATGCCTTCATAGCATTTATTTCTCTCACATACCTTCCAGAATCCTGAAATCAATTTCCCATTAGAGGTTACTTCTCCCTTTTGTGCTGGTGGGACTCACTGGTGCATAGTCAAAACTACTATTCATGGCAACTTTCTTGCTGTGCTTCTTATCTGCCCAGCCTATAATTCAGCTCTCTATTTTAGCCAACTCCTCCCGCTCTTCACTTAGAGTAGCTGCCTGCATCTTAGCTTTGTCTTACAAGCTTTCGGTGAAGTGATGTGGCTGAAAGAAGTGTTGAGCTTCGGGTCTTTTTATTGCAAACCTGAGTCAGATCATTCTGGATAAGGTTCAGGGTGGGTAGAAGGCACCTACTGTATCTCATACTTGGAAAGTTCAAGATTTGACTCTGACTGGACTCGGACACAGAGGGGCCAATCACTCCAAACGGTGTCCCTTTTTTCTTCTCTAGTTCAGCTTTCCACACAGCTGACTGTACACCTTCACGATGACATGGTCAAGCTTGATATCTGTCCAGGCTACTCTTACAAATGCTCTTTTATATTCAACTCTCGCAACTGCAATGTAGTTTGAGTGCCTTGTGGTCCAAAACAATTACTGTGGCCAAAAAGCATGTGCTACTCTTATTTTCCAGACCAGTCATCCTTTAAGCACACAGTCACTTCAGCTCCTCCTGAAAAATCTTGCCAACATCGAGGGTTGGTGGTTCACCAAAGGGAAATCCTGCTACTCTCATCAGAACAAGGGCACCAATAAAACCAGATATCCTCCACACGTTCTTTCCCTGTTTGAGGCACTATCTCACCTCTAGTTTCCTTATTCTGCAGTCTGCTTCTGGGTGGCATGCTGATATTGATGGAAACCAGTATAAGTCTGGCATGAGGCCCTAAACTTCCTTAAAATCAAGTCATTAGAATGGAACTTACTCTACTCTAATCCCTCTTATTACAGATGATAAGACTGAGATAGTGACTTCTCTCAAAGTTATACAGGTAGTTTCTCAAACCCAAGGGTTGTTTCTGCGCCTCTTAACTTCCAGTTCTCATAATTCATTTTGACAATTTTGACACCCTGTGCAGTTAGTACATAAAGTTAAGACATGTGTAATGTAATGGTTTCAAAGTCACTAGTTGATTCTAGGGAATGTATTGGAATGTCAGCTGATAGCTAATGAAAGTTTCATAAAATTTGTGAGAGTGGAAGAGTAGACATGGGAGTGGGTGAGAGCTCAGACACAGAGCAGTAGAAAATACACAGTTCATCGCAAAGTCAGAATAGTCTGGCCTATGCCTGACCACTGCGGTAAACATGTACTGCACAATCTTTGTCTTTGTATTACTTGTCTGAATTCACAATTATAAAGTTTCCACTTGAACATATTTACATTCTTTTCCCATCCCAGCTGTAGTGGGAAGTTAGAGAAAAGTTCTTAGCCTATGGACTTCCAAAAGCATTGAGTGGGTTGCATCCGGATTTACCATTCTTTAAAAGCTATGGAAAATAGAGCTAGTTCTCCAAAGGAGACATATTGGTGGCATACTGGGGTGAGGCAAAAATGCTGCCTATCAGTCCAGTATATAAATGTCCCCTAAAAGCAAGTGTTTGAAAAGAAACAATAAAGAAAGCTTTCGTATAAGTCAAGAAATCACCCTAAAAATGAAGTAACTTCCCATCAATTTTTCTTCAAATTCCATTACTTGGAACTATAGATGTGGCATGGGATAACTCGAGTCTAAATGGGTAGAAGCAGGCAAAAACAGAGCTGAAATCAAACCTCCCTACGTACGTTTTCCCCTGACAGTATCAAAATGTTTTGCTTTAGCTACTAGAAAATTTTATTGAGCCCTCAATCACACGCACACACACACACACACACACACATGCACACACACACACAGAATTCAAAGCACATAGAACATTGACCAAAAAAGTAATCAGACTGATAACACGTCACTTCCATCTTAAGAAAGTAAACAGCGAATTCAAGCACATTGTGAATCATTTGTTTTCATTCTATTTTGCAGAGAGAAAACAGTGCACATCAGGATTATGCTCACCTCATTACAGGGGAGTGAATCTCTCTTGTCTTTGATAATTACAATTTCAAGGTTTGTGGAGTTTTTTTTCCAGTTTGGTGTGTGTGTGTGTGTGTGTGTTTGTGTGTGTGTGTGTGTGTCTGTGTATACACATGTATCCATGCATTTAAAAAGCAATTAAATGGCTTAACAAAAGAAAAAGAGAGAGTATTGTTATCTCGTAAGACATTTATTTTTTTGTTTATGCATATTAATATACCACCAGGCACATGTTTATAAATTCCTGTTGCATCATAGAAAATGGCATTCAGATGGGCCCCACACACCCCAAACTGGTATGTTCCAGAGGCATCTGCCAAGAAGCAATTCCTTAACTGCCTGATGTTAGTATCTTAAGCTGGTCCATAAAGCGTCTTTGCTCACCAAACAGCTACCCACCTCAGGGAGCAGGCAGGGCCAGTACTCCAGCTGCATGAGGGATTGGTCACCTCTGCGGGTGCAGCGTTCCAGTTCTCTGATGCACTCTGCATGCACACATTGCCCTTGGCACTGTGCTTTGCTCTGGGTCTTCCACTGCTTGAAGGCAACCAGAGTTCTCTCTGCTCATTGCCAGAGAACGTATCAGTGCATGAATAGAGCCTTGTGGAGATGCAGGTGTGTAACAGAATTACCCTATCTGAAGAGAACTGCTCTCCAAAGCAATGGGATACTCAGTTCGAAATGGGTATTATTCCTGATCCTTCATTCATTGGGTCTTTCATTTTTATTGGGCATTACTAAAAATATAAACTTTTTTAAAAGTAAAAGATTTTCTGTCTTCTGTATTAGGGGTTTGATCATCTGGAAAATGTATCTAGAAAAAAAATCCCAAAGCCATATAAAGCAATCCAAAGCAGAGAAAGTACTGGGAAAACATGTCTAAGGAACATGTTTACATTTGGAGGAAGGGCCTCACATTATTTTAACTTTTTGGAGGCTATGTGAGTAAGTACTCAAGTGAACAGAGAATCTATTGTTTCAAGTATACTGTACATATACTTGCAGCAGGGTCTTCACCATTGTTTTTTCTTCTCTTTATTCCTCCAAATCTATTTGTTCAAATCTATTGGTTAAGTTTTCAATCTAGCCTTATGAATCCCACAGTCATTCAAATAAAAAAAATCAAATCTAGAAAGTCATCAAGAAAAAATTAGACTCCATGTCTCTATCAAAAAGGTCATAGCCTGGCGTGGTGGCACACACCTGTAATCCCAGCACTCTGGAGGCTGAGGGAGGAGGATCGCTGTGAGTTCAAGACCAGCCTGGGCTACACAGTGAGTTCCAGGTCAGTCTCAACTACATAGTAAGACCCTGTCTCAAAAAACCAAAAACAAACAAAAAGGGTCATCATATTTCACCAGTTCTACCTATTTGAGTCTTTCTTTCTCCGTCTGTCAACTTACTACTTTAATTCAGGTTCCACTCACATTTTCTGGATTGGAATAATACCCCTGCATCACTCCAAAATGCATTATTTAGCTTCCAATCTCTCCTGTCTACAATTTATCTTCCAGACTACATTTTCAGAGTGATCTTTTCTAAAGCACAGAAGCAAACCTGCCACTCCCAGCATGAGAAAAGTCCCATCCTAGCATCCGTATCTTGTCACTCTCCCGCCTAGATACTAACCCAGTGTCACAGCCCACCTATCTGTGCAGCAATCACACAGCACTTCACTACGCTGTCCTTTTCCTGCATTCCTGAATATTCTGCATGTTGCTAAGCATTTCTGCCTATTGCCTTTTGGCAGGAAATCTCACCAAAAAAGAAAACTCTGAAGAAGGAAAGATATAAAGCATCATTGACTAGCATGAGATATTTGCATGACTTAAGGATTGTCTAAATAGAGGAAAAGTGAATATAGGGGTAGCAGCGAGAAGGTGAGGAAATCACCTGTAACACCGAGTGGGAGCCTCTGCACAAGACCCTCCTCCTTCCAAGGTGAGATGAAGACTTTGCTGGGGAAAGGACAGCCATGGCCCAGAGATGGCAGAGAAGTGACTGACATCTCACTCTGGGGGAATTTGCTAGAAAGTGCTCATGGGAAGACATGTCACTAGAGGCACTCTGTTAGGACCCTCATTGTCTGCTGGGGTCAGCTGCTGGATTCTGGGTGCTGCCGTGAACCACAGGAACCAAGGGCTGACAGAACTGGGAAGCAAAATCCTTTTTATCTTGGAATATTTTTCCAGCATCCATGAGTGACAAAGCTTAACGCCCTTCTGGAGAGCAGTGGAAAATTATTGCCTTGTTGTAGGTAATAAAAGGTGAAGAGGTAATGATGAGTGAATTTGGATGTAAGAAGCAATAAATCAACAACTGGCACATGCCCTGACCTTTTCCCAACACAGAACAACCTTCTCTTATGGTCTGGCTCAAGCGTTGCTTCCTGTATAAGCCTTTCTCACCATCACACCCTGATCCCAAGAAAAATTCAACAATTCTTTGAAAGGTTGTTCATATCATTGCTTCAAACACCTCTATATGGCTTATTTCCATGATTTTCAATTATTTACTACTTTATTTATGACTTTTATTTATTTCTGTGATATATTAAAAGACAGAGACCATGAGTTATGCATCTAGGTATCACATTCCCTAACAAGATGCAAAGTCATAACAATCAAGCAAACAATAGAAAATTTCAGAATACAAAAGAAAATAGAGAAACTAGAAACTGCAAAAGAACGATAAGGCTTTTGGTTGCTAACACTGCTTTTTCTAGGTAGATGGACCCATAATTCTTACATACTTTTGCCTTACAGCAGCCAAAGTCTAGAGAAGTCAAGAAATTAGGATGTATGGTATATTATATAGTCAGTGGCAAAGCAAGAGAATGGGGTCATGAAATAAGAAAACTTGAAAATGATGTCTTTACTTTATGTATACTTTTATGTATACTTTCTTCTACAGTTTGGATCATCAATTTCCCTGTTTGTAATTTCCTTCCCCAACTTTTTGTCTCTTCTCATTAAGCCTTTTTGTAAATGTAATAAGGAACACACATTCATTGAAACTTAAATAAAGGAGATAAACTAGGATTCACAAGGCACTGAAAATAGTTTGGAAAATCATAAAGAAATCTCCTCCCCCCCTTCTCTCCCTCCCTCCCTCTCTCTCCCTCCCAGTCTTTCTTCCTCCCTCCCTCTCTCCTTTCCCTCTCTGCTATCTACACTTCCTAAGTATTCTCCACGCTTTTCTTTACACCTTTCTTGCCTCTTTTTCCATGTAGTAAGATAGTAATACAGTCATGCTAAACTTCAGGACCACTAGCCCATGTCTCAACTGTAACTCCCAAGAAGTTTGAAGCCAAAACTGCAAATCCCAGGGAGGTAGAAAGTGATCCAACCAACTCAGATCAAGATGCCCATTCAAATTTCATCAAGAGGACTAAATCAGAGAAATATTTGAAATCTCTCCCCATCCAGGGCCCCACTATTCAACTGATAGCATAGATAGGAAGTCTATGTTTAACAGAAGAATGTCAGAAACTTCAGTATTTACTGCACTCCACTTCTGAAAGCCCATACAGTTTCAAGCTCATTTAAGTGCACCCCTAATGACTCATTTTGCCTAAATCTAGGAGTATATCCATTACAGAACTCAATTCATTCTGCCAATTATTCACTTTTGCTCATATATGACATTTCTAACCGTCCAATTGTGACTTCCAAAGCATTTAGGACAAAACCATGAGATAATATTATATGTGACAAAGAATAAAAGACACAGTAAAGGTCTTAAGAAAAAAAAAATCATCTTTCTTTATCCTAATTTCTTGGGTCACAGAACATCTATGTTTATATATTTTTTCAACAATTATTTATCGAGCTCATATTATGTTTTAGAGCGACCAACACTCAGCCCATGGACTGCATATGACCCTGGCCCCAGATATCTGAAACGTTTAACATTCTTTTTAGTGATATTGGGAAGTGGGAGGTGCTTGATCTTGGACTGCATAGGTGGCAAGGGGAAAGTGGACTAGCTCCTGCCACACACAGTCGGTGGAATGGAAACCAGCCTATAATGGACAGTACTTGTGCTATGTGTGAGTTGGTGAGTAAAATGCAGCAACTACCCATGATAATATTTCAACATGCCTATGCATGTGCATGCTGGAAAGGAAAGGCCTCCCAAACCTAAGCAGACATACATATTTTCTTGTTTCGTTATTAGACTTGAGCTTGCTGTATTATTTTGAAAAGTAAATAAGTTAAAATATAAAAATGAAGGAAGTGCTGACACTGATACACACTAACTACACTGCATATTTGATTGGCTTCCTACATCAATTCCTCTTCACCTAGTGAGGTCCGGACAAGTCAAAGGGTTGAACACGCATGTCCTAGAGGGCAGAGCTTGAGGGAGACATCACATACACTGGAATGAACAAAGCAACTTCCCAGATGAAGTTCACTCTCCTCTGTGGAATTTAGTCAGTCAAATATATATAAAGTTACAAATTATGATGAAGCTACCAAGAAAATACAGGATACGTGTCAGTATAATGAGCAAGCTTCATTTGAACTAGATGGTCAGAGACGTCCCTTCCTGCATAGAAAGCTGTCGTGGGTGATGTAAAGAATGGCCAGAAATCTTGGGGGAAAGCAGCAGTGGGAGAGAAGAGGTGGAGCCCGGGGGAGATTCTTCCTGAAATAGAATGCGTGTGGAGACTCTGGGTGGGGAGGAATCCCTGTGCCCTAACAATAGCAAAAGGTCAGTGTGCCTGCCAAACAATAAGCAAGCTGAGGAGGAGCAAAAATTTTCTGGAGAGGCCTGCCAAAACCAGACTCTCCGGGACAAGGACTGGTCACTTGATCCTGTGAATTATAGATGCCTTACCAGTTCAAACAGGCCAGGGTCGTGATTCATTTTGAATTTTTCAAAGCATACTCTGAGCTCAGATTGAAAAATGGATTGGAAATCAATTGAAGACAGTATAAAGATGAAAGCAAAATATGGGACTTTTTATAAGGGATGTGGCGCACACATGTGGACTCTTCAGAGATCTTTACACACTCACACTGCTACGTTTTCCTATCTTCTCCTTCAGGCCACCTGTTACTCTCAATGACTTACTTTTGACTCTCCCTGGCGGCTGAAGGAGACGCCTCCTCTTGACATTCCTTGCTGTGCCTGATATCTAGATGTCCCTCCCTCAAGGCCTCAGCCACTCGTAGATTGGGCTCTTAGGATGTGGCTGGATCATGCATGTGTGATACTGGATTAGTCCACTGATGGGTTTATAGTTGAGTGCAATGTTGGGAGGTAAAGCCTTGTAGGAAGAGGTGGGTCACTGGGGCCTTGGTCTGGAAGGGTATGCATCCCTCCTCCTCCCTGGAGCTCTCTACTTTCTACTACCATGCCATGAGCTATTTCTCCTTTGCCATGCCCTCTGCCATGCTGCCCTGCCTTGGAGCCCACCAACTGCGGACTAGAAACTCTAAAACTGGGAGCTAAAATAACATCTCCTATGAGATGTGGGTGTCAAGTATTGCATGCTGGTGATGAGAAAGTATCTAAGACATTTCTTTTTCCCTTTTCCATCTGATCCTAAGCCAATCCTGTCTCCCTTTAAATAACAACTCCTGAATTTTCTCTTTGGCTTTGGAATTTCTGTGAAATTCAATTTCATCAAAAGTTTTGTTATTTATTGATATATTCTTATGAATGTGACACAGCCCAAGTTTGACTGATTGGTCAGGAATCTTTTGGGGATCCTTTTCAAAATCCAGATTTCTTACCTGTGTCCTAGAAGTTACCAATCACCAGGCCGATCATGGGTCTTGGACATATTTTAAACAGATCCCCCAGAAAATACTGATGATCACCTGTGTTTGAGAATCTGTTGTTGCTAAAGTACTATCAAATTCATATCATAACTATTTTGTTCCAAAAATTGTCAAACATCTCTTACGTTTTCAGAGGCCACTTATGAGACATGTTGCCAATGCAGATTTAGAAATCACAACTCCAATAATTTTTCCGTGGTCTATCTAAGGCCAGAAACATGCTGCCCAGCTAAGAACTGCTCTTTAAACTTAAAATAATATTTTGGAGTTTTCTCAATCCTGCAGCTACATTTTATTAACACACTGATACCAGTTACACATCATCCTAGTGGTAGCAATTAGCATTTTGCTTCTGTTTCATGTTAAGAAAAAGATTGCCTCGTTTCTTATTACTCACTTGCTTACAATGTTAGCAGATCTGATCATCTGAGAAGAACGAAGGATATAAGCTTCTGTGATCTGCCTACAAGAAAAAAAACAAGAGCAAATTCAGGATCTCTGAGCTCCCAAATTTCCAGGCTTCTGTTTTTTTGCCCAGAGCCATACTACCTCCCACACGGCACATGTTGTAAACTTTATGTGGCCCATCTGTTAAGGAGTTTGTTTTCCAAATCTGCAGGGGCTTGGCACTTTTGGACTGAGTACCAGAACTAAATGTGACACAGATTTTTACCTTTTTAATAATTTTCAATTGCAGGAGCACTGATGTTGGAAGGGTCCAGGGAAGGGAGGAAATAGAGAAACAGTGTGGCAATTTAAATATTGTGAGTTGGGCCAACGTGTACTTAACATCCACCGTGATGACAGCAACAGCAACGCTAAGGGTATTAGTTTTCAGGTTTGTTTGTGGGCTGAATGTGGGCACAGCTTGGCATTTAAAATGAGGCAGATTCAGACCATGATGTTTTCTCACAGTTAATGCAGAGACCATAGATAATAATTATGTTGCTGAGCCTACCGAGAATCTTTACGACCGATTCTCTATTAAACTGGCAAAACAAGAGGATAACGTCTCCAGCACTAACAAGTTGGCAGGGAAGTAGCTGGCAACCCCTCCCACCGAAGTTCCATCTGTGCGAACCTTCAGTGTGATCGACGATACTGTTTCCCCACACAGGTTCCGGGCCTACTATATAATCAAGAGACAGGGAGTGAGCGTAGAAACAACATCCTCGCTGTTTTTGAAAGTCATTGACTCTGGAAGGTGAGCACTAATGCTGTTAAATCATTCTGAGGAGAAGTATACATGGGGTGGTGTGGACAGGAAAATAACCACTTCTAAGCACCGATTCATCCAGTGACATAAAAGTCACAGAGTAAGGACAGTTTCTAACCAGGATTCGTTTTAGAACAGCCTATTGTTTCTTTTCACAGATGCTAAGAAAACTGTTATTGTTTAAAAATCTTTTCTGCTGGTGGCTAATAGCGCATAGCACTTTCCCTGCCTTGGTTCTGCTACAGAGTCCTGGGTTGCTGGCTTAGATTTTCCTCCTACAAGCACAGGGGAGGGGCAAGAAAGAAAGGCCTGTGAATGAAAAGGAGGTGCACAAAGCAGCTGAGGTGAACCTTGACTCTGGTCCTTGGAGTGATATGTCATTGCACACTTTCAGTGCCACCCAGGAAGGATCCATGGACGATTTAGGTAGCTGCCTCCTCTGAGCTCCTAAACATTCACTTGATACTTAAAATGCCTTGTGTGGAAACTGCTGCAACGCATGGCTCGTTTCTCTGGTCATACTGTTCACAGTGCCTGCAATAGGGCCTCAGTGGACATACTTTTGCAGGGTGATTAAATGAACGGACTACAAGCCATTCCCACTGAAGGCCGTGAACAGGGAAGAATCTTCAGGTAACCTGAGAGAGCAGAGAAGTTTATCACCAGTACTCACCACACTTTGGTAAAGGATACTCCATGAAGAGAGTGTAAGAATAGTTAATTCTGTGATGCTCGTATATGCCAGGCTGGTTCCAAGCACCTTGCATGCTTAACATTTAAATCTCTAAACAGAAAGTTGCTGCTGTCATTTAAACAATGGGACAAAGCTCCAAAAGCGTTTACTACATTTTAAGATCCCACTCCCGCGACGCAGGGGCATTGGCATGCTTTCTGGCCTCTGAGGCCCAGTTGCTCAGCCCCCCACATCTTGCACCAGGTAGGGAACACTATCTAAAAGCCCTGTGAATCCCATTGAGCCATTTTGCAGCCTCTCAAAGACCTTATGTGAACAAATAGAGAGGAGGAAAACGAGGTTTTAATTATCTTCTTTGTCATGTTATTGTCCTGGAGTTCATTTTGAATACATTTAAGTGATTTGCGGAGGCCCAGAAAATTACTTCCGTCTCACTTCTCTTTATTAATTCATACCCATACTCCTACCCTACATTTGTTCATTCCCTCCTCTTCTCAACAAAGCAGAAGCAAAGAAAAATATCTGTGCTAGAAAAGATTATGATTCTTCCTTCTCTGGAAATTTCTGTCATTACCTGATTCATCCAAATGCGGTTCCGTGGAGTTTCTCCAGACCCTTGGGCAGCTTAGTTGTCTCCTACTGTCCTTTGTCATAGATACATAACAGTCAGTCATTTTAGAAGACTGTTATTTAATTCCATTGAGCTCTCTCTTCTCAGGCTTTAAATTTCTGGAGAAGAAAGACTAGATTTTTCATTTACTTAATACTCCTAGTTCTGTACGTGATATTGGGTGCTTAGCACACATATTCTGAGTAAATTAATAAATATAATGCAAAGCATTCGTTTTACAGAGCAAGAGATTGCTCTTACTCTATAAGGTGGACCTGACTGCTGACTTCACATAATCATACAACTAATCAGTGGAAAAGCTGACCTCAGGTAAGCTATATGTCTCACTAGGAAGGCTGAGCTGTCCTCCATTGCTTAAATCAAACCCAGCCTTCATTGCAATACCTGCAAATGATTTCCTTACACTAATAGCTGTCTCCTTTGGATCTTATACTTGTAGTCCCTAATGCTTGTTTAGCTGCATACACATATATTTTACTCCTCTCTACCTGCCTAGATGATAATCATTTAAAGTTAGGATGGTACGTATGATCTCTTTTCTGTTCACACTTTCATTGCTTGAGAGTTTGAACCTGCGACAACTAGAAATTGATCATCTTATCCACTTTTACCGCTCCCATTATCACTTCTAACTGCCGTCCCAAGCACACCCTCAAGGACCAGACTCTTCTTTCAGGCCGTTTGCACATTCTTCCATCTCTGTGTCACCTTGGGGCCTTCACAACACTCCGCTGAACCACTGCGAGCTATCACAAAACTACAATGAGGCCATTCTGAGAAAGAGTCGAAGACAGTGGTCCTTTTTCTCTAACTCTCTATGGGGTTCCAGGGATAATTATCCTGGATAACGAACTTTTTTCCTTCTTTTTTCTTTTCTTTTCTTTCTTGTGTGTGTGTGTGTGTGTGTGTGTGTGTGTGTGTGTGTGTGTGTACTCTGTGAGTTTCAAAGAATCCCTTAAAATTTCTTGACTTAGAGTGTCTGGGGTTTCAGGCAGACCCTGAAGGCCAGAAGCCAGATCATGAAAGCTGTCAAAAGCAAAGAGCTGCTCCAAACGTTTCTCATTCTTTGTCTTGTTGCCCTCACACACATGCTTCTTTCTTCTGTGAGCCTCCTTTCTCATTCCTTTCCTTCTCTGGATCTCTTGTCTGTGTATATACAGTACAGGCATGGCCTTTTAGTTCCCAAGTATACTCATTCAAGCTAGTCAGTATTTCCAAAATCTCATTCCAGGATCCTGAGAGATCCAATATAATTGCATCAACTTGAGTCAAATGTCCTTCCATGGTTCATTTGGTTGTAACTCCGGAGTCCTTGTCATGTAGAATAGAGATAGGTTTGTACCATTGACTATGACCTGTACTAGACATGGAGGAGAGATACAAAGAAGAGAAACTTAATCTTCAAAATCTTAATAATAAGCTGCAGAGTTAAAGTCAAAACCATATAAATGCTCTTCAATTTATAATAGGGTCTATCCCCCATGAACCCACTGTGAATTGAAAAGATTACAAGTTGGAAATGAATTTAATACGCCTAACCTACCATCCATCCCGGCTTAGCAATACAGAACACTGTGGAGTATCAGTTGTTTCCTCTTGGGATCACATGCTGTGTGGGACCTGCAGCTTGCTGCCACTGCCCAGAGTAGCAAGAGGTAATAGGACCTTATATTGTTAGCCTTGAAAAGATCAACATAAATAAATTTTAAGTGAAGTTTCTACTGAATAACTATTGCTTTTAAACTATTTGGGAAAAAATGTGTCTCAGATTATTTTGTTATTAAGTTTATCGGTACACTTCAGACATACAATACAGTTACATTCATCATTGGGATCTTGTACCTTTACATGACAGGTCTTGGTTCTTATTTTTTCCCCATTCCCAGCCCTCCTTTCACCCCTGACACCCTTCCCTGTTTAAAAGACATTGTTTCCACGTTTTTCCTTTTCTCACTGTTTTTCTTTTCCCTTTTTTACCTTTCCCCTACCCCTCCCACTTCCCCTACTCTTTTAGACCATTTCTTCCAATTACACAGTATCAATTATACATTTTGATCCTCAACTACACTATTCAGTATTTACATGTGTCTTATTAATTTCACTTAAGAGTATGGCCTCAATGTGCATTTACTCAGCTATAAATATCTCTAGTTTCTCATTCTTTGTGGTTGAATAGTACTCCATTTTATTAAAAAAAAAAAACAAAACAAACAAACAAAAAAAACACATCTTTATCCAGTCTCCAGTTGGTGGGCAATTGGGCTGTTTCCAAGTTTTAGCTATTACAAACTGTGATACTATAAACATGGGTAAATATATATTGCTGTGGTATGATTCTTTTAATGCTTTTGGGAAGATGCCCAGCTGAGTAGAATAGGACTTCTAGTCCCAGCTCTTTGAGGTATCTCCATACTGATTTCCATAGTGGTTGCACCAGTCTGCACTCCCACCAACAATGAAGACGTGTTCCTTTCTCCCCACATTCCCGCCAACATTTGTTACTGGTTGATTTCTTGATAGCAGCCATTCTTCCTGGGGTGAGGTGGATTTCAATTGGAGATCACTGTTATTTCTTCATGGTCCATATTTTCTCTTAAAATCAAGAAGGCAAGAAGTAATGATACTATTTGTTCAGAAAAATGGAGGAAAAACTCTCACGGTCCTATTTCACCATTTCCAATACCTCAAAAACTTTGTTGGTGCCTTCTATCCAAAACTACCTCATCCACTTAAGAGGGAGAAAACAGGAAAATGATGTGAGTCTTTGGGGAGCCCCTTGTCGTGCTAGGATATTGTCCCTGGGTTCTGGGACTCAACACAGTTGCTGGGCCTGCAAGCGTCACACCAGCGTTCTACATAGCCAATGAGTGGAAGGAATAAGAGGAAAGCATGGCACACCTTCTGTTCAATACCTCTCAATCTCACTGGTCAGGACTGTTCATAAAGCCACGTGTAGACGCAAAACAGTTGACAATGTATCGAGCTAAGAAAGGAAAACAGGGTATTTTATAGGTCATCGCTAGATGCTGCCAAAAATTCGGTTCTTGTACTTAATTTATTAAGTTGGACACAGTATTTCAGCCTGGTGACAAAGGTTCCCGCCTCTTTTAAACTGTATCCTCCCTTGAATATTGTGCTACTGAACTAAGTTAACACTTTGTTTGACTATTTTGTTTTACTTTACTTTCCTCAATTTCCTCGGGCCTTCTATTGGTGTCCTAAGGACTCCGTCTTTCTTTTTCCTGTACTCTCCACTGCTAACTTTAAACTATCAAACTATCAGACTATTTCCTAGATAAATCAGTACTATTTTCTGTCTGTTTAGCTCTTTCTTCCAGGTTCCAGCAACATATTTTAGACCGGTTGCCCATCATTTTTAATTTACTGCTCCACCAATTAAAGAGCCAGCATCTGAAACAAACAAACAACAACAAAAAAACAACAAAACCACTTTCGAGTTCTAAGGAAAGAACTCATATCCAAAATACATTGTAGAGAAATTTCATCAGAGAAACACCCTGATTTCTCACATCGGGGAAGATCAATCATTCCATGCCTCTGTCACACCTTGAAGTTGTTGGTAAGTCCCACAAAAGTAGAAGTGAGTTATCTATAAAATGATTTGTTCAGTACCCATATTTCCTGGTAGTACAGTAAGTCTTGCTGTAGCTCTATGTCTCCATTGACACAGCACCTGGAAGAATAACAGACAAGCAAATCAACAAATAAAGATTCCATTTACCTTCCCGAAGATCTAATGAGACCTGTTTGGTTCCCATTGCATTACCTGGATTCTTAGAAAAAGAATGAGTTTGGCCTCACTAGTATTAATAATTTCCTGTATTTTATAAGATCAAACTCTGTATACCATAAAATTTTCCAAGAGAGCTCTAAATACCGTAACATATGGGAGAATCGTGTCTCTCTAGGGCCATGCAAAATAAACCAAATTACATTTAGAAAACTGCATGGTAACCACAGTATCAGAACGAAGATGTATAGTCAGACGATCCAGCATGTAATATATTTGGACCCAGATAAGCTAATATCTGTCTTAATAATAGTAAAAATAATCATGGGGTTGTAATAGCTAACTATGTTAACTTGTATTTTTCTCCCTTACACAGCCCTTAAGATATGATAGATTTAAATTTGAGTTTTATCTCTGCGTGACCTTGAGCAAGTTTCTTCTCTTCCCTGCCTTCTGTTTCCTCATATGAAAAATTAAAAAGGAACATTAATACCTACCTTTGGAGACTATTGTGAAGATTGATAAAATAATTATGTAAGGTTTTCCAGGATGATTCATCTTTTTAAATTAACATTTCTAGATATGTCAAGTTTTGCCTTAGTCCCGTGGGTCAGGGAATTCACTTTTAATATCTCTATTCTGATACATTATGTGTTGATTTAACAGTTTATCCTCAGAGACTCTGATTATCTATAGCTCAGATGTCTTCAGGTCTCATAATCATCCGACTGCACAAAAAGAAAAAGACAAAGGCACATCAATAATGATTATAAAAATAAAAACCATTTACATCTTGTGATTCCTATCCAAAACACTTAAATATTAGTAGACATCACAGGGTCAGGCTCTCATGAGCTGACTCAGGATTCTAGCTGTAGCAAAGTTTCTTTGTGTCTTTCCATCCTTTTCTGCATCCCTTTACTGATGAATTTTATTTTTCCACTCTCAAAAATCAACTTAGGAGGGGAATGGGGAAAAAATAAGAATCAAGATACATCATGTAAAGATACAAGATCCCAGTGATGAATGTAACTGTATTGTTTACCTTAAATATGCCAATAGATTTAATGGGGGGAAAAATTAACTTAGTCCCAGAAGCAAGACAGAAGAAGAAACCTCCTTCTGCCCTCTGTTTGTCTTTTCCAGGTACTCTTCCACCAGCTTCTCCTCCCTCTTTAGCCAAAACCACAAAAGCTCATGTGTACATCAACACAGAGCCATGGGTCTCACTCAGTGAGCAGAGAGCTGAGTCTTTGTCTCCACAAGCTCAACCCTTGTTTAGATTTGACCAGGACATTATGCTAACTTACTGATATTATTTCTAATCTGCTGGATCACATAGCACTGTACTTTCTATTTACTTTTGATTTCTTTTCAAACATCTCTTTCTGTATACTAAATTTTGAAGAATGGTAACAGGCTCAAAAGAAAATCTCTGAGTGGTCACATGTTTTCTTTCTCTGTTGTTTCTCATAACTAATTCTAATTACTGCTTATTTTACCTCCATAAAATCTCTTGTTTCTGTCTTTTTTTTTCTATTTTCACAGCTGCCAACCAAGGTGAGTCATTAACCACTCTTGCTTGATTGCTGAAAAGTTATTCTAATTTTCCTCTTGGTCTTCCCACCTTTACTTCCATCTATTCAACAGTTTTCTAACCTACAAACTTCTGGTGTTGGTCAAAGTCTTGTATTTTTAAAAGGTATTGAATCCATGAAAATCAAGCTGAACAGACCAGGCATTTTGCTACCAATTTACATCATTATTTCTATACATTTCTGGTAAATTTTGTTAACTAGTTCCTTTGCTTTTCTAGGTCAGACTGAAAACAAGCTGCTAAAAGCCAAGTTACATGTGCTTTTGAAAACCAGAAGTAAATATCTTAGATTTCAAAGTATAAGTTGCAAATGAAGGCATTACTATAGGCTACTTTTAACTAGAAAAACAGTATGTCTGAGAAATAGTTGGAGTTATTCATAGGCAATTACAGGTAGCTACTGTAGTGTAGGAGCAAAGGTAGTATTTATACCTGGTATGCTTTTTGAAGCTATAGCCCATGAGAACAGGATGGTGACTGTCTTGTATCCTCAGTGCCCAGTACATAGGATTTGATACATAGCTGATACCAAGACTTTACTTACTGAATAAATGAAAGGGGGGATGTCTTTCTAAAGTAAAATTCCAATAATCTACAGAACTTGTAAGTGGAAGCTTCATGGCATCAGGAATTGTATACTGCTTCTCTCTATCAGCCTACCCTGTGGGCTCTGTACACTGCTTTGCATAGATGAGATGGTTAACAGATCTAAATGATCAATTTTTAAATGTTTACAGAAATAGCCATGTTTATCAAGAGAGGAAGTTATATCTCCAAATGGTAACACAGAACAAAATCCACCTATGGGAGAAGTCACTTCTCAACAAATTCTTTCATAACTGGGCCAGAAAACTTTCAAAAGTATGAGGTCACTCAGAGGAAAGCAAATGATCCCTCTTCAAAGGAATTTCCATCCAGAAGATAGGTCAAGATGCCTTCTTCCCACTCTGGGCACATCTTCAAAATCCATTATTATACTTAGGAGCAAAGCTTTACCCTTTCTTAGAGAGAATATGCAGATTATTTATGAAAAGATATTTACCAGACTTGCAGTCAGATGACAATGTACTAGCAGAATTCTTTAGTGGATATTCCTATACCTTTCAGGGCTCAAACGCTGCATCTATCTAAGAAGTTGATAATACCATATAAAAGAAGATCATGATCAGGATATAAAAGAAGATCATGTACATTACAATGCCTTTTCAAATATAAACCAAGGTACACATTAGGCATAATTACTGATGTTGCTGTTGCTGATACTATTTTCAATCTTGCGGACCCTGGTTTGAATTATAAGAAATCTTGAATATCACTAATCACCTTCATGCATCCCCCTAAGGTGTGATAATAAAAGTATAATTTTAGTTTGGGATATATCACATTTATATGGTTCCAGATGCAAGCTCAAAAATAACTCAGGGAAATAAAAGGTAATTAAGACCATTTCAAGGAAGCGCAGAAAAAATATCAAACAAGAGCACTGGCAATGCCTATGAAAAATAGCAACGAAATGAGTTGCACAATTAGAATATTGGATACATCTAATTATATTATAAAAACAGCATATCTTTTTGTTCTAATTATTTAAAAATAAGAACAAAAAGTCACAAATCCCCTCCAAATCTTTTAGCTTATCCCCTTTCTTTCATCTACCCTCCTTTTTATCTTTATTGGTGTTCTCTCCTGTTTTTTAATGTCTGAGGATTTTACAATTTCATGAACAGTTCACCGTGTTCTCCTCTTCTATTTCTTGCTTAAAAAACAAAGAAACGAAACTTTTTCTCCTTAATTCTGTCTTCTCTCTGCGTCTGTTGCTCCATTTTTCTCTTATTACTAGTCATTTTCAGCTGCTTTTGATCTTCTCTTTATTTCTTCTTCTCATCTGCACAGTTGTCAGGTGTCTCTGCTTTATTTTGATGTCTCTTGTGGTGTTCACCTCCCTCTCCTTCCCGATCCTACCCGTCTGTCCTCCTTTTTTATTATTGGTGAAAGCATGGGTGGGTGGCCTTAAAATGTTGCAGGAACAATTTGTTACTAGGATATTTAAGAGAGGGGGTGAAGCCACAGCGAAAAATCATTTATTCGGATGCGTGTGCTTCTGAGTTGTGCGGGGGCCGATGGCTGACTCACATCACTAGATGGCAGTATTCCAGATCCGATTCTGATCGGATAGCTCCCCCTGTTCTTCCTTCTTCCTTAGTGTTTATGTCCTACATAGGGATTTTGATTCAGAAATTTATTTGGTTGTCAGTGGTATCTAAGTTTGAAATCTAGGACCTGTCACATCTGTTCTCAGAAACAACAGCACTTGGGGATTTATGACCGCTGATTTGAGCCTGAACTGGGAAGGAAAGGGTTTGAGAATTTGCTATTGGAATATTATATATATGCAAATTAATGAAATTCTGCAAACTGTATAAGCATCCGGTTTATGAAGTGGGATGTATGAATGAGTATTTGATACAGACTTCCCTTTCAAGGCTCAAATGTTGATTATTAGATTACAGTACGTGGATAACCCACAGCGTGCCCTGTTGAATGTGCAGCTCACACCTGCTACTTTTTGCTTATCCTCTTTTGGGAGCTGACTCTGCTTCACTGTTTAATAGCTAGACCACATCTGACGCATTATGAAACCTCACTGTGCTTTCATTTTTCCATTTGTAAAATGGAAATATTAATGGCACATACTTCATAAAATTAGTGTAAAGTTTAAATGAGTCCTTATAAGTAAAAAATAGAATAGCATGGGGCATAAACATTCTCAATGGTTACCATTATTTGTCCAAAATTTCCTTTGCCTACCTATTATTTTTAAGGCCTAGAATGAAGAATAAAGATTTAAAAAGAACCCTCCTCCACATAAATTATAAAGTAAGGACACCGATAAGTCACTAAAGAATTAGAAAATGGGATGGTGGTGTTTGAGAGGAAAACATAGGATGCTATCACAAGGATTCAGGTATGCAAATGAGGGAATTAAACTTCCCTGGAAACCAGAGGTTGAGAAAGTTTGAGTGAATGAATTAGGAGAGAGAATGTTGGAAAAGTGTTTCTGGCAAAACATGAGCAGATACTCTTTCTGCAAGAATGACTAAGAAGGTAATAATTATATTACTCAAGAATTAGGCCATTGTTTTTTAATGCTCACAGGTATCTGTTAATAATTCATTTGGATTCCCTATAAAGCAGAAGCAAAAGAGTCATTTTTAAGTCAAGAAGAAGCTATTATGTGCTGGCTGTGAAGCTTGACTATGAAATAATAAAACAGATTTTTAAACAAAATGTGTCACGAATCCTTTTATAGATACCTGCTGATCTCTTTCCTGTAAAATGCTACTAAATACTTCGGAATAAAGATTGCATTCATGGATTATATTTTCCAGGAGGGGCAATGGCTTTATACTGAGTCATAGTTCATTCTCTTCTTGGGTCCAGTTGTGTGAATGTGTAACTCGACTTCATTTGGGATTGGACAATGGCAGAGTCTAGGGTGACCACCAAATGAAGCCACTGAATACAAGTGTAGTAAGATCTTGTATTAAAGTTTTGGGCTTTTAAAAAATATGTTTACAATCAAATGACATCGGGTTATGCTCCTGGAATTAAATTACCGAGGGTTGAATTTGGAGGAAATGAGTTCTCCACAACCTCTAGTCCCATACAAATGTAATCCTGATTTCCCAAATGAATAAAACAAACTTCATATAGTATGCAAAACCTGAGCTGGCCTTATCCTTTTAAAAGTGAGAAGCAAAAAATATTCAGCAATGAGCTTAGCAGTCTAGAAATTGAGTAGGAAAAGCCATCTACAAATCCTTGCAAGAAACGCATGCTTTTGCAAAGCAGAAAATTGTGAAGTCTTTGTGTGATGAAGTGTATAATAGAAGCCCCATGGGTCTGTGTATGGATGCAAAGTGATTAAGTTTAGCACTTACTATAATTGCTTTCTACCATTTAGTCATGTAGTGATTCAAATGGCAGCTATGTGGTTTGTGCCGCAGCAAAAGGGTCAAGTATAGTCTTAGTTACAGGTACATCCTTTTATAATGCTGTTCCTTATATGCATCTCCCTTTAAATAGTCACAATATTGGACTCCAGAATTCACACTATCAGGTTATCAGGTCCCCTCTTCCCGGACTTAGGACAAAGAAGAGCTTCAATAAGTATGGGCAGTTTGAGATGAATCTGAGAACAGTGTTCCTCCAGACCACGCCAGCCAGCAAGTTTATGGTTTCCACAAAGCACTCCACATCCTGAAGGGTAGCTACTGGCAACTACTTAAGAATTTTCCCTACATGGAGTTTTCCAACCAAGAGTCCCACCCTTGCAGAGAGCCTCATCTTTCAGTAATCGTAATTCAGTAATTACTCCCACACTTCCTCTTCCTTCTATTTGGATTATGGAAAGTCCTTGCATCTCTTCTGAGCAAATTGTGTTTTCTGGGTTTTCCTGGAATAGACGGAAAGATGCTAGCTTTTTTTGCTATTGTTGTTTTTTAACTTCCCGATCACACTTTGTGAAGTCACAAAATTCTGGCACGATCAACACAAATTTTTTGTCTCCTTTCTTAAACTTGATCAGAGTAGTTCTTCTTGAAAAAGAACCTACTACCACCTAATGATACTTCTGTTTACTTCCAGTTACCTGTAAAAGCTACACACCTTTACTTTAATACTCAGTAAAACTCACATAGCATTAAATTGACCACACGGCCCACCTGAAGCACACACTGATAGGTATTCACTTTTTCTACCCTTATCTATTGTCCCACCACCTATCCAATTCTATCCTTACTATTCGTGATGTCAGTGAAACTATTCTTTATTACTTGGATTACTACTTTTAACTCGCACAGTTCCAGCTCTCTGTCCTACAAGACAACACTCAGTATGGTTTTTAACTTACTTTTTTCCTACTTCTCTGGACTTGATCTTATTTCTCACCCCTCAACTCTCCTAACTTCTTTGGCTAACTGATGGTTTCCGTAGTGACTTTTCTTCTCTTTCAGTATCCTTCGGGCATCTAACAACACTTTAGCAGCCTCTCATCCACTGTGCTGCTACATAAAACCTTTTGAAAACGTTGCCCACTTTGGGAAGAACTCAAGGGAAACTCCGATCCAGTACAGTATGTTATGTTTTTTTTTTCCATTAAGTTTATTGATACATTTAAGGTAAACAATACAGTTACATTCATCATTGCGATCTTGTACCTTTACATGATGTATCTTGGTTCTTATTTTTCCCCTTCCTCCCCTCTTTCCCCCTCTCCTTTAGATCTTTTCTTATGGTTTATATATAGGATGTTCCAGAAAAGTCTCATACGCTCATAGGTTGTGTTTTGGGGATGGGATTCCATCATGGGTGTATGATACTGGAGTGGTTTACAGCTGGGTGTGAAGCTGGGAGGTGACCTGGCAAGAGGCGGGTCTCCTCCTTCCCTGATTGCTGCTGCTCCCTGCTGCCTTGCCATGAACTGTTCCTCCTCTGCCACTCCCCTCCACCATGCCACCCTGCTTTGGCGCCAGCCAACTATGGACTGAAACCTTTACAATCTGTGAGTGAAAATAAACCTTTTCTCCTTTAACTTGTGGGTGTCAGGTATTTTGGCCCAACAACAAGAAAGTCAGACAGTATATTAAAAGAAATAAATTTTAAAATATATATCTAGTGAGGACATGGCAAGATAATCCAAGCATCTCTTTAAATATTAGATATCAGAGTTGGGACTTGGAATTCAGAGAAAAAAAATGTGAGTCCAGCTAATGTGCATTTTTTGTGTGAGGGGGTATTGTGCTACACATTGCATACAAAAGGATAACCCATCTATACCTAGTACTTGGGAGAAGTTTTTCAATAGCAGACAACCCACTCTCTACAACATGCTCCTCTGCCTTCAAAACTCAATGTTCATTCCCAGAAATCTGCCACCCTAGTAATGGCAGCTCTGGCCAAAAGCAATCTTGAACTTCAATGGCTGATATTTTTAATCCACTTTAAGTATTTAGAAATGGTGCATTTTGTGATCATGATTTTTTTTCCTTTATCTTGTTTCTTTGCACACCATTTAAGAACCTCAGGCTTTTAGCATGACTCACTGAATAGTAAATATAGTATCTTAGTGAGCTGCAGTTTTCCCTAAACAGAACGTAAACTTGCTCTATAACATTAGACTTACATAGGCCAAAGACAACGAAAAGTGGTAATTTAAAATAACCTAGGCTTTGAAGGAAAGATGTTAATGTAGTTACTGGGAATCATTCTATCTTTCTTTAATATTCGCAGTATGATTGGATAAGTAGTACACTTTCATTTCTATCCCAGATTCTAAATTTCAAGCCACCAGAATTTTTTTCAAGTAGAAACTTCAGGGCACAGAGTATTCTTCAATGGTCTCCATATTTCCTGGTAGAAAATTTTACACAAGAACTATAACCAGGCAGAAATGTACAAAGAGGTTCCAGTAAGTCAGCAGAGTTCAGGAGAAGGGCTGAAGTGGGCAGCTACTGGGGGACTAAATTCCAAGAACCATTCCAAGCATCCTCCTCTCCTCCCAGCTTTCTCCTCTCTCAATCTGCATGAAGAATTCTAAAACCTGACCAAGCAGTTCCAGTCAGAATTAGTTCTGGCTTTAGCTAAGGGAGGCTAAGCTTTCCTGGGCACTTGCCCTGTGGCATTTGCCTGGGAGCGGGATCTCCAAGAATAGCTATTTTTTGTGGCTTTCTCAGTCCCTACTCCCTAAGGAAAAGAGAACGTAAACTTTGCTGGTCCTAGAGTTGTTTCAAGCATCGGCAAAATGTTTGCCTTGGTTTCAGCCAGCGCCTTACTTCATCCCAGTGACTCCCCAAATCTCAACTCACACACAACGAAACGACCCCCAACCCATCTGGAAGCTTCTCTTTTGTAACATGCATAGAAATTGAAGTAATAAGCAGAGGCTAACTGACCATTTGAAAGACTATTTTGTTGAGGAGCAGGTTAGACAACTGAGAACTGAAAGTGCCTCGGTCTTGGATTTAAAGAACTATTTTAAGTCATAGTTACTACTTGCTAGCAAAGAGAGTTCTTTCAACATACTTTTTGACTTACTCAAAAATTCATGAAGGAAAAGAAAACAGTGTATGCCTGAAAATTCATTTGTAATAGAAAGTGAAAAGTAGGGTAAAGCACTAAGCAAGAAATGCACAGCTTCTTTCAACCTCGAAAGACAATATTAATGATCTTCTCAAGGAAATTGTTTTTGCTATTTGATGCAGAGTTACAAATGAAACACTTATGAGTGTCTCCAGAAACTTAGAGGTGCAAATAGGTCAAATGATTTTGAACACACCACTATATGCCTTCACCAGTGAGATTAACAGAAAGCTCACTAGAAAGCTTGAAAGGATAGCAAGAAAACAAACAGATCCAAGGACCAAAGCATCCCACATCTTCCTCCCTTTTCCAGCTATGTAATCTGGGGTGAATCTGAAGAGTCCAAGCAGACAGGGTATGATGAACTAATTTCTGTTCACCTTTCCCTGCCCCCCAGTACAGCTATGCCTTGTAAACTGGTCATGTAAGACTGTTGAGAAGCATTACTCTTATCACTTTGATAAATAAAGCAAATCAGATCCAACACCCCAAACAGGCCACTACCAACAGTCCAAGGTAATGACTTGCCTACCTCCCAGGCTGCCCTTTGGTTAGTATCAGTTTCCTGTGGCTGCTGTAACAAATTAAAATAAATGAAGTGACTGAAAACAACAGAAACTTGTTCTTTGACAATTCTGAAGGCCAGAAGTGTGAAATTAGTTTCAGTGGACTGAAATCAAAGTGTCAGCGCATCCACGAGCTCTCCGGGGCTCCAGGGGAGAATCTTTTCCTTGCTATTTTTTTCCCCTCTTTCTGTTGGCTGCATGCACTATATCTGTGTCCACTTCATGCCACGGTCTCCCTCTGTGGTCACATTGACTCCTCCTCATCTGTGTGTGTCTAATCTCCTTAGGACTCTCTCTTAGAAGGGTGGCATTGAGGCCTACCTTGATGATCCAGGATAACCTCTTCCAGATCCTCAATGACACGTATAAAGACTCTACTCCCCATAAAAATTAACATTCAGGATCCCAGGGATTACACTATGGATATCTTTGAGGGGAGCACTTTTCAGCCTGCTACTAACATATTGTACGCTTTTCCCTTGAAGACCTGAATTCCTGTTCTGTCCCCCAGTGATTCTTACACTATCTGGCACAGTACATTTTCCTTTTCAAACTTAAATCACAAATTCTTAAGCTTTGTTTTTTTATCATAGCTCCTTTCTGCAGAAAAGAAAAAAGCTACCAGTTAGCATACTTAGTATAGTTATTGCCTCCAAAAAGCTTCAGAGCCTCAAACATAAAAAGCATAAAAGCATTATTCACATTTCCAATAACAGACCTCTCTGCTCATTCCTCTAATTACAAACATAATATTTACATTCCCAGGAAGATCTACATCTTCCTGCACCTCTATCTTGGAAAATGGGAAGATTTTCTGGTACTTCAGAAATTATTGAAGACAGCATCTAAGGATGCCAAGGGGTACTTTTTAACTTCTATCACCAAACCAAAGCAAGTCAACAGAAATGCTGTGCAGTGCCAAAACAAATAAATAAATAAGTTCCAATTTGTGCTGTTAGGTAGAGTGAAAAACCCGAGAACTGAGTAAAAAGACTGCTTCTTTCACTGCTGCATATTTTAAAGTACTTTTCCTCTTGCGTCATATTACTGTTTACTGACAATTAGTTCCGTACATTTATGGTCATTCCTTTTTCTCTAGAATTGTCCACCCAGTCTGTGCTATGGTTTACATGCGTGGCTTTTATGGATGTAGACCCAGGACCTGAAAGCCTGGGTATTAGAGCCATGTGCCGACATTTCCTAGCTGTGTAGTCATGGTCAAAACAGAAACTAGATCTCCTCTCTATATTTGTTTCTGCTCTGTAAAATGAATATATCTTCTCTTTGCCCACTATAAATATCAAATAAATTGATAAAGTGTTTAGAACAATGCCTGACAAATACTGCACAGAACAGACATGAGCTGCCATCGTCTTCTTTGTCTCCCCTGTTTTCTTCATGTACAGCACCACCTCTGGCTCCTTCTTCCTCTCTGGCTAAAGACTCTGGCAAATGGTTCACAGGCTTCCTTTCTACTTCAGGGACTGGAACGTTGAGAGATGATTTTGGCATCCTCAAAGATGGTTCACTTCAAAGCCCCAAATCTCCAGGGGTAAATTTACTTTGAAATTCATAAAGCATAAGTTCCACAACACCCTCCCACACACTTCCACACATCCTTTCCAAGGTTCTAGGAGCCACCTTTGTCATTTGCACACCTGGCTCTGTTGTTGTTGTTGTTGTTGTTGTTGTTGTTGTTGTAAGGAGGGCTCTTCTCCAACGGTGTAACATCCAGTGCCACAAAACCTGGATCAATACCTGATCCTTGCTAGTGGTTTTCTGAGCCTCAGCCACATCCTCCAAAAGTCACTCTGGAAATTGGCATCAGCCTCACTTGCCCGTGTACTGAATTCCTCTCACCGATTGTAGCACCCCACTTTTTCTAGTTGCCTCTAGAAGTCCTAGGAAATCACTTTTAGACCATATCATTATTTTGAGCTATAGAACTTGATAATTAAACTGACTTTTAAATGAGTAATCCATTCATAATCAAAAGCTCAATTGTTTTCAATATGAAGTACCCTAAAATACCTTGATCATGAAAAACAGTTCTTATGCTTAACAAACTGGGAAATTTTGCTAAGCAATTATTTTTCCATGTAGATCATTTGGAATTTCTCTGTTTTATGTGTCACAGTTACCTCACCATTGTGCTAGTGGGTGGAGTCATATCCATAGTGAAGTTATTCTTATTTAGTCTCTCTAATCACAAAGGCATAACCAGTGTTAGCTATCACTATGGGCTTTGCTCATAGAACTAAAAAGTTTACTTTTTTTTGTTTGTTCGTTTTTTGCTTTTTTAATGTTCCTACTTTATGCCTAAGCCTAATACTTCAATATCCTAACCCTCAAAATTCTAAATTCAAATGTTAATTATTGAGACAAAAGATGACCTTTATTTACACAGTTTCAAAGTTCTGCCGGAGTGTGTGTGTGTGTGTGTGTGTGTGTGTGTGTGTGTGTGTGTTTTGTTTAGTTTTGATTTTTTAATTTTGTTGTGTTTTGTTTTCTGGAGTAATGTAATAATGTTAGTGTAGCAAAATTCCAACTGCTGAATTTTAATCCTGGATCTGATACCAACTACCACAGCATAGTCAAGTTAACCAATCCTAATATATTTCAGTTTCCTTATCTGTAGACATAATAAATTACATACAGAATTGTTTTGAGGTTTAAATAAGTTAAAATGTTGAAAAGTACCTCGTTCATAGCAAGCAATTAATGTTATATACTTTGTTACTATTAAATAGTACTTCAACTAAACAGACCATTTGTCTGAGGATAGAAATATTTTGAATCACAGTAAATGATTGTCCAGATTATTGGTATGATTATGTTTTTATACAGGATAATATCACTAAAGGAATAGAATTGCAGGTAAACTGTCTTTTAAGTTTGCATTTGTTTGTGGGATATAAGCCAGAAAATTCAAAGACTGAAAATACATCCAAGATTCAGCATCTTGCCCTGAAAAATTATTTTTAGAGTATTTATCAAATGTTTATTAAGGATATGACAGAGATATAATTAAGATAAAAACATTCATGAAAGAACTGGGAAGTTAGCTCACAAAGAACAAAAAAAAAGACCCAAGTTCGATGCCCAGTGCAAAAAAAAAATTCATGAACTATAAAGCTTCATGAGTTTATAATCTCATGAGCTGGGAAGACAATAAAACACTGTGGAAAGTACTGATAGATGAATATATAGAGTTTAGAGTATTTAAGGATAAAGATTCATTTAATTATGAATAAGCCAGCCTCTACAAGATTATGTTAGCCATATTAAAGTTTTCCCATTTGCTGTCATGATTATCTTTTATTTAGACTTTTTGCTTACAGATAAATTTATCATTTTTCCGTCACTGTCTGAGGCCACTAAAATGCGTGCTCTTCTATTTCCTTGATGTATAAAAAGATGGATAATAGCGCTTCATTTCATCCTCTAAAAATTAAATATAGAATTAGTCACTAGTACTCAATACACGTGCATAGTCCAGAATCTCTTATCAGGGAAATGACGAGGCTCCTTCTCCTCCTGACCAAATCAGTGCACAGGAAAAGAAGACATTCCAGGCGATTAGTGTAAATTCTGATACACACCTAATGCAATACCCAGGGTAGGGCTTGCATTTCAGCCAATCAAAGCATGAGCCTTACATTTTTTCATCAAATGAAAAAATCAGAGAACCACAGCTGCAGGCTGTTGTAACATGGAAATGTTTTATGTGAGTCAACGCACTGTAGCATAAAGCAACTGAGGACTCTTTCTAAGGTGAGAAAGGATGTGGAAGTTATTGTCCTATCCCCTAGGTTGGGTGCAGTGGCTGATGCACTACCTGGTGTGGTTGGATGCAGCAGAATTTCTCAGCAACATAATCGCTCCCAGTGGACCAAATTCAGCCTCATTTCAGGATCACAGCATGCAGTGGTGCTTCTCTGTACTCACCAAGGGAAGAAATAAAAGAAACTGGTAGAATGCAAAAGTGGTGAAGGAAGCAACTTGTTCCCTTTTATGTTCAAGGAGGGGTCTACAGGGCAGATGTATGTGAAATGAATTATACATCTCAACCTCCTTCAACTCTTATCTGGAGAGAGTAGATGGCTTTGTCATACAGCTGCCTGAGGCTAATCCTGCACACTCCCACAATCTTCTCAGCCTGCTGCCTGAGTACCTCTGAAGCCAGGATTTAAAACCCTAAAAATAGAAACAGGATTACTGGTTGCAGACTGGTTGCTGAAAACTTTAAATGCTTCCTGGAAAGAACAGAAAAGGATGTAGAATGGCATGTGAAGGGAAGAAGGAGAAGGAGAACGTCAGTTTGTAAAAGAGAACTACTGAAGTCAACTTAGCACAGTTCTTCAATATGTGTGATTTCCACTTTCCTGTTCCTTTTAGATTCTGTAGATTTTCACAATTAGATATCATATCCAGTTCATTTTTATACAGTTTCCTAATCTCTTCTACCAGCGGAAATCCACATTTTGTATAATCTCTGAATCATTCGTAAAGCTGGTTTGAAATGTCTCTAAACCAATTCTGCTGACTTGTTCCAAGCCTCAGTCTTCCGGTTGGCAACCCTATTCTGTCCATATTTCTGTACCATGGACAGGGTCATCATTGCCCTGGAGATGGGGTCTAGCAAAGTGCTATCTTTTGCACAGGTCATCTGTAGACCTGGTGCTTGGCTGAACAGTCAAGCCTTGTGTCGTTGCCCATTGACTTGCAGTCAGGCTACACCCTCATCAAACACATCACAAAATCAAAATACAGTAAATCGCTGACTTATGAATGAGTTATTTTCTGGGAGAAGGTTCATAAATCAGATTGGCTTGTAATCTTACAAAGTGTGTCTTATGTGGAAGACCTGTGAATCTTATAAAGTACACCTATGAAAGTTCATAACATGAATGTAAGTCAGGGACTTACTGTATCCTAAGTTCAAAGTGCATTAATTTTCCTAAATATCAGACATTCTACTGAACAGCACAGTACACTATAGAATATTGGTGGCTTTATGACCTTATGACTGCATGTCAGTGGGAGCTGTGGCTCTCTACCACTGCCAAGTACTTCAACAGAGGATAGATAGTACCACATATTGCTAGCCTAGGAAAAGCTGACAATTCAAAGTATGCTTTCTACTGAATGCAGGTTGACTGCACACCATAGAATTCAAAAGTCACAAGTCAAATCATTGTAAGTCAAAGACTATTCATATGCCCTTTTATAAAGCAAGACCTTCTAGATTACCGTCAAGAGCTAATACGTATATATTAGTATTTACCCTTGACATTACACTTGAAATTGATAAAAACGAGACTCTTTCAAGTACCCGGCGTCTCAAAGCTATAAAAAAAAATGTTTGTTTCTACACTGCTACTGGTTACATTAGGGTGGCACTGTCTCATGTGGCCATGTGGTTTTGTTCGGCCAGTGAGCGGATCTCTTGAGAATCGTTTCCAAGCGGAAGCCTAAGACACACTGCCTGCTGTCACAGGCTCTTCTGCCTCTCTAATAGGAAACGGCAATGCTCTGGACAATGACCGAGTCACCTAAAGACAGCAGTGACCTAGGAACACAGACTACAGTCAAGTCCTGAGGATAGCAATAAACCTTTGCTGTTGTGAGTGATGTTTGAGACACAGCATTGCACGGCAAACAATACAGCATAAAACGCTTCTTAAATTCACTGAGGTGATGGGTTTCATCATCTTTCACTTTTAAATACAGCTTTTAAGGAGCTTTACTCTCATTCAATGTCTTCAAAACAGCTTTACAAATCCTAAAACACTGACAGAAGAAAGTTAAGTCTAAACCTAATGAAATTCTGGCAGAATAAGAAAGAGCCCAGCTGTCCTCTAGCTTCTACTGGGTGAGTATTTTCAGATGAAAAATGTCTTGTAGACTAACTAAACACATTCTTCCCTCAAATTCTTTACTAAAGGCAAAAGCGAATTCATTGCCTACCAAGTGTTAGAAAAATAATGTTTATTCTTAGTTCACCAATATCAGCCTAAAGAATATGATTAAACTGGCAAACACAACCATTTTCAAAAGAAAACCAAGTAAATAGAGAATTCAGTTTACTTTAATGAGACAAACAATTCATTACTCCAAGGCATACTGATTTGAGAACACCCTATTGATATCAGACATCTTTTAATCCCAATAGGATTACTACTGTAATCATTTCAATTGTCATTCATTGAAACATTTTTTCCTCTTTGCAGATTTTCTCCTGGTTCTGTTTATTTTAAAACTCATGGTTTTATGTTTCCTTCTTAAGGTTTCATAGAGTAAAACAAAATGTTACTTACTGTTCATTTTTCAGGTATAAATTTGAATGTGATTGGTAAATGTATCTGTTTCTCCAGAAACAAAATTCATCCCAAATCCTCCTTACAAGTTGCATGACTTAACTTCACAGCATTTGGATGCCAATTACTTGAGCAACTTAAGAATGACAACTCTTTACCTCATTAAAGTCTCCATACCAATCCACATCTGTGATCAGACTCTTGTGCAGAACTTTCTACCTAGTGCTTACAGTAGAGACCCTAGCAGAAAGGCACAGATAAAGGTAACAACTGGAGATGCCTGAGTGACTCAGACTCAAGCAGATATTCTGGAATACAAAAGTGGAGTCTGTATGTCTGCCACACAAGTTCCCTGGCCCCTGCGGAGCACATCAGTCAAAGACTGACAATAAAGAGGATATCTATGTTTTGGAGTCTGAAGGAAAATAGCAAGATCTTCCACTCATTGTTTTTCCAGCTATGGTTGCTATAAAAATTAATACAACCACTCCCTTTTCTCCTACATCTCAAAGGTACTTCTTTTATGTCACCTATATGATAGGCACTGTAATAGTCTTCAAAAGTATATGAGCAGAACCTATATTGACTCTGCCCTTGGAGAGCATACATTGTAGTGGGAAAGGCAGATTATCAGACCACCAACCACACAAAGATGGTCTTGGAGTGTGCTCCACACTGGAGAGAATAGGTAGCTTCAGCTGCTACTCTGTACCGGTCTGGGGATGAAGCAGAGAGGGATACAAGAAGACTTCTGACACATCACCACCAGTAATTAAGTCACTCGCGCAAAAATGTGCCATCATATCACAGGGGAGTAAAGTACAGAAAAAAAATATTTCTTAGAACAAAATTCTAACCAGAATATTTTTTACCCTGTGTAAAACTGAAAAGACTTGTCACAGTTATTTGCTGTTCCTCTAAAAATACAAGAATTAAAGCCAAGGAATGAAAAGAAACAAGCATGGGACCATCTGATCTGAGGAAGGAAGGGAGGAAGAGAGAAAGGGAGGGAGGAAAAAATATAGAAGCAACGCAAAAGTAGAAAAGCCTGGGAGTCTTTTGGCTCAGCCAAGGTATCAGTTGCTATGACCAATCCCCAAGATGAAGTATCTCATTCCACTGTTACTTAAAGCTGTAAGGTAGATATCTTACTCCAGCTTAATGAGTAAAATAAGGCTTAAATAGGTAAAGTGAGCTTTCTCTGCTCTCCAATCCTGAGTGCTAAAGCACTAACCATTTGCCCATTAAAGTTGTCTACGAGGATCACATATCAAGATTATCAAAAATCTCAATATCCAGGGCACCCAGGCCAATTAAAACAAGGCATCAGGGGTAGGCCTCAAATACCAACATGGTAAAAGCTTTCCAGGTGACTCTACTGTGCTGAGTTAAAAACCAGTACAGCCTCTGCTACTAAGTCACTAAGGAACATGTGGGAGGGGTATGGGTGTGTGTGTGTGCATAAATACATATACATACATATACCAGTACACATGACTTCTAAGGTTCCTACGTCAAATATTCTACAATCTACCAAAAAAAATAAAATAAAATAATACTTCCAAATGACTTCAAAGTTGGATAGGGAATTTATACTCCTAATAGGAATTAATTATATAGAGCTCATGTTAACAATAGGTAGAATCTTGAAGTATATTTATGAATCATCAAAACCCATGTCTTCCAATATCTACCACTGGGATTCAGTGAGTGAGTGAGATAATTACTCTAGTGCTATGTGATGTGAAGAATTCGAGAAGGCAAGGAGAGCTGAAAGTCAATTCTAGTTACAGATCTTAGATGAAATGTAAGTCATCACAGTAAAAATTTCGTAAAGTTATGAGGCTTATTATTTAAGGCTTGCTATGCATATAGTCTATAAGCTCTTTTCTTCCCAGAATATCCCTATACCTCAGTATTTCAGAAAGCTGGTAAACTGAGGCAGCTATGACATGAAGTTGGATATTTCAGGAGATAAAAATAGAAGCCTGTGCCTTATAAAGAAAGAGAAGTGGTCCGCTGAGAACAACAGAACATTTCCCATAACTAATTCAGCAATCCAAAGAAGAGAATGGAAAATAAGATAAGCCAATGATAAGTGAGCCAGAAATCCATGCAGGTTTGTCATCTGAAAAAAAATAAACCACAAAATAATACATTAATGCCTTCAGGAACACTGTCTGAGCTGAGAGAAGATAGAAGGAGGAAAATTGCTATTATATTTAAGAAATGAAAAAAAAAGCCTGGATAAGCTGAGAGGGATGCAGCACTTTTTAAGTCTTCAAATTTACTGTAAGCTGAAGAGCCACGCCACAGCGATGCACTGCACTGCACTTTTATGGAGGTAGAACTGAAAGACATTCAGACTTTTTCATCCCGACAAAACAATAATTGGGCTTTAGTATTATCAGATACAGTTTTTTAGTTAAAAAACACAGTCACAACTATCCATGGGGACCACACTTACAGAATGGGTCAGAAGGTGGCGTGGATTCTGGAATGCCCTCATGCCTTAGTTATGGGCACTGATGTTAAATTACTAGTAAACAACATCTGGTGCTTTGGATCTTTCTTGCCAACATCACCTTCTCAGCCAGGAGTGAAACAATGGAAAATGCTGGGGAATCAACCTTGTTCCTCTCCACTTCAGCCCAAGTTTGTGGGTCATTATACCTCTGTCTTCTACACATCATGACACATATCCAAAATGAGCAAGTTCTGGCATAACACTTATCTTACGTTGTGTCAACTTTATAAGTCATCATGGTGAGATTTCAGAATTCATCTCAGAGAGATTTTCACTAATTCAAGAAAACAAGTGATCAGAAGAGATACAGAAAGGAAGTTATATAAAAGTCATTCAAGTGAAAGAGTTGAACAAGGAACTATACAAGACAGGGAAACAGTAACAGTACAGAAAAGAAAGAAGTGATGAAGACATAGAAATAAAAGGAAATATGTTATTAAAGGGTGCTGTTGGTGAGATAAAAGCATCCCTGAACTATACTGTGTAAGAATTTAGTTTAAGTCAAATATTTGTTGAGGACCAACCAGGTGTGAGACACAATCAAAAAAGCTTGGGATTTAAAGACATATAAGACTGACTCTGTTATTTAAGGAGCTCACAGTCCCTTGGGATAAGTAGGCACATGTATGTGCTTTTATATATTCAATTGAAAAACTATTTTTCAGTAAATTCTATGTACAACACATCATCCTAGAGGCTTAGTAAACACAAAAAAGTAATATCATCAGCGCTGTGCAAGCAGTAAAAATAAAACCCCATGGGAACAGAGAGGAGAGAGTGACCGCTGCTATGATGAGATCACTGAAACCTTCAGCAAGTGTTAACATAGGAGGCCATGACACCAGTACTGAATCTCACACTTAACCAGCTGTGTGATTTGGACAACTTTTAGAATCACCGTTACCCACTGCAATGTCGTTAGAAAACACAGTTCAGGGTTTTGTTTCATTTTCTTCCTATGACAATTCTAATAATAGTTCTGTGCATCCAAATTCACAGATTAAAACCATTGAAAGAACAATCCTTCTCACTCCACTACCCACAAGGATGACTCAATCAGATTTTCTAAATGTAAGAAAGTCTGTAATTGAGCAACTACTCTATGCTGATCACATTTTTAGATAAGCAGGGTTAAGGACCAAAGGAATGGATGAAACTAACCACCTGCTTGCTGCCCATTAGCCTCAGTGATGCTACATCAAGGAACATGATGTGTGGGACACAGTACCTTCGTAGGTACTCCAAGAGCTATGTATTCCCAAAACTGCTTTATGGCCCACTGAATTGACTAAATTTAAAAAGCATCAAGTTGTAGAGGTGCAGAGTGCCGAATGGTTTAAGTATTACTTGGTTGAATGCCTTCCTTCAAACTGAGGAGAAAAGAGATTGAGTGGTATTCCCAAGATACGGAACTAATTGATAAAGTTTGTAACACAGGTGGGTATTCAACTCAGGAAGGGAGGGATCAGACTTTAACAGGAGGTGAAAAAAGGACTATACATTGTGTCTGTTTGTGTTTCTGTACCAGGGAAAACAGCCTGACGTGACTGGAGTGAGGTGGTAGGAAATGTTTTCTGAGAACAAAAGCAGTAAATGATGGAAGAATTAATCACACGCACACATAAACCTGAAGGAAATAGCTGCCTCCCTCATGCCTTTGCATTTAATAGAGAGTTCGCTGTTTTGCCTTAACAGGAAAACAGCTCAACTTCTCTCTGCCTGAAATATTATCAGTTCCTGACTAAATGGCTGATAATAGCTGCAGAAAAGTAAATCTCAAGAGGTCCTCAAGGTACAGCTTGGATGTGTGTGTGTGTGTGTGTGTGTGTGTGTGTGTGAATAAATCTAATCTCAGAGCAGAACTGGCAGTTGGAGAAGGAAATGGTTCTGAGAAATTTACATCTCCACCCACTGTAGGAGGCGCCTCTCCCCAAGTGTTTTACCTGTTCTAGCCACCAGCATTATGTTAGTCAGCTTTCCGTCACTATAACAAATACTGAGACAAACAACATATAATGAAGGAAAGTTTATTTTGGCTCAGAGTTTTAGAGGTTCCAGTTCTATAATCAATCGGTCCCATTACTTTTGCATCTTGGTGCAGTAGATTGAAAAGCAGGAGGATGTGGTAGAGTGAAACCACTTACCTCATGGCCGGTAAGCAAAAGGAGAGAAGAAGGCCTGGCATTCCATTATCCACTTTAAAGGCCAGCTTCCACAGACCTGAAGACCTTCCAATAGGCCTCACCGCTTAAAGGGTTCATCATCTCCCAGAACACCCTCCTGGGGACTGAGACTCTAACACACAGGCCTGCGGAGGGGTAGGGTTTTGATCCAAAGTCTAATGACATACAATGAAAAATGGAATATGCATATGTCAATATATGCGGAGTCCACCAAAAAAATGCATCTGTACTTCAGGAAAAGTAAAATTGTTTTGTTTTTGGTGCCGGGGATCAAAATCGGGTCTTTGTGCTTGCAAGGCAAGCGAGGAAACCACTGAGCTAAATCACTGGCCCAGGAAAAGGAAAATTGTGTAATCTTTTTTTTCAACAGATGGCGGATACCCTTGTATGAGGGACCCTAGAGGATGTCGTATATCATCACAGAAAACCTACTACACTGCTGACCCTCAGAGAAGAAATTGAAAATTCATGTTTAGCAATCTCTGTGACCAAGGTTACCCAAGTAGCAGTTCACTGTGCTAATAAATTTCTGGAACCTAATGGCCACCACTTTAAAAAACATTTCCAACTATAGAAGCCAAAGGTAACTTGTATTAATCTCATGGTGTCTCAAATAAAATTGCTATTATAATATTTATACAAGTTTTTATTTTCCTAAAGTGTGCATATGTTTTGTGGGTAGGGACTTTGTATTTATTAAAAATTTCCAAGAATGGCTAAAGATGGCTAATGGTGCTGTATCTTATTTACAAGAATTCAGTTCCATGATTGCTTACACTCATACCCAATCTTTTTCCCTTGTTTCTTTTTAACTTATTTTATAGGTACACTTTTGATATACATAATGATCGCACTCATCACAGGGAATCTGCACTTGTATATAATGTATCTGAATTCTTAATCATACCCAATCTTCAGTCAAACAAATGTTAGAGAACTCTTTGTGCCTGTTTCCTGTTTTGCCACATATTGGCAACTTTTCACCAGGACACCCTTTCTTGCTGCAAGATGATGGCAGAAGAAAACTAAAGGGAAGGAGAGGAAACTAATTCCCATTGGGATTCAGTGTTAGTTAATACAGTCGGGTCATGCATTCTTCTCATCATGCGACATTCAAGTATGAGGGGTGTGTGCGTGTGTGCGTGCGTGTGTGTGTGTGTTGGAGACTAAAATGAGGGAAAGAAACAGTAAGTAGACAACTGATGATATAGAACCTAAAGGTAGTATTTTGAAAAAAAAATAAGTGGTTTATGTGTCTCTCGTTGTAATAATTCATTAAAAAGTGACAGAACTTGGTCACCTATATTAATAAATGAGCTAAGTGAAGCCTAAAAGTTTTAGTGGGTTTCCTCACGCAAAATGGATGATGGACTGATGCGCGTTAATATTTATTACCTGGAAGATCATCAGACCTTTTATACCTAATGCTTTATCAGTTTGCATTTAACTAGGAACTTTGGAAATGCTACTACTGATTTACCTTGGCAAATGTTGTATTATCCTAACTAAATAGTAAGCTTCTTGAAGTCAGAGACTATGGCTGGTTTTTCTAGTTCTTCTACGTCTTTATTACTACTGTGCCCCTTGCTTCACCCACTCTCATAGAGAGCCTAGAACAGAGGAACTATCAGCACGTATTCATGACCTGAGCCTAATGGCAGTATCTTTTCTGAGATAATATATATATATATCCTTTTAGATATATAAATCCTAAACACAACCTGCTCCTTGTTTTTATATTTACATTTTCTAGACCTCGTGTCTTCTAGTCTAAGCACTTTTAATGAAATTCTGCTTTCTCAACAAATAACCACTCTGACTCACTTCTATTTTATCAGAATATGAAACGAGGAAGTTCTTTACTGCTTATCCCTGATGCAATTCTAACATATTCTAAATTTCTAATTTTTTTTCTTATCTTTTTCCCTCAACCTTAGAGAATTTTTATTACGGTAAATACTATCAAAAAGCAGAAGAAGGGCCAGGGATTTGGCGCCTATCTTGCAAGCACAAGATCCTGAGTTCAATCCCCAGTACTGGGGAAATTTAAAAAAAAAAAAAAGCAGAAGAGAGAAGATGTGCTTTAAATCCTACTTCTTATCTATTCTGATGTTGTAGCTATCTCTGTGAAGTATGTGCCATATTCATCCCCTGATGGGTGAATTAGCAACTGAAATATTATATGTCTCCATTTACCAATCTACTTTGGACAGATCACTTGGTCTTTTGGAAATTTGATTGTCATTTGTAAAACAAGAGTCGTTAAAGATTAATTATTCTTTCAGTCTGATATATATCTGGATTTCCAAGTAATATCTTATGAGCACCCTGCATCTATTTTGCTATTCCCTGAAGCTACCCATTTCTGGCTGCTGAAAGAGGGTAGTTCAGTGGCTATGTTTACTTTCCTGCTTCTTTCAGTCTATAAAACAATGGTTAGTGCTGAAGGAAACTCAGACTTCAGATTCTTTATTCATTTCTGCTGGTTCCTGACAAAACATGGTTATAAAAATATTGGCATGTGCTACTTTTGGGAAAGTTTTCTAAATGTCCCAGATATAATCTGGAGATGATTTCATAATCATTGTCCAGACTTTTTCACCTAGTTTGCATTCGCTTTCCTTTCGAAATGGAAGGAACTTAATTCTGCTCTTTTGAAGAAGAGAGCTTATATAAAAATATCAGATTCTTTAGGATTTTCTCTTTAAATCTGTCTTAAATAAAACAGCACACATCTCTGAAAGCTTTGGACTTAGTTATAAGGAATTTCCCCTGCAGTATCACCCTATTTACCTAAATTAAACTACCTTTTTTCCATGTCACCTCATGCCATTTGCTTCACTCCTAGTCCTCAGCAAGCATCTTGGTCTCCTTTCTGTACTTATATTATTGCTAGATTATTGATATCTACAGTGATGATCTGGGCACATTCTTACAGTAGAATGAATCATCAAGAAAGTTCAAGCAGCATATAATAACTATTTTCAATAACAAGAAATTTGACTAAAAAATTTTATAACACCTTTTCAACAACAAAGATCAAAGTGAAAAAAAAGCCATAAAATTCACTCTTAAATAGCCAGAAATTTAAATAAATAGAACAACCCATTTATGAAGAAATTTGGTTAATCGTGGGTTCTAGTGGTTTTCATACTTGAACTCACAAGGCCAGAAATGTCCTGCTGTTGCTGAAGTTAATTTTAGGTTGATTTATGAATAAACAGGTATTATAGGAAATAAGGCCAAGTATTCCTGCAGAAAGCAGGTGGATTTTTATGGGTTTTTCTGCTCACATGGTGGGAGGCAGGAGGGGAGAAAGATGAAAAGAGGCTTAAAGGCCTCTGAGGTCAAATGCTAAGCTCCATCGGGGTTCATTTCACACTGCTCCACTTATCCAACCTGACTACATCACAGCGGAGAGTACAATGCCACCAGCCCATGTTGGGAGCTGTCAGACATTTTTGGTGGCTCACCGGCCTACCTTCAAAATCATGTTCATGACATTTATCTCAAGCCTAAAAGTTCCTTACCAGAGAATTTTAATGGTGTAAGCATAGAAATGGCAAAGCTCTTACATCAAAGTTCACATTTCTACTGTAAAAATAAAACAAAACAAAACAAAAACCTGCCCCACAATTTACTTTTTAAATTCTGTCATTTTTTCCTCTCATTGAGTTTATTGGCATATTTTAGGAATACAGTACAGTTACATTCATCATTGGGATCTTGTACTTTTACATGACAGGTCTTGGTTCTCATTTTTTCCCCTTGTCCCTGCCCTCCCTTCACCCCCTCTTCCCTTCCCTATTTACAAATTTTATAGTTAAGGGAACCGAGAAAGAAAAAAATATTGAAAAACTTGCTTGGCTATTTCCTGATGTCACATTATTGCAATTGAAACTTAAAATTAAATCTAGGGTTCTAAATTTTATATACAGTTTCCAGAAATATCATATAACATTTAGTTTTTCAATGTTTACCACTCCATGACTGTTGCATTTTGGTTTTTTATTTCCTGTTTGTGTTTTCTATTTATTTTTTATTCTTAAAAGTGTCTCTAAAATTCAGGGGCAAATGTAAGTATACGTGGAGTTTTTCCTAAATACTTCATGTGTTTGTATAGCCACATCTGTCTTCTACGTTTCCTCTGAAGAACCATGAACCCTGAGTTACACTCTAAATAAAACAGACAACTCTTGTTTTTCAGTGGTGCCTGCCCCGAGTAAAAGTCTATGCTTTGTAAGACTAAATCATATATTTGCAGGAAGGAGAAAAGGCAAATGCACTTATATCTTTAGTAAACAAGAGTAAACCCTTTGGCAGATCTCTGAAAATATTTTTTCTTCCAACTCTGATTTGCCCTTCTTTAACTGTGAGTATACTTTCAAACAGCTCAGCAATAAACACATAAGTATTTCCTAACAGTCTGTATATGCCAACTTCTCTAAGCAGCCACATCTTGAGGAAGAAATCTTGTCTTTAGTCCATTTTGTACCCTCCATAATCTTTGCTGAAGTTTTGTCTCCTCCAAACCACAAAGCTGCATACATATGAAATAAAAAATTGGGCTACAAAGAGGAAATGGGACTTTCTTGTCATATGACAAAGATGGCCCATTTAACAGAAGAAGGGTCAAAAGCTGAAAGTGTGTGCCTCAATGTCTGCTCTGATACTTGCACTTTGCACTTAATGCCCAACCAATAAGTGGGCCAGCAGATGAAGACAACCAGCCAGGTGACTCATGGAAATAAACCATTTTTAGCTAAATATCTAAGCAGCTCAAACTAAAGTAGGTTGTTACCTGGGTCAGTCAGACAAAAGCAGGTTGTTTTGTTGTTTTCTGGTACTTGGGAGGAGAAACGGGGCCATGTGACCAAAAGAGTCAACCAGAAGCTCTCTCAGAACCTTGGAGTCATTGTTTAGGACACAGTGGGCTCCAGGAGCTGCAGAAAAGGAAAAGGAATTAACATTTTCATTGTCTCTTTTTCTACTGTATGTCCATAGATATAGTCTGAATTTGAAGTCAGGCACATTGGGTCTTAAGAATTATGTTTTAGCTTCAAGGATTGGTGGGGAAAATAACCCTTGATTATAGAAATCCTGACTGTCCAGCACTGAAAGCCTCTCACAGACATCTGTTCATTGAACAGTACATCCTGACACGAAAGCATAGTAAATTTTCTGGTCCTCGAGGAAATAGACATTTCAGATCAGTATTGTTCATTTAAATACTACACTTTCCTGGCTGTTACTTCTAATGCACTTGAGTCTGTCACATACCCCACCTAAATGTTTTCTGATGTCACAGCAAGAGTTTAGCATTGGCACTGAGCCTCCTCTTCTTAAAGTTTGCCCAGAACTTTGTCTACAAGTCCATGCTATTTGCTACCCTGGCCAGGAACCATTTTGCTTTGTTGGCTCTCCACAGAAGCATTGCTTGGCCTCCTGTCTCAGTAGGATGTTCTTTGTTTCATCTGCAAGCACACTCGAAAAACAGAGGCCCTACCAAAGAAGCTATTGTTAACTGTTGTGCTTTTCCTGACCACAGCAAGTTCAGCTCTAGTAATAGGGAACAGAGAGTTATAGATGACTAAAGATTAGTTAACATATTAATAAGGGCACCCATGTAACCTGCAGGAGTATCTCATAGATTGGTTCAAAGTTATTTTTTGGCTAGGGAGCAGCTAACAGAATAGACTCTGGAATCAAACCATACAGATTAAGAATTCTGGTGATTCCATTTCCTCGTAAAATGACTTAGAAAATTTTTCTGTCCTCGCTAAGCCTTAATTTATTTACCTGCAATGTTAGAACAAATGTGAATATTAGCTTATATCATCAGTGAGAAAATTAAATGGGATAATGCCTACAGAGCTCTTAACATAGGGATGGTCCATAATACACTTTTTTAATTAGTTTGGTCTCTTTGATCAGTATTGTCATCATTTTCTTTCCAGTGCCTTAGTAACTGTACAGCTTATTGCTCCTTGTGAATGGTATTTCCCCCTGGAATATCATAAAACAAACCATACATGTATTTTTAAACAATTTTGTAACTCCACATTATGTTAGCAGCATAGCTGACACTGTCTAAGATATTTAACCAGCAGTTTTATGAAGAAAACTAGGAATACAATTTCTTCCATCTCTGAGGTAGTGTCCATGTTTGGGGGGCTTTTGATGCATAGACATATTAATAGTCACTTATGAATTTGTGTAGCTGAATCGGAATAACTGAGAAATTCAAGAAAGACAGGAAAAAAAACAAGTGGTATTATACACGTAATTCACAAGTTAAGTTTCTGGGGACCGAGTTCAGGTTTTTGGGATGAGATGGAAGGAGAGAAGAAAGGGGAGGGAGAAAGAAGAAGACAAGGAAGCTAGATGGGGAGGAGCAAATTCTAGGTGACAATAGCAAAGGAGGAGAATCTTGATGCTTCTAGGTATAAAGGACAGCTCTTCAAACTGAAGGAGTCATATGATTATGCAAACAGCCTTAGGACAGGCCTGTCCCCATAGCACTGGCGAGTGCAGGCAGATCCCAGATAACAGTGGTACGGCCCAGAGCAGCACAGCTGCAGGCAGATCACAGACAGGGCTCTGCCTCAACCCACGGGACTTGGGCACATCCACCCAAGCCAAAGGCCTACCCAGAAAAGAGCATTGACCACAGATTAAAAACCTCACAGAAAATTGGAATAAATGGTGTACCTCAATCTGATAAAAGCCACCTATGAAAAACCAACAGCCAACATCATACTAAATGGTCAAAACCTGAAATCCTTCACACTAAAATCAGAAAAAAGACAAGGATGTCCACGATCACCACTCCTGTGAAATATAGTTTTGCAACCATTAGCCACAGCAATTAGGCAAGAAAAGAAATAAAAGGCATAAAGATAGGAAATGAAGAAGTCAAATTGTCGTTATTTGCAGATAACATGATACTCTATATAGAAGACCCCAAGAATCACCAAAAGTCTTCTAGACCCAATAACCAAATTCGGTAAAGTAGCTAGATGCAAGGTCAACACACAAAAATGAATAGCTTTCACGTACACAAAAAACAGATGCACTGAGAGAGAAATGGGGTGAACAATTCCTTGCACAATAGTATTCAAAAATATGAAATACTCTGGAACCAACTTAAAAAAAGGAATAAGACCTCTACTCTGAAAACTATAGCACTCTGAAAAAAGAGGTTGAAGAGGATATCAGATAATGGAAAGACATCCCTTGCTCCTGGATAAGAAGAATCAACATAGTAAAAATGGCCATACTTCCAAAACTGCTATATAGATTCAATGCAATCCCAATTGAAATACCAACAGCATAATTCACAGACCTTGAGGAAAAATGTGCCAAAATTCATTTGAAACAAGAAGAGACCTAGAATAGCAAAAGCAATTCTAGGCAATAAAGACGAGGTAGGGGGTATCACAATCCCCAACTTGAAACTGTACTACAAAGTTACTGTGATTAGAAACAGCATGATACTGGCAAAGAAACAGTCCTGAGGACCAGTGGAACAGATTAGAAGATGCAGAAACAAGTCCAGACACACTAAACTACCTCATCTTTGACAAAGGAGCCAACCACCCTCACCGGAGCAAAGACAGCCTCTTTAATAAATGTTGCTGGAAAAACTGGGTTTCAACTTGCCAAAGATTAAAACTAGACCTGTATAGGTGGAGGTTTAGCTCAGTGGTTCCGTCACCTGCATCGCAAGCACAAGGGCCTGAGTTCAATCCCTGGTACAAAAAAAAAGAAAGATAGATCTAGATCTGTATCTCTTACCACGCACTAAACTAAAATTGAAATGGATTAAAGATCTAAATATTAAAACAGAAGCACTAAACTGGCTAGAAGAGAGGATAGAACTCTTGAAAACATTGGTGTAGGAAAAGATTTTATGAACAAAACCTCAGTTACACGTGAACTAGCAAATCAACAAGTGGGATCTCTTCCTATTAAAAAGCTTTTGCACAACAAGAGAAACTATCAACAGTGTGAAGAGACAACACACAATGTGGAATTCACCAGCTATTCCTCATACAAAGGTCTGGTATCTAGAATATATAAAGAACTTAAAAAAATTAGACCCCCAAAATTTAAAGACTCAATCCAAAAGTGGGCATCTGAAATGAACAGACATTTCTCAGACATAGAAGTAGAAATAGCAAATAAACATATGAAAAAAAATGTTTAACATCACTGGTCATTTGAGAGATGCAAAGGAAAACAATGCTGAGATTCCACCTCACCACAGAAAGAATGGCTGCTATCATGAAATCAACCAAAAATAAATTCTGGTGGGGCTGTGGGGAAAAAATAATACTGCTCCACCGTTGGTATGAGAGTAGACTGGTGCAATCACTGTGGAAATCAGTATGAAAATACGTCAAAGTACTAGGATTGGAAGTCCTATTTGACCCAGCTGTTCTCCTGCTGGGTTTCTTCCCCAAAGAATTAAAAGAATCCTACCACAGTGATACATGTGCACCCATGTTCATAGCAGCACAATTTGTAATACTTAACACTTGGAAGCAGCCCAATTGTCCATCAACAAGAGACTGGATAAAGAAAATGTGTTTTTTTTTTCAATAAAATAGAGTACTACTCAGACATAAAAAATGAGAAATTAGAGAAATTTATAGCTAAATCAATGCACACTGAGGCCACACAAGTGAAATAAATAGCACATACACGTGTAAATACTGAATGGTTTCTCTAGTGTGAAAAACTGAAAGAAAAAAGTAAGGCCTAAAGGTACAATAGATAATGTGAAATAGGAAGAAATGGGACAAAGGGGAAGGGGAAAAGGAGGGGTAGGGAAAGGAAAGGGAATGGAATTAATATGAGAAAAGGAAAAATGGAAACAAAGTCTTTGTAGAGAGGGGTGGAGGGGTTGAAGGGAGAGCAAAGGAAAGGGGAAAAAATAAGAACCAAGATGGATTACGGAAAGGTGCAAATTTCCAATGATGAATGTCATTATATTGTATACCTTAAATATACCAATAAAATTAATTTTAAAAATAAAATTAAATAAATAAATAAAAAGCATCAGTGTACCAGAAATATAGAAGAGTATTTCATAAAAAAACTGTCCTAGAAAATCTGGACATTGTGGTTACTACCAGCTGGGATCCTCAAGAACTTTCATATATATGTTAGAGTTCAGAATGCCTGTGTTTAATCTAACTGTGAAGCCCTTTCCTCTGGGACTTCTCTATCCAACTGCATAGAGTCTCCTTCCGAATTGGACTGACCAAATTTTCAAGTAACGTTATCAGCCTTGGGAAATTTCACTGCTCCTTTAGAAGCAATGAAATCTATACTATGTGTTTCTTGATTTTGTAAGCATTTATCATCACATCTTGAAATTCATCTCAGTTATATCATGGGTGCAAATCATGTTTTTTTCTTTGATTAAGAATTCATCTGCATCAGCTTACATTTCTGATATTTGGTATTTGATCACTGACAAGAGATCTATCATTTCCAAATCCCAAGATGGCAGATAACTAAATCCAGCAGGTTTGCTATTTGTAAATGTTTGCCCGTCATAATGACTTCCTGCTAAAAAAAAATGTACTTAAATTACTTTTTTTTGCTGTCTGCAAAAGAAATTAGAAAGACAATTACATTGAAAAAGTGTATGTTCCAGGAAAATCACACCCATAATCAACTATAGAATTCTTTACTAAACTTGAATCATATCATTAATCACATTGCTCCCCTGCCTATAGATAGTCCGCTTTGCCCCTTTCCCATCAAGTCTATAATGCCCAGCCTGATTTAACTGCCCTCATCCGCATCCCTCTGAACTCACCTTTTAATTCCCTAACTGGTTCTCCCTTCTCTGGCCACTCAGCCTTCGTTTAATTCTATCAAAGGTCTAAATGCCTCCCTATCTCAAGCACTTCAGATGCAGTTATCTTTACTTGGGAGCTCTTGCATCTCCTTCCATCCCACCCCCAATTTTTCCTGCACCCCATTGCGCAGAGCCCTGTATTTATACTTCATAGTGGATGTTCATAGTCAAAATGGATTCATTATCAGAATGTCTGCTCTCTGCTCTCTCTCTCTCTCTCTCCCTGCTAGACTCACATTTTAATGACTCTTGATACTTTATCCACCTTTGTCATACAAGTGTTATACTACAGATTTTTCCTCATTTAACTAAAAACATTATAGTCCTTCTAAAAGCTTTCATACATATCCAGGGAAAGCAGTTCATGTCAATAGTCATTTTTAAGTTCCAAAAGAAATACTTACCATAACAGTTTTTAGTATGTAGAACTCCCTAGACATATATGTCTAGCATGAAGGTATCTTGTCTTTTCATTAAAATTCCCTGTATTTGTGGCAATTTCAATTTGAGTTCTGTTCACTTCAGCCAAAAAATGCTGTGGAAGATAAAACACTTCCCAAAGTTCAATGTAATATCTTTCTTTATCTTTAAAATGGAAAAAAAAAAAATCCTAACAACTGAAAAACTGGTTCCCTGTCAAATTTAAATGCAATTCCTTTCTTTTATTCTTGTTAGGTAGTTATGATGTCCCAAGCTCAACTCTGGTGTCCCACCAAAGGTTTTAGACCCAGAGCTGAAATCACTCTGCAATTGTCCCAATTATAGTAAATATCAGATAAAACATTTTCTATCTCTTGTTATCTATTTTCAGGAGCCATAAATAACCTAGCACAAGCAGTACCACTCACTGCAAGCAACACAATGCATTCTGCAAGTCTGAATAGGAGAGAACAGTCTTGCGATTTCAGTAATATATGTGAAAGTCACATAAATTATGTTCTTTAAAATCCAACTTGACCAGAACATCATGACCAGCCAAACTTCTTCTCGTGAACTACATTTTCCCTCCAAAATATCTAGTGTATAATTCTGCTATTATTTGCTGTCCATGTGTGGTTAGCACTAAAATAGAAAGGCAAACCAATCATTTCTAAAGTCTTTTTTCTCCCCAAGGACTCACAATAATCAGACAACTCTCAAACTGCCTCTCCTGAGTTTTAAGACACAATACTCTCTCAGATAAATAGAATGGAAACACTTTTTCCGACAGCTCAGAGAGGGGTATATTGACACTGGTTTTCTTCAAGCTGCCCTGTGATCACATGGAGTCAATAGCACTAGTGTCCTTCTGGCCTCAGAGAGGGTTAGGCCAAACAGCAGCGTGGTTTACACAGAATCAGTGGCCAAAATGTGAGTTTCCCCTTAGTTCCACTTCCCTGGCGATAGGAAAGAATGGAAAGTCTTGTCACACTGGAGATTCAGCTAAACTTGGTTCAACTCCTTAGGCAGTGACTACCCAGAATGAAACGGAGTAGAAAGTCAGATAATTTCAACAATATTCTCCCTCTTACTCCTGGACCGCAAAATCCCCTTCCCTATCCTGAAGCACACACAGATATCCACTTTGACCCATTAATGCATATTTAAAGACAGCTTAGACTTCTCTTTTCACTTCATCCCTTCTGACTTCATTTCATGCCCCTACTCTGGCTCTTCTTCTGTGCTCCATGGAATCTGTGCTTATTTCTATCTATGATTTATAATTTGTTTTTTAATTAGTTGTTTGCTTTGTGGGAAAAAGACCATGAACTTCTTCATAGTAGCCATCTTATTTTATTTATTCTTTATGTCCAGCACCTACTTCTGTTTCTGGTCAACAAGTAGTTGACAAAAGAATCAATTCAGTAGTTTTACTAGAAAACTCATTTTGGAGTCTCAGAATGGCTTAGAAGGTAACTTTTAAGTGGAAGAGAACACATCCTTTTACTGCTGCCCTGAAATCTGAAGCCTGAAAGCACAAACTGAGGTTTCCAGGATGTCCTTGAAGAGTGCACATTGCCTGGGTTGTGTTGCACTTGGCTCTCAGCTGTGGGGACTGCACCAATCAAGAGAAACATTTTTATCCAGAATGCTCTCCGATTTTGACTTTCCTGTGGATTCTGCCTCTTCTCCCTCATCTTCTCATGGGGTTGAGGAGGAAGCACTATCCCCTCTTGTACACACAGATCCTCATATTGAAGAGGCAGAGAGCACAGTTCCTGCTCCTTCACAGATGTTTGCATGTCCCTGACCTACCATCTTGTTGCTCCCTTTCATCCTTCTATCTCAGGCAGATAAAAAGCACCTGACTCTTCCCTCATTTTGTCCTTTGAAAGCTGAAGGGGGACATGGATTAACCAATACCTCTCCTTCTCACTTTCTTTTGCTCCCCAATAGTCCCTTGAGGGGAGACTGGAGAGCTTGCCTCACTGTCCTTCTGCAACCCATAAGAGTTATCTCTGCTGCACCCCTGGTGGGTCTGACAGGAGGTGCAGCTTGACAGTGAGCCACTGGTCCCCCTCCCACACTCTTACCACTTCAGGGACCACTGCTGCTAATTTGAAGAAGCACCAGTGAAGTCATTCTATTATGGCAGAGATCAGGGAGGAAACCTGGTGCTTTATTAACATCCAACTTCACACATGCCAATAAGCTGTAATCTTCTCTGAAGATTTCCCAGTTTCTGGAGATGCCACAGCTATCAAATAGTTTGCTGCAGTAGCTTTCCTAGACATATCCCCACATATGGCTAGGAGCTTTCTTCAGTGCTAGAATTTAAATGGAATGGTAGACTTGAATTTGGGCCAATGAATAGGCTCAGATAAAAAGGATTGAATTTAGAATTTAGACAAGTTCGGACCAATCAACAGGTCCAAATTTGAACCAATAAGAGGCCTGAATTTAGAGCAGTCAACAAAGTCAAATTTGGACCAATTGTAGGCCAGCAGCTGCTCTAAAAGCAGCACTCTCCCTCCCAATTCTAAGGCTGGTATAGAAGACTTCCTCCTGGTGTGCTAATCCAACTGTGTTTGGATGCAGGCCCTGTTCAAATAAAGGCTTGCTCCTGTTGTCCTGTAAATCTGCTCATCCACTCAAGATTTATTTCTCAGGTAGTATAGTCTCAAAAGTTCTGTAAATCTTCTCAGGGGTTTTATCCTGAGTAAGGTAGACAAAGCAGTCACTGTAAAAGAAACAGCTATTAACACTAAGGGCTGTTTGCTCTGAAGAGTTCCAAAGACCACCGACTGATGAAGATGTGTAGAAAAGACCAGCAACTGGCAGAGCCAACTGATGGCATCCTGCATTAACTGGAGTCTTTTGGTAACACCAGGGCCACTAGCTGGTCTGCCCTTTGCCAGTTCATGGTTTCTTTCTGAATTGAGCAAAAGAACCCTCAACTGATTGAGTTACATCTGCTGAGATTGCTCTTGCCCACTCTATGCACCACTGACCTACATGCAATTCATACTGCTACCTTTTTTTAGGGTATTGACACTTGGTTTGGTTTTTCTCTTCCTGTAGTCATTCACCAATGAACTCCACCACCGAACCTGAAAAATCACCTAAATCCTCAAGTCCTTGACATTCTCTGCCTCAGTGTCTTACCCAAATGCCAGATCTTATTCTTCACTTTACTTGTGCCACTCCTGGCTGTTTCTCCTGCACAGAGAGGCATGTGTATAGGGGTTTTATAGAGGCTGAAAACTGTACCAAAACAGAAGTTGGCACTGAGTCATTTCAGCAGGTGAAATTAGTTAACTCATCCTGGACAAGGGAGAGAAAGGAAGTAAGGATGGGTCCGAAATACCAAGAAAAATAAAGATGGTGAAAATTAGCCTGACAGGCTAAAATTTTAGAAAATGCTAAAATAGAAGTGGTCACAAATTTCAGCATTCCCTTAGCTGACCAACAGGGCTCTGTCACCTCAAATTCCCTTCACATTCCTTTTTGATTCTCATCCCAGCCTTGGAAGAAGACAAGCCTGACTCCTCAGAGTCTGGCTTTGTCTTCTGTGACGCAGAGTGGAAGTAAAAGTCTAATGAGCCAGGACAAGGATAATAATTAACTCAGATGAGAGCAAGGGAAAACTCATGGAGAAAATATAAATTTAACAGTTCACCATGAAACCTGGAGCAACAGAGCTGTGGGTGCACAACAGGAAGCTTTTGTTTGTCAGCACTCCCACACTGGCACATAATAACTGATTCCCACAATTTGAAAGATGATAGGTTAATCTGGCTCAAGGGGTTTCATTCATGGTTGGCTGGTTCCAAGGGAGAAATATCAGGGCAGAAAAGTGTGCTGGAGCAAAAATATCTAGTTCATGGTGGCCCCTGGAAGTGGAGCAGGGAAACAGTACCAGTGAGGAAGGGGCTAGAGACCAAGTAAATTCCAAGGTCATGCCAACAAGGCATACCCAGACTCACCCACAAGTGCATTTCACTAATCCCTTGGGCAGCTCCCGAGCCAAGCGGATTACCAGTCCACCTTATCTCATCGCGAGGCTCCAGAAGGATATAAGAGAATTGCAAATAAGACAAAATTCAAAATTTGAGTCCTTGCTATGCCTTCCAAGGAATGCAGGTGAATTAACTCATTTTGTCTGTGTTGTGTGTGTGTGTGTGTGTGTGTGCGTGCGTGTGTGTATGTGTGTATGTGTGCGTGCACGTACCCCACACACACACATGAGCCTTACTTTGGGCCTGCATCTTATAAATTATATCCTCAAATGAACTGAGATCCAGTGTGAAGATTTCACATCAGTGGACCGAACGAACGAAGCGAAGACATTTCAATTGCAGCATATTCCATGAGGGCTAGTGACCAGCTCCAGAGTAAGCAGATGAGGCGCAGAACCAAGTTAGGCAGCCCTGACCTCCCACTACTGATAGTCTGTAAAGTCCGAATCCCTAAAGCAGATCAACCCAACCATCTGTTTCCTTGGGCTTGCTCCCAAGCTACCAAATGCAATTGCAGAAAATTGGCTCTAAAACAAATTTATGATTTTCAAGCTCAGCCAGACTATCAGTGCAGCTCAACAGTTCTTTTACTTACCCATGACTGGTCCTCTTTCCCGTTCCTAATAGCCACTGTGCCAATTCTTTATCCTTCTTTTTCAGGACTCCAACCCACACTTTCAATTTTCACTCTCAATATTCTAAAGACTATTTATTGAGCACTTAGTATATTCCAAGCATTTTTTAGGGGCTTGTGGAATACCAAAAATATTCGCAAATTATTTAAAGCACCTCTTATCAAAAAGGTGGAACCTATTCCTCTGCCCTGATTCTGGTCTGGCTCTCCATTTCCCTTTGGACAATAGATTCAAAATAAATAATGTCCCACTACTTTCAACAAAACCTCAAGAATCATTGTAGCTTCCTCCCATCCTATTGCTATCCTGAGACAACAGGGTTCTGAAAATTCTAAAGATGACATGGAGTTCTAAAGACACCCAGTAAATTCAGCCATCATAGCTGAACCCAGCGACCAGCCTAACTGCCGTGGTGTCCCAGTTCATGAATGCTTTTGTTTGCAAATAATTTGGTTTGGCAAAATTTTGTTTTTGCTAGAACTTGGAGGTCAGCCTGAACTACAGAGCTAGATCATGTCTTACATTTTTTTCTGATTTAGTAATTTATTTAGTAACACCTTAATATTAATTTACAAATTATTTTTAAAAATAAATCTTTTTGATGATATTACATGAAAAAAATTTTGTTTTTGCTTAGAAACTCTGCATTAAGTGACAAAGTGCAGCCATCTTTCTCACATGGGCATCTCCAAAATCATAGAACCAATTAAGTTAGTGAACCAAGGTACCACGGGACTGAATACAGCCACCTGAGAGAGTGCAGGTGAAACCATACACCAAGCACAGAACTATTGGTAGCTAATTATTCAGTAATTGACCTATGAATTATTCTCCTAGTTCATTCAAATAAACTCCTGGATTTATGTACTAGCTTGTGTAACTTCTGCTCTTAAAGAAAACCACTGCATCTTTGTGACTTAATTGAATAATATTTATTTCTCTTTCTTTTAAATTCGTTTTTTATTAACATTTTTTGAACCGGATCTTGAACTTGGGACCTTGCGCTTGCAAGGCAGGCAGCAGCACCACTGAGCTAAAACCTCCATCTTGATTAACTTTTTTTTTTTTTTTTTTAAACTTAATTGAATTATTTATTTCTCTTTCTTTTAAATTCGTTTTTTATTAACATTTTTTGAACCGGATCTTGAACTTGGGACCTTGCGCTTGCAAGGCAGGCAGCAGCACCACTGAGCTAAAACCTCCATCTTGATTAACTTTTTTTTTTTTTTTTT
>NW_022900927.1:51993819-52042239 GCF_012274545.1 Fukomys damarensis | reverse complement strand
GCTATATGAGTTGAGGGTCTGGATTGGTGAATACTATGAACCCAATTTGGAGGAGCAAATTCCCTTGGTTGCTGCCATTCTGAAACATGGCATTCAGGGAATCTCCTCTCAGAGCAAAATCTCTCATTTTTGCACTTTTAAGGCTGAAAAACATGGAGTTCTGCTGGCCCTTGTGATATCATCAGGCCATCTTTTCTATTCTCCTGTTTTTTTATCATTCTGCTGGGCTTTTTGTTCTAGATTCTCAATATACATCTGGTTAGAAGCCTCCCAACAGTGGACATGCCAACACTTCAACATTAGAGTGTCTTGTAATTTCTTCCACCAGATTAATTAGTCCATTGCAGTAAATCTTAGTTTTGAGCAAAGTCTTTGGAAAAGAGTTAAAATGCAGAAAAGAATTTCTATAAAAGCATAACACACATGGTCTGGAGTCCAACAGTCAGTGCAGTCCTCGTTCTTAATTGAAACATCCTGACCATGATCTTTACCAGATGATTTCCTTTACCATTCTGGCCTTCTGATCTCTGCTCAGAATTTCCTACACGTTCAGATTATAGTGTTCTAGGGCTGCTTTTTCAGCCTGCATCTCTAGACCATTCCAAACTCTCCCGGCAAGCCAATTGCAAAGGCTCCTGAACTACATAGTCTGGTATAGTCCCTGAAATGATCCCACTTCAAAGTCTGCTCAGTTACTTTTTTTGTTCCTAAAACAAAAATAGTCAATGCCAAAAGTTAAAGTTTGTAAAGGTTTCAGTCAATAGTCAACTGGTTCTAAAGCAAAGTGGCATGAAAAGCCGCATCAGGTGATAATCAGTTCATGGCAAGGCAGGAAGAAGACAGCAAATAGGAGCAGCAGCCTGCCTTCTTTATGTCCCTTTATATTCCATCCAGGCTACTACAATCCTGGTGATTGGTGCCATCCATACCTAAAGTGGGGCTTCTATTACGCATACCCTGAATTCTAGTATCACACCCTTAATTAACTTTCCCACATGCTAATCAGCCACCTTCAAAACTCCCCAGCTCTGATTGTATAAGGCTTGTGGAGGAATATCTAGATACACGCCACAATATCAGCCCTGTGGTTGCAGGATTTATCTCTTTTCTTATCTTCAGTTGACCCAAATCTTCTCTATAGAGCATGTTTCTTTTCTTTTCTTTTTTTTTCTTTTCCTCTCTTTTCTCTTTTTACCTTTAATAAATGTAAAATCTCACCACTATTTCCTTTTCTCTTGACCAATTCTTTGTTGAGCACAGAAAGAATGTTGAAAACACCTTTACAATAAGACTGAGGCAACGAAAACTCAGTATTAGCATTTGATTATCCATATGAGCTCTGTGAATCAATCTATGAAATTTTCCTGTGATTAAGCTAGGCAGATTCAGTTTCATTTAAACAAATCTTAATAGATGCACGGTGCCTTACAGTGCCAGGCAACAAGCACTGGGAAGAGTGTATTTTATTTCAAATGAAAATAGAGCCAAAATAGTTGCTGCTAGATATGTGCTCTAATTTATTCTTATAAATTATTCTTTATGATTAATGTAGCTACTAGCTAAAATTGTTGCTGGTCATGACACAGAAATGCCAGAAAATTATTTTGCTGGATAGTAAAAGCTACTGACTTGTATACTAGATTATTATTGCAGCAATTACATACCTGACATTCAGAAGCCTTGAAGATGTGTGGTCCTTCAAATAGCAAACAAGTTGGAAATAAAAGAAACTCAAATACCAGAATCATGTTGATGGTCAGCATTTCTCCTTTTGGCAAGAAAGCAGACTTTATTCTGTACCAAGAAATGATTTGCATGACACTGGCTGCAGACATTACTTTCCTCCTGGTCACACATTAATTGACTACCTAGGTGCTCTGACTAAGGAGAGTAACACCAAGTGTTTATTAAGAAAGCCTTTCAAGAAAGCACAATGTAATCACAAACTAGATTGTCTTGATAATAATTAATACCTGGGGGCTAGCTTGTAGCCTAAGTCAATAAGGATTATTTTTTCCATTTCAGATCTATAAAATTCTAGACATGATTCTTTTTCTACACACCTTACCATAGAAACTAAAAGCAAAGTCTGTCAAATTCCTGATTCTGTATCTGTCACAGACACAATGCAAGAGATAAAACCTAATGAGTTTCCACAAACAAAACCAATTTGTTAACATTGACCGGTCACTTCAGTGAAAGAATCAGTCAATTTAATCAAATTGGCCAAAATGGCCTTTAGCTGAAGTGACAAATGGATGCAGTCAAAATAATCAAACTAAGTAAATGGACTGGGTGTGTTCACTTCAATATCCTTATAACAGTTCTGAATCTTAACATATTTGCTCATAAAGCACTACTCTCTGCAAGTGGAAAAATGTTACAGTTGGGGAGCACAAAAAGACACCTGCTCAGCCCAGTAGCCATACACACTCATCAGAATGAGCAAAATAGGTAGGCAAATGGAATAAACCTTCCCTCACCTCTTGACTGAAGGCATGCCCAAGAGTCCTACATCAGGTTTTCTAATCACTGGCATGTAAAGAATCCAGCAGAGACATTGCCCCAAGCCACAGTATAATTGATTATATACATATAGTATAAACATACGTTCACTGGACATTGGACACGGAAATACTGAATTAGGAAACATACCCATGTGGCTCTACCAGTAGTCTAAGAAGAATAGACAGCAGAGAAGGCTTTCTAAAGCCCCAAACAATCATGGTAATTCACTTCCCACTGTTGCCCTGCTGGCACAGTTCCTAAGCAGACTGGGAGAGCTGCTGCTTCTCTCAGATAACAAGGTAATTAATGTCAAAAAGGAAAACCATATTGAGGAGGGTCACTTGTAGCATCAGAATTATAAAAAGGTAGATTTAAAAAGCTTATTTCCATTCGCCTCTAACTTGTTTTTCCTAAGGCTTATTTTAAAGAGATCTGAAAAGGCAGGAGGACAGATGTGAATAAACAAAGGATATTACATAAAAATTAAGTCTTTTCCTCTTATTCTCATTCCATTACAGATCTTTTCTGAAACCTCAGTGACATTTCTTAACCCAAAACCCCAAAATTAGTTTCATCTACTTTTAAGGAATAGAATAAAATTTGTTTATAAAAACCAATAGTAATGATGTCAGCCTTTCACTGAGATAAGTTTTCCCACCAAATTGCTGCCCTTGTTCTCTACTTTGATGAAGATACATCAATAATCACTATTAGTTAATTAGTTAAACTATCAACAAATCACATCTGGGGACTTTTTCTATCAAAGATAGTGATGGGTCACAGAGACGTGTAGAGAAGATTATAAGAGAGTTAAATGTCTTCTGTTAACAGGAAAAACTAAGAGAAAATAAATATTATTTTCAAATTCATGATATTGATTTCAAAATAAATGCCAAGAATAATTTGTTTTAACTAAATATAAAATAAAAGGATATATATATATATGGATATGCATATATGTGAGTATATATCAATATATGAGCATGTATATATACGGCATGATGTCAGGCTGGCCCCAAATTATAATCTTGTTGACTCAGCCTCCCAAGAATCTGGAATTGTACGATTATGATTATGAACTAAAATTGCAGTTACACAAAATATATGATGTTGATTATTTCTTAAACTTTTGACACATGTAAAATGTGTATGATACAAGCAGCTGCAGTCTTTGGTCACACTCCAACCTTTCGTCATTTGTGCATACCCAAGCACTCATAGATTACCACCAATTTCATTAAAGAGAAATGAAATGAGCAATTTCCAAAAAAAAAAAAAAAAACCTTGATTAACTTTTTAAGATCATTGTTTCATCAGTTAGGGACCTTGGCTTTTTCCAGTTTGTGTCTCTATCTTCTCTAAGTCCTTAAAGTCTTCTCAGTCACCCAGCTAAAGGATGGTGGGGTGGAAATAATGGAGAAAGAAAGAAGGAAAGCTGTTAAAGATCGGGAGTGGATACCTCTTCATACATTTTACTCCCTTGAGTTCAGTCGAATGACCACATGTAAATGCAGGGCTGTGTAAATATTAGTCTATGAGTTGCAGAAGACAAGAAAATGGATTTTTAGTCAACACATAGCAGTCTGCAATTGCCCACCCTTCTGGAGCAGATCTTTCACTTTTTTTCCCCAAACATTAACATTTTTCTTGGAGAAGAAATTAAGCATGTCATCTAACCCAAATTCCCTGGATCCTTAAGTCCTGTGCAGTCCTTCCGTTAGGTCTGAGCGAGGTTTTCATAGACCTGCAATTTCCACACTAAAAAGTGATCTTTAAATGGTGGCACAGGGCCATATCCTTGCAATTGAAACTCAGCTTTGGAAAAAGGGAAGTAAAAAGTACACAGCAGCTGCCAGTCTGCAGCTGAGATTCTGCTGTGTGTGTAGGAAAGACCCTTGCCGCGACTGGGTGAAGGACCTACGTTAGACTGATTCTACCGCCTGAGGAGACCACTTGTCCTTTGTTCTCCATTGACCGTGGCTTCATTCTCTCTGAAAGGTTCTACCTGTCCACTGTTCTCCATAATAACATATAAAATGGGCTTTGGGGACTATAACCTCTTTGGTGATTTTACAGCTTTTGAAACAATTTTCTATTAGGACAAATTTTGAACCCCTAGTTTACATATATAAGTATGAAAAATTGAAATTTACTTTAACCTCATGGATTTTGCATCACAATCTTCACATAAATTTAGTAGGCTTCTAATCTAGTTGTTTTTGGTCAGCTCCAATTGCACATATGAGTAACTCATAATTCCATGTATGAATAATCCAACTATTCTTTCTAAAACTTATGTATTTCTTTGCACCTATACATTTCTTTGCCACTTTATTTTCTTGTCTCTTTTGAAATGAAGAACAACCTCCTCTAGTGTATCTGAAGTATAAATTTCCTTAAGATGAATGACACATAAACCTGACTCTTTTGTTTAAAAGAAGAGTTTTATCTCTGCTGCTCTATCTCTTATTCAGTTTTATCTCTCATTATTTGAGTATAAGGTTTCTCAATCCCCAGAGAGCTCTTGCCTTTCTCCATTTCCTTCTAGTTGTCTTAAAAATCAGCCCATTCTTTCCTGATTCATCTCTTTCCTATAACATTTAAGGCAGCTGATAGTGTTAATCCTTTGATCCTTTAATAATTTTCTTTAGCAGTAAAATCAAAGCTCTTCAAAATGAGAACCAAGACCTGTCATGTAAAGGTACAAGATCCCAATGATGAATGTAACTGTACTGTATACCTAAAATGTACCAATAAACTCAATGAGAGGAAAAAAAAAAAAGAAAGAAAGTGCAAGGTCCAGAATTTGATCCCCAGTCCCCCCCAAAAGAAAATCAAAGCCCTTCAAAGTCTGGCTCCAATACCATTTTCCTCATCCCTCTCTTCCATGATTCATCATGTGCATCAGTCGCATCTATGGACCAAGCTTGCCAACTGTGCCTCATTTTCTCGATAGGCCACATATTTTCACATTTTGCCTTTGCTTTGATCTTTTCTAATAATTAAAAGTTATGGCATAACTTCAAGGTTTTGCTTAAATATGAAATTACCCACAACCTTATCCTATCCAGTAAGTTTATTCAAAAGGAATTTCTTCTTCCTCCGTTGTCCCAAAGCATTTTGTTGTCAATTCTAACGGAATACAACTTAATATTATAGTTACAGTTTTATCTCTTTTTGTTCCTCAATCTACTTCTTCACTGTTAGTTACTAGAGAACAAAAGTAGAGGAGCAGAACTTCGTGTTCCTAGAACACAGTGAAAGCTCAATTAGTGCCTGTTAAAATTACGCAAATACATTCAACACTAAAAGTACTCTGGTTAGTTGAATAATTCTGTTCACTCATGTCTCACCAGTCACCACAGCCAAATCAAGTATGCGATGATCTATCTTGTTAGTTAATTCAGCCAAAATGACCAAGCCAGCATGGAACAATCAGACCATTTTACACTGAAATATCCATATAATTTGTTCAAAGCATTAAAAGATAAAAAGTTTCTAAGAATACACAGATGGCCTAAAAGATTTAATGCACTATCTCCGAAGAGTACGGGCTGGGGATTTCCAAATTCAATCCTCAGTACAAAAAAAAAAAAAAAGAGAAAACACTTTATTTTCTTCTTGCCACGAAGATAAGATTCATTATCTAATTTTGGTCTTAAGTCTACTTACAAATACACTGTTACTTTAAAAGGAAAGTTGTTGGTAACTATTTAGAACTACCTCATTTAAATGCATTAAAACTTGAACATGTAATGCATTTTCAATGCCTGAAATAGTTGAAAAATGCAAAGAAGCATAGATAATGGATGTCTTTGGAAGATTCTAGTTCACTTTGAGTTCTTGCTCACAGCCCAGAGTTCTTAATGAACATGAAATATTTTGTGAAGGTCACAGATATGAATGTAGAATATTTTATTTTGCATGTTTTATATTCTACTTATATTAATTTTGATGGTAACGTGAATTTTAATACATTCACATGTGCTTTCTGGTTGTTTTTTGTATTTTTTTGGACTCATAGTTTTTAAAAGCTAGGAGAAGCTTTAAAATCACACAGCCCGGTCCCTTTAATTGTTATAAAATTTTGAAAGATCAACTAACTTCCCCAAGATTATGCAATAGAAAAATAGTTAAGATTAAAGAGTTTTACTGAATCTACTAAAAACAAAAGTGACAATAAAATTAACATTTACCAAGGGAACATTAGGATTTCTGAGTTCTACTGCTCAGCTGTTTAATTAACCAATATCTTCATTTGTAAGAAATTGGGGAGAATACGTAATACTACTTTTCTAAATTAGCATAGCAGTGTATAAACTATATGTTTCCTACAATCCTACCAATCTATCGCTTTAAAAACTCCCATTCTTAATTTTACCTTTCACCATTATCCCCCCCGCCGCAACATCAACAGGACGATGCCTCTCTAACAGTCAAGCCTAACTAATTAATGAAAATCTTACTACGCCTGAACCCCACAGATGCAGCAGTTTTTTCTCTGTGATTTAATCGCTTCCTTCCATTTAATTACTTTGAGGATTAACTATGAGCAAATGTATTCCAATAATAGGCCAATCTACAAAGAACAGGAAGCTTTTCCCCACAGACCCAAGGGAAATCTAACACTTCCAACTATAACTCTGCATTACAGCGCTCATGTTTCTTTTAGCCCTTAAGCCATGTGGGTCACCTTGCTTGCTTGGGTGTTAAAAAAAGTGTCACGGGTTACACTGTTTACATGCTAGCATTTGTACACAATTTCTGGCAGGAGTAAAGATGACTCTTCTTAATCCAGGCCATACAGGAAGCTATTTCTTTCCAAATCAAGTCATTAATGCTTAAACAAGCAAACACTGCAGCCAAGACAAAAATCAATTTGCAAAAAGGGGAGGCTTTTTTCCAAACACTCCAGCAATTGCCAGAGAAAGATGCATTTACAATCTAATGCTTGAGAGTATTATAGTATTAGGATAGGTTGATCCTATTTTTCTAGTTGGATTTATTTTATTTGAGAGTTAAGGTGATTAATACTATTGAATGATATCAGCAGTGTTTTCAGTACCAGAAGAAATACTTTTCTTATTAAATAGCAAGCGTAGAATCTGTCTGATGACCTTCATTTGACCTCTTGGCCACATGTGTCTGGGTATCTTCCAGTGACTGCCTGCTCTGTGACAGCGGTTTCCAGATATTGCTGCATGTTAGAACCACCTGGGCAGCTTTTAAAAATCCCACTGTTCAGTTTCTACCTGTTCCAGTTAAATCAGGAGATCTGAGGGGTTAGAACTACATATCAGTATCTTAGTAATCTAGATGACTGTACAGCAAAGGTTGGGAAGCACTATTTGGCAACACTTCTAATTCATGTTTCTTTCGGTGATAAATTCTTAGGACAGAGGATGCAAAGACACTTCTAGTACTACTCTGTCTTCCAAATTTGTAAATCAAGAAATACTAAAATTACTGTACATGTATTCTGCTGGATACATTTATTAAAATAGAGACATATATCTACATCAAGAATCATGAAGTAATTTAAACTTCTTTTACTGCCATTTTAATTTATAAAACTATTTTAAGGAGATAGATGCAAAAATGCATATAAATGATGTTCATAGCAGTATTAAAGTTTTAAAAAGTTAAACAACTTATCCTATAAATAAGCCATGATCTAATGAATTATAAAACAGTTAAATCATGAAATATGCTTTTCTTGTCTTTTATTATGCTGGAAAGTTCTTTCAACATAATATTAAGTAAAAATTTATTTATACAACATATATATGTCATATATAGGTTATACATCAATATGTATATATATTATATTTGAAAGTATATATATATATACATATATATATATATGTATATATATATATACAACTACATACCTAAATAAAACAGAACAGACCTAGAAGGTCACATTTTAAATTAGAAAGTGTTTACTCTGTACAAGGTAGTAGGGCTATGCAAAGTGAAAGTAAATTTTCTCTTTGTATTGCATGTACTTGATTTTGTTTTGCATTTTACAATGTCATTGTTAATATTATTAAAATTAAAAGGGCCAGGGATTTAGCTCAGTAGAGCTGCATCTGCCTAAAAAGTGCAAAGTACTGGGTTCAATTCCCGGTACTGGAAAAATATTTTAAATAAATAATGCAAAAAAGAGTAGAAAGAAGCAGAGATCTATACAGAAAAAAAGTATGGCCTGCATGTAAATGGATCTTACATTTGTTTGGCCATACATGTCATTTTTATGTTTTCTTTGTTGTACTTTTTTCTAATTTTTTCCATATTTTACTAAGCACCTATAATATATGCATCAATAACTTTATAAATGTTAACCTTAAAAATAGTTTTTTTAATAAACAGAACCTAAGGTTCGGAAAGATTAATTCACATTGTAAAAGTAATCCTGCCTCACAAGAATATTTGTTTCTTAGTCAGCTTTTGTCTCCAGTACGGAATTTAAAAGCATTTTGGAAAATGATTCAAATCTTACTAATTACAGTATCATTTTCTCTTTTGCATACTTCAAAGGTTTCTTTCCTAGATTAGTTAAACTATATACTTCTCAGGTAAGAAAAGGAGGGACAGTTCAAAGTAAAGAGACATCTGAACATTTTAGGCTATCTAAATATTCCCACAATTGAAGCTTTAAGATTCTTCACACGAAGAAAATCAGCACTCAGATGAGCACCTACCAAAAAAGTAAAATGTAAGTTATAACACAGTTGTGTAAAGAGGCACCAAATGGTAAGCAATCCCTATGTGATTTGAGAGAGGAGAGGAGAGAAACAAATAAAAATAGGGAATTTGGACATAATGGGCAAAATAGGTCTGGAAACTTTCAGGCAAATGAGGGAAAACAGTGGGAGCTCAATGACATCATTTCTACAAGGGTATTTGATTTTGAAGAATTTCTACAAGGTATGGTTTTAAGGGAATAAAAGTCCTTTCATTTATTTATGAATTTACTTAAAATCTGGTAATGAAGAACAATAAAATTATCCAAGATGTCAAACCCGCCAGTTTATTCTGTATCAGAGGTTTGGAAATCTTTGTAAGTTACTGGTACCAAAGATTAGGTTTGGTAAGAAAAATGTAAGCCAACAAGGAGTGCTAGTGGGTGAAAAAAAGATTATTGTGTAAAAAGTCAGGTGGAACTTTTCAGGGATTAAGCTGTCCGTTCTGACATTTATCATATCATTTTTACTCAACTAGAAACTCCAAGAAAGTTGATCATCTAACCCTATTTTCTGAAGTAATTTTCATTTTCTGATCTGAATATTAAAAAAATATATACTAGGGCCAGGGATTTAGCTAAGAGGTTCGGTGGCCTGCCTTGCAAGTGCAAGGACCCGAGTTCAATCCCTGGTACCAAAAATAAAATAAAATAAAATAAAAACTAAATCTAAAAGACATACACTAATACAGTGCCTGTGGTAACAGAAAAATCTAGTTGCTTACCCTCATAGAAATTATTTCCTTCTCCATGCAAACAGTTCAGTGCAGATGTTAAAGGCATGGCCCCCAAGATTCTTCTGACTCATGGCCACACCACCTTCTGGGACCTGGGATCTTTTGCTCCCAGCCAATAATAGATAATAACAGAAAAAGTGGAGACCATTCACCGGTAGAAAGTTGAAACATCACTTCTGCTCATATTTTGCATGCTTGTGGCCTGAAAATTTCATAGGTTAAAATCCAAACCCCTGATGTGAAAGTGTCAAGAAAGGGGATGCTTGGGAGGTGATTAGCTCATACGGGTGGAACTCTCATGAACCGGATCAGCGTCCTTATACAGGGGACCCCAGCCTCTTCTCTGTCTCTGCCCTCCTTATAGGAGAGGGCCGTGTATGAACAAGGAAATGGTCCTTTAAGAGATGTGAAATCTTGCAATTCTATGGTATTGGATTTTCCAGCCTCTGGACCTAAACGTGATACATTTCTGCTGTTTATAAACTTTCTAGCCTCTAATCAGTTATAGCAGCTCTAATGGACTAGGACTAGGACACATTTCATTAACAAGACTCCACCTAGATGTAACTCCAGGCAGGCAGGTATGTCCAGCAACAATACCATATTAAAGAAGGGATGCCTGACTCTATCCTGGATAGTGAGCTCTCTTTGCCACAAATGCCATTTTGAATATCACTGGACATTCTACTAAAAGCTCATTTCTAAATAGTTTAACATAAATATAATTCTAGTCATATCAAGTTTCACTACCTTATACTTCTAGGCATTGAACATTTATGAATGACTTTATATTCCACTTGGAACAGCAACATTTTCTCATTTTTTAAATAAAATTCCTTCCTTGCCCAGAGCTCTAACACAGCAAAGGAAATGTTGAACTATGTTGTCTGTGGATAAACTGTCTTGATCTCTGTCCTTTCTGCCACCTGAGAAACATGAGCAGCTTCGGTTTCATCTCTTCTCCCATAAATCTGGAATGAATGACTAGGGAACTTGCACTTTGTAACACAAGCAAATGGATTTTAAGTAATAAATTGACTGAGTTTTAAGTAAGACAAATATCCGTTTTAATTTAGATTCTTTCCTTGCCCATTTATATCTTATCCCTTTCATCTTTTCTTTAAGTGAATGAAACATTTCTTCCTTTCAGTGTTTTGTTCCTCCTTCTACAAGTGTTTATGGAATAATCTATTTGTTTTTAGCACCTTCATTGGAGATTCATGTGTCAGCTAGGCTAATAATTACACTTAATATTTTACAGCTAATCTTTTGTTGTATACAAACAAGACTTTTTCTTGGTCTCCAGAGTTCTGCAATTGCAATCATATAATGTTTTAGCAGACAGCATACCTGTCCCAGCAAAGTTCACTCACATTCCCTCTATTTTTTTAACAAAAAAAGAAAAGCATATATTTATTTTACTAACTATTTAACACATTTTGGTCAAGTGCTTAATTTTTTTCTTACTGAGTTTATTGGTACATTTTAGGTATACAGTACAGTTACATTCATTATTGATATCCTGTACCTTTACATGACAGGTCTTGGTTCTCATTTTCTCCCCTTGTCCCTGCCCTCCCTTCACCCCTCCTCCCCTCCCCCTTTACAAACCACTTCATTTCCATTTTTTCATTTTCTCATATTTTTTTCTTTTTCTTATTAGCTTTCCCCTACTCTTACCACTTTCCCTACACCTTAAGTTCCTTTCTTCCTATTTCACATTGTCCATTATATCAGTAGGATCTTATTACTATTATAGTTTATTCATACCAGAGAAACTATTTGGTATTTACACATGTGTGACTCCTTTATTTCACTTAGGAGTATATCCTCAATATGTATCCATTTTCCTATGAATGAATCTAATTCCTCATTCTTTATGACTGAGTAAAAATTCCATTTTATAGAAAAACCACATCTTCTTTATCCAGTTTCCAACTGATGGGCAAATGGGCTGTTTCCAAGTTTTAGCTATTACAAACTTTGGAGTTATAAACATAGGTGCATGTATATCTCTGTGATATGAATGGTCATTCGAGAGATGCAGATGAAAACAACACTGAGATTCCACCTCACCCCACCAAGAATGGCTTACTATCAAGAAATCAACCAATAACAAATGTTGGCGGGGTTGTAGGGAGAAAGGAACCCTTCTCCATCGTTGGTGGGAGTGCAGACTGGTGCAACCACTATGGAAATCAATATGGAGATACCTCAAACAGCTGGGACTAGAGGTTCCATTTGACCCAGCCATCCCTCTGCAGGGTATCTTTCCCTCTATTTTAGTAAAGATAAGATAAACATTTAATATTCTCCTCCATTCTAAGATCTCACCGGTCACTCTATACCTGTATAAATAGGCCCAATAGCTTCTTACCTGGAAATCAGTCAGACATTCCTATTGCAAATCCTTGGTCAACATAAACACCTCAGGGGATAACTGCTGGGCAGGAGGGAGAAATGGACCCAGGCAGACCCAGTACTGCTACTGGAAAAGCACATGCCTTTACGAGAGTGAGGCACACATTAAGACGTCCAGTCTATTTTTACATCCATACTTTTATAGTCCAGATGAATCTGCTCTAACTCCATTGCAATAATTTGAACCCTATTTCTAAGTCCATTACCACATATTGCTGTTGAGATAGAAGAAGTCCTTTGGTCATATGGAAAATATCTAAACATATTGCCTTTCAATGATGACTATATATTTATGAAATAGTTTTCTATTTCTGTAAGACGGACAACTGTTTTCTATTATGAGACCCTATTTCATATGTGTTGAAGAAAATACAATACCTAGATATTTCTTTGATCTCCACTTGGCTTGCGTCTTTTTGCCAGAGCTGTATTTCTCAATTGTGTGTGAGAAAGCAAAAGAGAGATGGAAAGTCTGTGGTCTGTCTGAAATTGCTTTATTTAAGTTTACTGCAGAGCTCAGTAAGAGGCTTGTGACCTCCTTTACTGTAATTTTGTCTGGGGCCATGTTATGGTCATCATTTCCTAAAATATTTTTTAAATCATTTCTTGTTAACAGATACGTAATAATCACCCCTGACTTCCACGTAATGTGTTAGGGAACAGAGTAGCAATAGGATATGGAGAGTCCTCATGCAAAGAAAAGCAAAATCTCCATTAATTAATCAACTCAAGTGTCAGGGTTAGCTGCTAAAGTGCAATGTGAGCGCTGCCTGCCCAATTAACAAAACTGCAGCTGCAAAAAATCTTCTCTGTGTCAGACTCATTTTGCTATCTATTGCCCCCTTAACTGTTGCCCCCAGTCTTGATCTCCTGGATTGCTTGGTTGCACTGTTTGCAGCTGTAATCATCTTGAACTTGAGCCACCCAACATCTTGAAGATCTCTCAGACTTACCAAATAGTGATCCTTTTTTTTACTTTCAAATCTTATGTAGTTTTATCTATATAATTTTGTTCAAGACGTTTATAGGCATTCGTTCTTTCTGCTATTTTCCCATCTCAGAGTACAACATGTGGAGTTTCAGTGTAGCTGAATTATTTTTTTTAAGAGTAGAAAAAAGAATTTATTGAGAGACAGCCTCTGTCTACAAGAGACAGAAGGGGAGTTGATTGGAAAATGGGTTGCCCCAGCTAAGTTATTTTAACGTAAAAATGCCACCATTTTTACAGATCTATTTAGATGAGACTACTATGCCAATCTCCATTCTTAGTGACACAGTACTATCTTCTCACAATAATGCTAGTAAATAAATTTTAAAATTCAAAATCAGTTCTATTCTTGTGCATTTGGAGCTCTCACTTTAGATTAATTTGCTGGGTAGAACACTTCCAGGGACTGTTGTTCATTGCTGATAAATATAGCTCATTTATTTAAGCTCTTTACCTTGCTCTAACCCTGCTGAGAGATCTTCTGAAGCAAGAAGCTTTACAATGACAGAGGCAGGTAATGTGCTGAAAGCACTGAACAACCTCTTATTGGAGGCACCATGATCAGATAATAAAGCAATCACTATAAATCAAGGTCAAATAATGTTTAATCTAAAAGCAATCTCTAAATGACATAAGAAGAGATTTAACTTTAGCATCTATTGCATTTGAGTCCTTATTTCATCTCTGTGAGGAGTAAAGTCAATAATATGAGAATCCGAAACCAAGCAGGATTACAAATCCTCTTACGCTACCTGCTGAAAGTCAAGTGAGTGGGACAAAGCATTGTTTCAAAATTCCACTAATGCAAGGAAATGAGAAAATAGTTCACAAGGTGGTTGCTCTTTATCAGCAATGGTCAAATAATGTTATTTGGTGGGAAATTTGTTCTCTACTTGATTCCTGAATCCTCCCTTTAGTATTTTCGGAGACCATTAAAATGGAAAGGAGCAAAGATATGCAGATTTATTAGTCATATTTTATAATTGGATAAGTGGAATATCTTTATTCAAGGAGAAGCTTCCTAGCTCTATGCTATATGTTCAATAACTCAGAATCTAAAAAAGAAATCAAATTCAACAATTCATTTCTGTATTGAGTTTTATGCCTCAGAATACTTTATATTTGTTCCTAAATAAAACTAAATATAACCTCGGAAGCAGGAGTTTGTATAATTTGAGGAAGAAATAGAATTTTGACACCAATTCATCAGAGACAAAAAATTTATGTAATAATGCCTCTCGTATTTTACTGTGCCAATCAACTGAGGAGGCTCGTTAAGTGTACCTTCCTTTTCAGCAAGATTAAGGTGGTCCCTGACCTACAGCTTGGCATTTCTAATAAGCAACCAGGCATTCCAATGCTTCAAGTCCAAGATCCACACTCTCAATGATGTGACCATAGACTTTTTTGTTCTGTATACCAGGTTTCTAAAAGAGGAATATAAATATGAAAATGAATTTTCCAAATTTATTTCTTCATTCTCCATTTTATTCGCATGCATAGATGTAGGCAAACTTTTTAAAAGCAGCAAGGGAGTATGTGGTTTAGACCTTTAAAAAGATAAAACATTATACAAATACAAAATAACATAATTTGTACTGTGCTTTGCATTAGCATCTAATGCGTCATTTATTAATTCATGGACTACTCATTCAATCTTCTTATTATAACCAGTCAATGAGCAAAACTGCTCTGAGACTGTTGCAGAAATGCAAATTTAAATATTACCATTGAAAATATTCAGTTAGGTTTTATTGAACAGTTTGTAAGTTAAAACATTTTCCTTTAAATTTAAAATGCACTCAAAGTAGCATTTTTCTTTGTTGAGCTTAGAAATTAGCATATTTACTTAAAATGCTGACTCAGATTTTGGAAAAGCCATTTACTTCACTGAGAAGTTCAAACTATGTTAAAGCTTTTAATAAAACTCTGGGGGAAATTCCACTGCTATACAATGAAATTCCATTACATATGACTTGTTTTTGGCTCCCCAAATGATAATAAAATATATCAAGTGGCATTCCCTTTTATTTATTTTTCCTGAGGCTTAGCTATTGTACTATTTATGTATTTTCCAAGGAGAGTGTTTTCACTTAAAGGTATTTTTAATTCTGTTCTTCAAGAAGTACTAAAAATATGTAAATTTTATTATTGTAACTATGTCATAGTATGTTAAAAATTATATATTAGCAATTACCTTGCTTAACAATTTCTATAAATATTCTGCATTTATGATATTTCAAACAAAAAGGAATAATAATGGCCAAAGCTTCATTTTCCAAAGCCCTCCATGTAGCATCCATGTGAGCTGTAATCTGATGTTTCAGTGGGTGATGGAGGACCACTGCCAGGGGTCTAGAAGACTGTCAGTTTTGAAAGAAGACATAGCATACATTGCCCTATAAAATTCATGTTCATTATTTTATTAGTATCTAATAGCAGTCACAGAGTAGACCCCGAATAGATGATGGATGCCCATGGTACAATTATTAAATTAATTAATATTTGTAGTAACTTGTATAGTTAACAAAATAATTTCCCTTATAGAACCCTGTTCGATGGAGAAGAGAGAGAGAGAGAGAGAGAGAGAGAGAGAGAGAGAGAGAGAGAGAGAGAGAATTAAGATGCCCCTCAAGAACAGAGGTTTTTGCTCCACTGGTGAGAAGGCTACCCACAGACAGTCTTCAGATAGCAGTTCCTTCCAGAGTCACTAGACCCATCCTCCCCCAAAGAGCTTGCATCCAAAGACTGATGAAAGCAGAGGTATAATGTCAAGGCATTTCAAGTTGATGCAGGACAAGCCTCTTCCTCTACCTGATTCTGAGTTTGCTCCCCTAGTTTTCATAGATGTTGATCCCTAATAATCCTGCACTGGAACAATAGGCATTGCCATCCTTATCTGACTATACAGGAAACAAAGGCTCAATGGTGGTAAGGGGCTCACTAAAGCTTAGGTGCCTTTCTCAGATCTTGGCTGTGTCCTAATCACTGTAAATCCTAGTTCTTCTGTGGGACTTCTATCTTTATGGACCTTCAGATCCTTTACATTGATTTCATCTGCACTTCCGCACATATATACAAACAAGGGAGCTTGATGTCCCCTTACTTTTGAATCTTCAGTGCCAGTTCTTCCTTTCCTTTCCTTTCTCACTTCTATCCCAGGAGGAACAAAGAAAACTGGTGAATGCTCACCATTCTCAGGCATGTCCAAAACTATTCCATCAAATTCAGAATGCCATTGTCCCCAGGAACCTTGGCTGCAAAAGGAGATAGAAAAGACTAGGGAAAGACCAAAGGTGAACATAAATCAAAGTATGGCCACAGAAAAGAGCAGAAATAGAGTAAGGGCAAGGGAAACATCTTGGAAAAAAACAAAGGTGGGGCAAGTTAAAGGCAGGAGCAAATGAGAGACAGAAGCAAGAGAAGGCAGACATAGAAGTCCATCCTTCTGAGTTTCTACCGTTTCCCTTTCTATGAGACCCCAGGCTTAGCAGGCACTGGCCATACTATGAAAAAATTCTATTCTTTGTATTGCTTGCCATTCTTCACTTCTCAAGTTGTACTATTTTAGCTCTTGAGGAGAGGACAGTCCTTAAAACTCCACAGGAGGCATGGTCTGTAAATGTGAATAGCTTTGTTCCTGTTGTTTGAGCAAACCAAACACCAGTTATGAGTCAAATATACCATAGGTCCTCATAACAAGAATCACTAGTTTTTCTTAAAAAATAATTTTGCAAACCTAATTTATAAGTATTGTTTTAAATATTAGTTGATAGTATGCCTTCTTGATGAAACAAAAGAAAAACAATTATTCCTTTTGCATTTGCAATAAATTTTGACCTATTTTTCTGTGGAGAAAATTATGCTCGTTAATGTTTGTCATTCTGTTCTAGAAGATTTGATCTGCACAAATGGAATTAATGAAGAGGGAATGCTCAGGTACAACTCCTAAGTGTGAAACCAGTGTTGAATGTACCTAGTAATGTACAGCAGAAAATAACTCAAGAGGCAGTAGTACAAAGCACTTAGAATCCTACTCGCTTGAATACCAATATACTAAACATACAATTTGATGTCCTCTCGAAAAAATCAGTACCTGTCATAGACATTTTTGCATCCTAGCAAACAGGATTCACAAGAGGCATTTCTCATAGAATGTACCATGTTGTGCAAAAGGGAATAATACTCTGTGTCAAGAAGACATATACCTTTGCAAAAACCCCAAAATTAGGGATGGCAGAGTGATAAAGAGCCCTGGAGGAGACAAAAACAAAGAACACAAAAGTGATGCTACTGTTGGCAATAGGAGGAGAGGGCAGTTGGTAAAACAGTCATTCCAGGCAAAGAGGAGAATGGACGATCACATCCTGACACAGATCACAAATCTGGCACAGACGGCAGTAGCAACATACAGAAGTGATGAAGGATTATGCTTATCTAGACAGCTCCAGGAAGTCACAGTCAGCTAAAAGCAGAGCCTCAGATACATCTTACTGGCAACTGCATCTTTCAGGAAGCAGAAAAAGTAATGAGAGGGAGTTACTGCTAAGGAACTAATTTTGACCAGCAAAGGATACTGGTTGACAAAACAGATACTGTAGAACCTTTAGAGTAGAGAGGAGATGAGTCATAGCATCCTACAGCCTGATATAAACTCTACACTTTAAGCAAACATAAATATTTTCCACCAGAATAAAAGAAGATAGTTTTTCAGAGGTCCAGAGAGAAGTTAGGCATGAGCTCCCACCAGACAGCAGGATCTTAAACATGCAGTTCTGAGAGTCTAATCATGGAAGAGAAGGGAGAAGCAGCTAAGAAAGCACCTGCATTCAACCCACTTAGATAAACAGAAACTTAGTAAAGATGTCATTTACAAAAAAGGAGTGGTAGGGAAAAGGAAACAAAGGAAAAGAAAATATGAGAAAAGGAAAAATAGAAGCAAAGTCTCTGTAAATAGGGGAGGGGGAGGGGAGCGAAGGGAGGGCAGGGATTTGAGGAAGAAATGAGAACCAAGACCTGTCATGTAAAGGTACAAGATCCCAATGATAAATGTAATTGTACTGTATCCCTAAAATGTACCGATAAACTCAAGGAGGAAAAAAAGGATACAAAAAAGTAAAGGACCAAAATGCAATTGCAACAAATAAAAAGCAATGCTGAGGAAATTAAATACAGGTTGTGAAATTTCCAAGGATGATGTAAATAGCTTTCTTCAAGTATGCAGAGAGCAGAAGAATGATTTGGGGAGAAAAATGTAAAGTTTCTATACAAAAGAGAGGAAGAAAGCAAAGCTGTTCAGGTATTTTCTCCAAGGTTGTAGATGATTCTTTCCTAGTCCTGCTTGCCTCCCGCTTTTCATGAGGCACTGATGAGTCACGGTGCCCAACCTGCCCTGGTGGTGGCTAGGAGGCCACAGTCAACAAATGCTCCGATAGTCAAACATGAGACTTGATACATAGATGCTGAGAGAGGGGAGTCTCTCTTCTGTATCCTGAATTCAACCATTTTGGAAACAAGACTTAGACCTAAATTGCTCAACTACTTTAGCTAAGGTATTCTTTTTTATCCTAGGAGTTTAATTGGATATCTTGCAGTTTTATCAAGGGAATTTCAACTAATACATTAGTTAAGAAGTTTAGTTATCAGATTAGAAAGGAGAAAACAAATATTGAGATGGAGACATCAAAGTCCAAGCTAGGTAAGGAGGTTAGAAAAAAAAAAAGGAAATTTTTAAAGGACTTTGAAGACCAAAACAGGCTTCACCTCCATAAGACCAAAAGAAGGCTCAGATGATATAAGTGAACCATAAATACTCATCTTTGAAGAACTATGGAGAACAGGAGTCTTGCTGGCAGGTGGGAAAGGGCAAATAAATGTTTCCACTTTGGAAAAGGTGAAAGCAGTTCAGTGCTTTAAACTACTTACCAAAGAAACTGGATGACTCTCTGGCAGAACTTTTGAGTATAAATAGTTAGTAAATATTTAGGAAGTAAAAAGATGATCACTAGGAAGCAAGGTAGGTGAGTAAAGTTCAAATCATACCAAGATTTTGTCATTTCTTCTTTTACCTACATGTACTAAAGAATTTGCAAAGAATATTTATAAGGCCCAGTACCATCTGAGGCACTTCCAATATAGCACAGTATCATGTGTGATTTTATAGTCCTCTTGATTTGGTTTGCTGATCCTAATATACTTTACCATGCATTGTCAATCAAAAATGTCTCAAAACAGTCACACAACTACATGCATCCATGCACATAACCACATGTACACACACAGATTCAACTAATATGCTTCAACTATATACATGTTGACATGCACACACATATTATACATACATGTAGGTACATTTGCAAACATAATACATACATGCACATGCCTATGCATGTAAGACACACAGGAATAAAGACATCATATATATCCACATTCACATACATACATTCATACATGCTAAAAACAATGCAAACAACAATCAAATTCCAAAGATACACAGGAGAAAATTGAGGTAAGGAAATATATTCAAAGTCACACAGTTATTACAACAAAATAATGATTTTAATTTAGAATGCTATGATTCTTAAACTACTATTTCTTCCAAACAAAGAGTATTTCACACAAAGAATGCTAACTAAAAAAAGAATAGCAAGCTGAGGAGATAACTGAAGTACGTTAAACGTCAAACTTTCAAAAATTGGAATGGCAATAGAGAAAGCATTACAATCAAGACTGAAAATAATTTAAACATAAGTAATGTGTTGTTGAAGGAATTGGAATTCAAGCTGAATAGAATAAGAAGAAAGATAATGGTAGTAAAATGAGTTCGCAGACCCAGGTCACACAACAAGAAAGAGATTGGGGGGCGGGGGTGCTGTGAGCTCAAGGAATTAACAATGAGAAGTTGCTGCTAAAGGAATGAATTCATCCCCACATTGCATTAACAACAACAGTGCAGCTCAGGAGAAGGAAGAGAATTAATATATTTAACCCTATGGGGACTAAATCAGCACTGGCACTTGCTCAGAGGGGACTGTCCTCAATGACGAAGCAAAAAGCTTTGTCATAATATAGATTAGAGAAAAGGTGGAAACTCTGTTTGAGGAGAGAAATAAAGACTTGCACTGTGGGTGGGTGAGAAGTCATTACACATCCCCCCTATTGTTCAGAGAGCTTTAAAAGGCAAAGTGAGAACCGGAGGAAAAGAAGTCACTGTGAATGAGAATTCAACACAATATATATAAAAGGGTTTCTCAGTAAGGCAAAGATTAAATGCAGTGCTTAAACATTTTAATAAGATAATTCTTCCCTGACATAAAGAAAGTCGGAGTTAGTTGCCTCAGTCTTGAAAAGAATCAATCGTGCAGGCTCCCGTCTGTAAATGTAGGTGGAATGGACATGGATTCTCCTAGAAATTTCTTCAACAAAATCATTAAATAATCTCTGTGAAAGAAAGTAGATCTAGTCTAAGAAGTCTAAATTTCTCATAGAAAAAAATTCAGTGTATTCCACAACCAGTGAAGGGGAATCTTCAACACTTTGTCTAGGAGCAAACAGAAAACCCAGTACCTTCAGCCACAAAGAAAGAATGGTCAATATACCAACATAGATTCCTGGGAATCCCCTGTTTGCAGTAAAATACAGTTTTCTTTTTAATTGCTGTTCCTCCTACAGACAGCAAACAGTAATTTCATTATTGCTATGGTATTCTGATGAATATAACATTTTTCTCTTATTTTACCAGAAAAAAATTGAGGCTGCTAACTTTCCTTTTTAGCAATCATAAAGGGGAGTCACCCACCACACGTCCCAGGAGAAAGTAGATTTGTTAAAGACATTATTTTAAAATTTCTTATAATTCTTTTATAACCTTTACCTATTACAAGTCTTTCTCAGGAAGACATATATAAAACTATATGATGCCAATGTAGTTTTTTTCCTAGCAGACATAAACCTATTATCTTGAGTATATTTTTATTTAAAAATAGCTTGTGAATATGTAAGAGGGAAGTGACATTAAAGTTAAATTAAACCTGTGCAACCGCCACACAACCCCCTCTTTGCCTGAGTCTGCCCTCTAGCACTGTCATGATTGAGTTGATCTATTATTCCCTTATGAAATGTAGACAAGTGAAGACAGCCTTCCTCAGTGGAAGGAAGCTGATGAAAACAGGCTCAACGGTACCCAATCTTTCCTTAATTCTGAATTCCGCTAATGACCACTGCAGGGAGGTCATATTTATCCATTTTTTAACAAAAATTGATAGAAACATCCAAAATAAAGTGTGACCAAATACCTGGCACCCCAAGACCCGGTCAAGTGAACATGTAAAATTAACTATCACAAATAGGAAATAAGAGGAACCTGGGGAGGAAAAAAAAATACTGAGTATTTTCTTTAACACTAAGCAACAGCATAAAGGAACAGAAGTTTTCTGACACTTGTGGTTTAAAGGTGCCTCAACATGAATTCAATAGACATTCCCTGCTTTGAGATCCATTAAGTAGATCCAACTGTTAATGTCAAATAGATATAAAGTCTACCACCAAAACACTCTTTAGTATTATTAAGTATTTAAATTTTCAAAAAGGCCCAATGAGAACTGACTTAAGCAAAGCTTATTCTAATGAGGAAAATATAGGACATCCACCAGGTAGAAAATGAACAAGGAAGCAATCAAGTGATATCAGCAGGTGGATGTGACCACTCCTCCCTCTCTCTCTCTCTCTCTCTCTCTCTCTCTCTCTGTCAAGATGGTTCCCTTTCAGCAGTTTTGAAACAAGACAGAAGAGAAAATTGTGATAAAAGAATTAATGATTTTCTCAAAATTAAGCCTATTGCCAGATCTATGACAATTTATGTTAGACTACCATCAAACCAAAGCAACGATTGCCTCTTTATTTGAAAAATAAGTGTATGTGTACAGTTGTCAGCAAGAGTCAGCAGGCTGGATTTCATACATGATTTCTTCCAGCACAGATTTGGTATATAAACCACCTACTTAATGTCTTCCCAAAAAGTTCAGGGATGGAAAAGATTTCAATCATATACTTAAGAGACTTCTGGTTCGGTTTAAGCAAGGATGGATGTCTTCAAAACTAACATCCAAACAGAGGCATTTCCTCCTAAATCAGTTGGCATGATTTAGGTCTGACTTTCTCAGCCGTGGCCCTGTTGACATTTTGGGCTGGATATTTCTTCGTCCTGAGCTGTTCTGGGTATTAGAGAACATTTAGCGGCATTTCTTGCTTCCACTCACCAGATGCTATTAGCAACTCTCCAGTTACGACAAGAAAAAAAGTCTCCAGACCTCATAAATTCTTCTGGGGAGTGAAAATCATCCCAAACTGAGAGTCACTGATTTGTGTAAATTGTTAGCTGTGACTATTAAAAACAGTCACAAAAATTTTCCCTGAAATTTCTGGTTGGTGGTGTCTATTTCTAAGCTACATTATAATTTATGACACATTTTCCCATCTTTCTTTAATAGTAGATTAGAGGAGCTTTATTAGTAGACCATTCTTGAAGGCAATCTTAAGAACGAAAAAAACACATAACAGAAATAAATATCCTTAACTTTCCCTTTTTGACTTACATAAAAGCAACAGCAAATTACCACCAAATATGTGGTCCTTTCACTAAATAGAAAATTCACAAGTCATACACACAAGATTGTAAAGTTCTTTGGATACAACGGTTCATTTAATTTACTTTTTTGTGTCACTCAAAAAGATGTAATGCAATGAGACATATACTTTAAAAAAAAAAACCTATTGGTCAATACTGTAGAAAACTTAACGAAAATCATCCCTGGTAAGTATTTTCCATCCTTAGTTCTGGAGTATTCGACTCTGGAGGAGATAGGTGTAAGAGGGATGTTGTATAATTTACCACTGGCCGCAGTAAGTCCTCATAATGGCTGCACTGATCAAAGTGCTATTCCCACGAAATCGTTTACCATAAACAGTCAGTGCAACTGTCCCATTTACTTCAGTTTAGCAAATAAACATCCATCTCATCATTATAAGATAAAATCAAGGTCCATTATTTAGACGATTAGTTATATTGGCTTATATTTTACTGATCTGAAATAATTTCCAAAAGATATTAAGTCAAATAAAAACTCAAGTTCCTGAGAGATTATGTGTATATGTTTATGTGTTTTTTAAAGTAAAATTTGTGTATATAAGAATGGGCACAAACGTGGAAGGATACAAACCATTTGGAAAAGAAGCTAAAAGAGAAAACATTAGCATTTGGTGAAAATTAAAATTAGTTCAAAGTGAATATTCAAAATCTCTTCATAAGTATTTTCTACATGTATGTAATTCATTTAAAGACAATTGTTTCCTCTCTTCCATATTTATGGTAAGAGAATCTACAATAGCCCAAATGTCCAAAGACAGTTGGATTGGTTTAATAGTTGGTTATAATAGCATTTAAAATGTGTTTCCTATGTGTAATCAGTAACACATGCATGTAAACAGAATATCAGAAAAATATTCTGAAAAACACAGCTAAATCATGGGTGTACTTTATTTCTATTTTGCTTGTTTGTATTTTATTTTTTAATGACTATGCACTGCTTTCATAATGAGAGGCTAAACTTAAAAAGATTCAGGGAACAGGGACTGAATTGAAGAAGAAATTGCGCTGAAATAAAAAAGTGTGTCAGAAAATGTTGTGTGCAAAAGAGATTTTGAATTTGTAACATCCTCAGGGATACTTGTCCAGAGTGGTGGAGGAACTGAGTCATACTTTCAGAGAAATGTCTTTGTAAAGAGGTAGAATGAATTCCAGAGATATAAACAGGTTGGTGGAAAATGGCTCCGGGGGACTTGTTCTCCTCCGTGCATGAGTTTGAGCTCACTGCAAGTTTTTTGTTTTGTTTTGTTTTGTTGCTGTGTATGAATGTGAGAGTCTACACTCATGTGATTGGAAAGATAATTTATATGGGATTCAATCCAAGAATTAATTTTCCATTTGAATGAACTTTCTAAAAACTAACACCATCCTTTTCAGCACTATACATAGCCTGGACTGTAAATACACAGGAAGAGGATGGGTGTGCACCCTTCTGTGTGCACTACGAGGCCTTACTGGAAAATAGCTGGTGTTACAGAGGTAGAAACAGAGCCTTTTAAATTCTATTCCCATCTTATTTATTCTTCTGGTGCACGACGATAGTAGTCATTCCCTTCCTTGCTCTTACCCCGCTTTGCTCCTTCCTAGCCACTTTGATCTGGCAAACTGTACAGAAATCTCCTGGGTTTTTAATTTTAATTTTTCTTTATGACGTGATAATTGTACATACTTGTGAAGTACTAGAAAGTATGACAGTTCATTGTGTATATATAACAAGTGATGATATCAGAATGATTAGCATTTATGTCTCCTTCTACATGTGTTATTTGTGTTTGGAGTCTTCCAACTCATTTCTTCCGGCCCTTCATTGCAAAGGTTGCTGTGAACTACTATACAGTGACGCTACTTACTGTAGAGCCTTAGCACTTATTCCTTATGTTGGACTGTAGTTTGCTACCAGTCATCTAATTTCCCTCCAGACCTCTCCTCTTTACTGTTATTATCCTCTAGGGATGAATATTGCACTCTATTTTTCATTGGAAACAACTTTTTTAGTTCTACATATTTAATAAGAACATGCAGTATTTAGCTATCTCTGTCTGGCTCATTTCATTTAACATAATGTCCTCCAAATCCATCCATTTTGCTGCAAAGTTCAGGATTCCATTTTTTACTGTTGAATAATATTCCATTCAATATATATACTACATTTGCAATATCCATTCATCTACCAACAGATACCCAGATTCCACAGCTTGACTATTAAAGAACACTGCAATAGACATCAACATGCACATAGCATGGGGCCGGGGATTTAGCTCAGTGGTTCCGCTGCCTGCCTCGCAAGCACAAGGACCCAAGTTCAATCCCTGGTACAAAAAAAAAAAAAAAGGGTCTAAACATGCACATAGCATGATAATAGCAAATAAAATGATGTTTAGAGTTGGGCGTGGTGGCGCAAGCCTGTAATCCCAGCACGTGGGAGGCTGAGGCAGGAGGATCACTGTGAGTTCGAGACCAACCTGGGCTACATAGTGAGTTCCAGTTCAACTACATAGTGAGGCCCTGTCTCAAAAAAAAAAAAAATGATGTCATTTCCTTTAGACACATCCCCAGATGTGGGATAGCTGGATCACAGGGTAGTTCTAGTTTTAGTTACTTGAGGGATTCTCTATATTTTGTTTTCATATTGGTATATTAATTTACAGTCCCATCAATAGTGTATAAGGATTCTTTTTTCTCCAAATTCTCCCTAGCATTTGTAATTTGTGTGTGTGTTGGTAATGGTCATTGTGACAGATATGAAGATGGTATTTCACTGTGGTTTCTGTTTGCATTTCACTGGTGGTTAATGATGCTGAGCATTTCTGCCTGTACCTGTTAGATACTTTTGTGTCTTCTTTTGAGAAAAGTCTCTTTAGATCATTTTCTTGTTTTTAAATTAGAGAATTACTTGAGAAATTTATGGGAGTTTTTTGGTTCCTTTTATAACCCATATATTAATTCTGTGTCAAATGAAGAATTCACCAATATTTTCTCCTATTCTATAAGTTGTCTCTTTACTTTGTTGATATTTCTTTGCTATGTAAAAGTTTCTTAGTTTGATATAATCCCATTTGTCTATTCTTTTTATTTTTGTTGCCTTTGCTTTTGAGGATCATATTAAAAAAAGTATGTTTGTTTAGTTTGGTACAGGGAATCGAACTCGGGTCCTTGTGCTTTCAAGGCAGGAGGCAGAACCACTGAGCCAAATCCCCAGCCCTTCAAAAAAAAATATGTTTAATGTATGTCTTGGAGTGTTTTTCTGTTTTCTTCTAGTAGTCTCATAGTTCTAGGTCTTGCATTTAGGTCTTTGACCCATTTTGAGTTGAATTTTGTACATAGCAAGAGACCCAAATCTACTTTCATTCTTCTACACATAGATAACTCAATTTCCCAGCACCATTTACTGGAGAATCTCTTTCTTCTCCAATTTATGTTTTTGGCACTTTTGTTGAAAATTACCTTTCTATAGATGCATGAATTTATTTCTAGGTTCTATATTCTATCCTACTGATTTATGTGTCTATTTTTATGGCAATACCATTCCATCTTGGTTACTGCGGTCTTGTAAAGTGTCCTGAGATTAGGCATTATGATGTCTCCAGTTTTGTTATTATTCTCAAAATTGAGAACACCATGATTTTAACACTGTCCATAATGTTCAACATTCAAGCTCTTTAAAAAGAGTTTTAAACTACAGTTAATACCATTTATTCTGAAAATCCCTAGTTATAAGTCTAAAATGTGAAGCAACTCAATAAAGGATAGAGGATCTTAAGGATACTAAAAAAAAATTATTTTAATCCTGGGCTGTGTTTAACAGAAATGTGTATAGGAAATAAATGTTTCATCGTTAGTAATTCCAATAAAAGACATTAAATTCTTTTTTTCCTTCTAATTGGTACAATCTAGGTATACAATAAGTTACATTTATTACTGGGATCCTGTACCTTCACATGACAGGTCTTGGTTCTCATTTTTTCCCCTTGTCCCTGCCCTCCCTTCATCCCCTCATCCCCTTCCCATTTACAAACACTTTATTTCCATTTTTTTCATTTTCTCATATTTTTTTCTTTTCCCTTATTACCTTTCCCCCACCCTTCCCACTTTCCCTACACCTTTAGCCCTTTTCTTCCTATTTCACACTATTAATTATCCCATTAGGATCTTGTTTACTATTATAGTTTTTCAAGTGAGCTGCTGGATCACTGACTGGAAGTTTCTAATTAGTTTACCTAGAGCAGGTTTGAAGGCTCTAAACTCCATAAGGAAGATTAAAAAGTGAAAGGAGTGGTAACTAAGAGTAGATTTGTGAAGAAGTATTTTAAAGAGGACTAATTCTTCCCCAACCCTTACTGCGGGACCTGAATATTTCTGCCCTCTGTAATCTAATCCCTAGGGAGCAAGGCTTTGGTAGGACTTGCAGAAAGCACCATTGGTGTGCCCTGGAGTTGGGAAGTACAGGTTCCTGAGGAGCTTGAAGGTCCACAGGTGAGAGGACTAAGCAAAACCAGAAGCAAGATAATGTTGCATTGGCATTTGCCTATTGAAGCTAAGTTTTTTCAAGGTAAAGAATAACTGAGTGTGTTCTGGAGCAAAATGTGAGTATGTCAGTGAGAGAGAGAGATTCCCGGAGCATTTTAGATGAGACTCTACACAAGAAGGATTCACTAAGAGGATAACAGACTTCCACTGAGTGTCCTTACAGAGTAACCCATGACAGATCCAGAGTCTAAAGTTAGGATGTGACGTGATAGATGAAGAAAACTGTTGCATGGTTTGAATCATCCATGTTCTGATGGCTCAGTAGAAAGATCTTGGAAGAATTCACCAAGTGTGTAGGGAACAAAAACGGCTTCACCAATTTTTCACATGCAGAGCATATCCTGCTATTTTGCAGGAGTAGTGGCAGGGGAGAAATATCATGCCCTTCTGCCACTTTACCTTCTCTGATTCCTACTTGTCCCCATCTGGAGAACCAGAAACAGTAGCTAATGGGCTGATGGACCAGGAGATGAGCCAGAGACAAAAAAATGACAACAGTACTTTCCAGGATGCAGACTACTTACCTAGAACCAAGTGGGAGGAAGAGAACTAAGTCTTATCCTTGAATCAGGATCTGATGGTTGATATTTTAACAATCAAATTTGGGTGGATTTTAGGGAATTAAAACTCACAGAGATGGGCTGGGGATCCAAGTTCAGTCCTCTGTACTACTAATAATGATAATAATAAAACAAAAGACCCAGAGAATTTTATGCTACCTAAAAGTAAGAAAATTTGGGAATCTGAAAGATTTGTCATCTACATAGAAGAGACATTTTGATTCCTGAAATATTTTGAAGAAATTTTTGGAAATTTTTTTAAACTCTTGCATTTTTAGGTATCCTAAGTTATTTTCTTGTTCAAAATACCAGTGTCAGTAATTTTCAGAAGAAAAAAGACTGTGATCATGTTATTCTCAACAAGGTTCAAACTAGGATAATGTTCTATTCTTTATGACATTCCCTAAGAGGATCACTGACAGAATAGTCAAAATCATGAAGAGACGCAAAAATCAAATTACAAAGGAGACAACTCCAGGAACTCAAGCTGTCCATGCTAGAAGAAATTTAGGTAAGAAGCTCACTTAACTTCTATAAGTAGGCTTGTTGGGCAACCGATTAGAAAAACTGTATGTTGTTCTTGAAAGCCTGACAGAATCAGTAGCAACATTGGTGCAAAATGAGGATAGATATAGATACAGATAAAACAAATTTTTAATTTTTGGGTTTTTTTTCTCTTGGCTGTCCAAGATGAGACTGAATGATATTTGTGTGGTTTCTACATAGAGGATCCATTAATCATTTGGTTGTAGGTCAAACTACCAGAGACAAATTCGTCATAAACCAGTTTGCCAAATCCACCCGAACAACCATTTCCCTGAAAACCAATGCACCAAGCACCAGATTGCTTTATTTCCTTGTCACCTTTAACAATTTCATTTTAGTCCTCTAGATTGTATTTTGTCATCATAAGAAAGTACTATAAGGCATATTTCATTGGCCTAATTCCTCAGAATCTGGGAATGGGGAGCATGAGAAACAGAAACAGTGAATTCCTAAATCCATTCATAGGAATAACTCTGAATATAGTTAATTATTACTACTACCGTCTTTAAAAACATTGTTACCAAGCTCTCTTACTCTGTTTTCTCTCTTTCCTCCTTTGTTCTTCAAGGTAGCACCAAGACATTGCTGGATTGATTTGAACATTTGCTTTGGAGCCAATTGAGAAAGTAGCCAGTACAGTGGAGATCAAAATGCTACCTTTATTCCTGAGGAGCTGTATTGGAGCCAAGGCTCACATTGGACCAAATGGTTCCCAAGGAGAGGCAGACACCCCACAAAGTTATAAACATGTCTACTCGCAGCCTTCCTAGGGCACTACTGCAGTCAAAAATATGACCTAAGAAACCCAGAAATTCAGTGGTACTATAATTTCAGTGGTATAGCTACATAAGCTATCATCAGGCTAGGCCAGTGAGGTGTATATATAGCCCAAGCCTCACGAAAACACACACACACACACACACACACACACACACACACACTGTTGCAAAATCTCTTAGCAATTGGTTAATTTTGACATTAAAGGCAATCTTTCCATGTTGCCCTACTTCTTTCAGGGTGAAAGCCAAAATCTTTACAAAGGCCCAAATAGAGCTACCACTTCTCTGACCTTATCCCTCCCACAGTCTTCTGATTTGGAGACTGCTGCACACACTGACCTCCTCACTGTCCTCAAACACACCACGCTCTCATCAAAGTGAGGGCCTTACTCCTTGACATTAAAGGCAATCTTTCCATGTTGCCCTACTTCTTTCAGGGTGAAAGCCAAAATCTTTACAAAGGCCCAAATAGAGCTACCACTTCTCTGACCTTATCCCTCCCACAGTCTTCTGATTTGGAGACTGCTGCACACACTGACCTCCTCACTGTCCTCAAACACACCACGCTCTCATCAAAGTGAGGGCCTTACTCCAGGCACAGTTAGAGCACCTTCCTTCAGTGTACCCATACCTTCCTGTATATCTGGGTGTGTGCGTGCATAATGTATGCACACAGTAGTTCTGTATAGGCAAGTTATACACTACCTAACTATACACGTATGTTAGCATCTCATTCAATTGAAATTATTCCATTATACATATAATTCCCTGTTAATGACGAACTTATACAGAACCATATTTTTAATCCATCTGATGCCTTAGTACTATGTAAGGTATAAAACTGGATAAATGAGTTAATGAATAAGTGGATGGATGGATGGATGGATGAGAATATTTTTGAATCACTGGTTGCAAACTCTGGAAACAAAATTCCCAATGGAAAGTGAAGTACTCATCTGAACAGTACAAGACAGAGTTGTCCAGAAATTCTGGGTCCTTGCCTGTATCAAATTGATCAAAATCATTCATGGCTTTGAGTCAGTATTAACCTGGATTCCCATGTTCCCTTGACCAGCCGTATTGCTGTCTGGTACCACCATCCTTTCATGATCACTAACCCATCTCAACTTCTTCAACATTGCTATTCCAAAGCTTAAAGCATTGTGTGGAGTTTGCAAAATATAAGAGCTCTGTACTTTTTGAGACATTCATCATACTGATGCTTCTATGACTGCCAATCACTATGCCCAGTGATGACTTGGTCCGATCTCTCTCTTCTTTTGATCCACAAGGAGTACCCCACAAGTTTTCCTCAACTGAGAATCAAAAGGCTTTCCTATTTTAACTCATTTCTACCAGTCAGGTCAGACCCACCTGAGTCACTGAGGTCCTCGCAGAAAGTCTTACTCCTTACCATGCAAGAAGGCACACCTTCTCAACAGGTTCAGGATGCTGGAAAGCAAGTTGGTATGATTAACAAATTAACAACCCTTATCTACTGATAACTATAGAAGCCAGTTCACTCTCTGTCACAGGTAGTTTAACTACAGGTAAGAGAGTAAAGATGAGCTTTTGACTCACTTTCTTTCTTTGATAAGTTTTATGATTCCCCACATGGCCCCAGAGCACAAAGAGAAAGCCAAAATGGAATTCCAGATATCCTAAGAACACAATATTTTTCACCAGGACAGCCCCTCCTTAAAGTTGCATTACAGAAAGAGCTTATTATTAGCATTCTTTTGGGGTTACAGGTAGGGCTTGGAGATGAATTTAACAAAAGAGTAGTATTTGAGATCAAATTCAGAGATTTTAGGCTATTGTTGTTATTATTTTTTAAATAAAAAATGATTTTGTTGAGCTAAATACTATAAAATGTAATTATTGTCCTTGGGAACAACTCAGCAGAAATGAAGCCATATTTTGCTGTCTTAGTTCACCAAAGCCCTGGAAGGTACTCAAGAAAAGACCGTGTAACAAGTAGCATACATCATTTCATTTTAGTTCCAGCTTCCAGGAATTAGAAAATAAGACCAATTGGAATCCATTAGTAATCAGTGTTGATCTCCAAAGTTGAACTGATTATGTGTCAATGTGTACTGGCTAAAGCTGATACTAGTTGCTGTACTCTATATATATCAGTACTTATGGCTACTTTATTGTACTCTACATATTTCTGTTTAAGGGAGATAATACTATTCCTAAGAAAAACTAGCCTTTCCCATTTAATCTGAAGCTGACTTTTTGTCATCTTTATTTTTAGTTTATAAATTTGGAAGGGTTTTTTTTCTCCTTCCTGGTTCCTGGCTGGAGTTGAAACTGAAATTTTAACCAAGAGTTGTTATTTCTATACACAGTAAAAATATTTTTTTCTTTTTTTTTGGTCCCGGGGATCAAACTCAGGACCTTACGCTTGCAAGGCAGGTGCTGGAACTACTGGGGTAAATCCCTGGCCCTAAACACAGTAAAATTTAAAAATTGGAGATATTTAGATAAACATTAAATGTTTCAGGTGTAAAAAACTAAAAGTGTAAATAAGATCCAAATGGTATAATTGACAATGTGAAATAGGGAGAAAATGGCTAAAGGTGTAGGGTTAGTGGGGGAAGGGTAGGGGAAAGGAAATGAGGGAAAAGAAAAAATATGAAATAATGAAGAAATGGAAACAAAGTTCGTAAATAGGAAAGGGAGGAGGGGGTGAAGGGAGGCAGGGTTAAGGGGAAAAAATGAGAACCAAGATCTGTCATGTAAAGCCAATGATGAATGTAACTGTACTATATTTCTCTAAAAAGTACTAATAAGCTTAATGAGAAAATAAATAAATAAAATGCTTCAGCAGTTACCCTTCACTATTAACAAAACCATCATCTGTCTTTCACACAAGAATAGAAAAAACTTTCTAAATTCTGCACTTGAGAAAGTTTCATTTTATTTCTTCATGGAGTCTGCCCGGGATGGGTCAAAACACGTTGAGGCCATGTCAGTTGTGGTCTGTTATACAGGACAGTATTTCATTTCGGAAAGGTGCCGGGAGAGCCACTGATACTCCATCACTCTTTAACTGGAGCTGGATCCCAAAGATGTATACCTGAGCTCAAAATCTCCTCCAAACTGCACCCCCATTCAGGGAAAAACACATTTAAAAGAAGATGAAAAGATTTCTTTTTTTAATATTTTTATTGGTACATTTTAGACATATAATACAGTACACTCATCATTAGGATCTTGTGCCTTTACACGACAGGTCATGAGAAGATTTCTTGTAATCTCAAGCATTGGTCTCCATGTCCACCTGCTCTGCACTCTTCGCAGGAATTCACTTCATTTGAAACAATAGGTAGTAAACATGGACAAAGTTGGGGAAATCTCCTTCCTCAGTGTCCAAGTGCTCAAAATCAGCTTTTAAAGGGCCTTAGATCTTAATCCCAAATGTTTTTCATTCATTTTAACTGGTTTGAATTAGGATATGAGCAGCTGAAAAAATTACTTATCAATTATATAGCTAATATGGTGTTACTGACATTCTATCAAATTATTCACCATCGTCTCATAAAGTGAGGTTATGCATTTCCTCTGTGGGTGCAGAAAGGTGAGAAGGAGTTTCGCAGTTTCAACTCTATCCTCTTTTTAATAACCTTCACTCATCACTGGTGTGTCCATAAAACACTATCCTTGTAAATCTCGCTGTAGACTCCAGAACAAAAAGATGTATCTTTTTGCACAGAACAATCAAAGATTTCCCTATTTCTTTGATTTCCAGTTGATTTCTGATTTTAAAAACTGGGTGTTTACTGGAAGTTGCCAGTATGTTTTGTTGTATGTAGACATCACAGTTGGAAAAAATGCATTCGGTATTCAGTTGCAAGTCTCAAATCTCCTATGTGAATCTACAGCCCACTTCCATCCTTCCTGTCTATTCTAACACTTTCAGTAGTAGACGCAAACTCGTCTGGAATAGACCTTAGAGACTGATCATTTAGTCCAATTCCTCACTTCACTGAAAAGGAAAGCTGAGGCCCACGAAGTTTAAGAAATGTTCATAACATGAATCAGTTAGCTAACAGTAGGTCTGGGACACATACCCACCTTTGTAGACTTCTAGTCTACTGTTTTTTTCACACACATTATGATCCCATTGCTCTGGCTTTGACTTTGCTCCTTCTCATGCCAACATTCTGAGCTCTACTGCTTTGTTCTTTCATGCTGCCTACCCAGCAAAGGCCAGTTCTCATTAGTCTAATAACCAACCTGATGCAAGTGGTTGGAGAACATGACCCAACTGGGCCACTTGCTGCTGCTTTAATTTCAAAGCCTTCCCCTCCTCTCGCACCAAATGCTGCCTCGATGTCATTCCATACTTCCACAGCTCATGAGTGTTGATCTTTCATAGTCACATTCATGTCCCACACAGCAGTGATTCCAGATTTTCTCCACTCCTCTCACTTAAACTCTCCCCTCCCAAGGAAACTTGCAACTTCCCACTTTTTGCCTCCAGATTTACTCCTCTTCCCTCTTTCCTACCTGAAGAAGAGATTTTCTCCGATCAAAATGATTAACCTAACTTCTTGTTCATGCTTTGGCTCACATTCCCTCCAGAACTCCCCAGGCATTTGTTCTAAAGTATTTTCTTTTCTTCCATGTCTTCCTCATTGCCACTTCCACTGTCCTCTTTCCAGAATCATTTGAATATATTCAAGCACCTTCATTTGTCTAACAGCTTCTTACTTGTCTTTTGATTCCTCTTCCTTTGCCTCACCTTTAAGAATCTGTCCTGTATAACTTACGTTCCCTGTTCCCTGAGCCACACTGCTAGGTCCCAAGGTTTGCACTGAACATTTCCATGTGATGACTCTCGAATCTATATTCCCAACCCTGTGTTTGTGCACATGACCTGCTTTCCCTTTCTTCTCACATTTTCAGTCATCTACCCCCAGGAAAGTCTCAAAATCAACACGTTTAAAACAAAATGCATGAACTTCCCTCTCCTCTGTGCCTTGTCCCATCAAATGGTACCACCATCCATGTAGGAATTATTTTTAACTACCCGTCACAGAACATGGTACAAAATATTTAGCAAATTCTGTGGCCCTGGGACAGCGCTTTAGCCCCTGCATAAATTTAACCAATTGCTTAAGATTTCTAAATTCCAGTGTCACTTTTCTATAAAATACAGATACTGAAAAGGATCACCGAGAATCATGCAAATATGACAGCTACAATATAGTAAGCATTCAGCAATTTTATTTATTACTATGAATACTATGATCATTAGTATTAGTGTTATCACTACAGTCACATATCTCAAGTCAAAATCCGCCTCTGTATGTGTCTGTAGTCACAAGCCTAGCCCAAGGCAATCTGGGAACGCCTCCGCATCACTCAGAAGCCTCCTCAACAATCTCCCTGTGCTCACTTGGACCCCTTCCAACCTATTCTCCACCATTGCATCCATAACTGATATGACAACCATTTCAACTTGTTTCTTTTTCTAAAACAATTTAGTGATTTCTCCTTGTTTGTCCAATGTCAAAGTCTAGATTTCTTGGAACAGTTTAAAAGTATGTTTATCATCTAGTGAACGTTTATTACGCTAGCCATATCTTTTGGCCCCCACTAATTCTTCATGTTTAAAAGAAAAAAAAAAGATCTCTTTTTTAAATCCCCTAAATCTTTGCAGGCATCTTTCACAACAAAACCTTCACAGATACAGTTTTTCAACATAATACTCAGTGTGCTCACCTGACCTTGTTAACTGCTAATCACAGTTCAGATCTCAGCCTATATGAAAATATTTTTTCAAGAAAGATTTAGCTAAAAGGCACTCTGTCTACTCTATCATAGCACTTGTGTGGCAAATGGCACCTTTTTATTTCTTGCTTGGATATTATTAATTTCCTAGGACTTGTGTAAAAATGTGTCACAAACTTGACGGCTTAAATAAACAGAAATGTAATCTGTCATCTCGAGGAAGCCAGATGATCAAAATCATGGTTTTATCAGGGCCATGCTTCCTTCAAAGCCTCTATGGAAAAAACCTTTCTTGCCTCTTCTGGCTTTTGGCAGTCCTGTGCTCTTTAGCTTGTGGAAGTATAACTCTATTCTCTGTCTCAGTCTACATTGCCTTCTTATCTGTATTTCTGTGTCTTCTCCTCTTCCTCTGGGATGCTCTAAATCCATTATGATTTCATCTTGAGGTTCTTAACTACTTACATTTGCAAAGGCACTATTTTTAAATAAAGACACATTATTTGTTTGCTGCTAGATTCTGGGAGATACTATTCAATCTATTAGCTTGTCAGATTTACTCACTGGACTCTAAGTTCCATGAAGGGAATGATTATGTCCATATTGGCTATCACTGCAAAGTTAGTTTGGCATATATTCTATTCTTAGGAAGTAATTGTGTGATGCAGGAGTCCTCAGCCTGTTCCCAGTAGGGACCAGTAACATGGAAGCAAATTTTTCAACAGTGTGTGGTGAGGAAGTGTAATGTAGTTTCAGAATGATTTAAATACATGATATTTATTGTGCATTGTACTTATCATTTCTATTATTGCATTATAATATACACACTTATTTTTATTACATTGTAATATGTAATGAAACAATTGCAACACTCACTATAATATAGAATCATTGGGAGCTCTAAGCTTGTTTTCATAAAACCATATGACCCAATTTGGAGGCAATAAGAGACCACCCCATTGATTATAGACAAAGCAGGCTGTAAGCAGTGTAGTCTGTAAAGAGTTAACTCCACAACTGGCTTATTTTAAGAAGTAAGTCTAACTAAAGTATATGAGATTACATACAGCTGAGGTCAGAGTAATTCCTACCCAGATTCCATTCCCAGCCTAACACAAGAATGCTTTGTCTCTTCTTTCACAAGCCTTGCCTTCATCAGCAACATATCCCTAGTGATCATGCATAGCTCTCTTCCCCAACTTAACAATGATTGTGTCAGCCGGGCTTGGTGGCACATGCCTGTAATCACAGAACTCAGGAGGCTGAGGCAGAAGGATCGCCAAGAGTTCGAGACCAGCTTGGACTACATAGTGAATTCCAGGTCAGTCTCAACTACATAGTGAGACCCTGTCTCGAAAAACAAAACAAAACAAACGAACAATGATTGTGTCACCATAAATATCTATATTTCTGGCTATTCATGGCTTTGCTTACTCAAGCACTGGTCATTCCAGTTCTCCCTCTTTTCTCTATCTCCCCCCCGCTTCCCCCCTTTCTGCCCCTTCCTCCCTCCCTCATTCTGTCTCTGTGTCTTGCTTCCTGCCATGTGCCGTAGCACCACGCAGGAGATCAAGATGTCTGCAAGGGTCTCCGGTAAGTTTACACAGTAGTATTCCTGTTCCCATGAGAATCTAACACCCCTGATGATTTGACAGGAGGTGGAGCTCAGGCTATAATCCCTGAGATGGGAAACAGCTCTAAAAACAGATACAGCTCCTCTTGCTAGCCCACCCCTCACCTTCTGCCATTTCTAACAGGCCACAGCAGGTTCTCATCTGTGGCCTGAGGGTTTGGGATTCATGTTAGTGAATGCATTTCTTTCTCTCGACTTTCACCAAGCCCTTTTAACACATTATCATTGTGTCCAACAACCTCAATGATCAATTCTATTTTTCCAATGAAATTGAGTCATGCCTCAACCTAAAAATGAAATATGCCCCTCTTCCCAAAGTGGACAGATTCAGTAGCAGAAAAAAGTAAAGACAGCATTGAACTAAGCAATATGAATTAGTTGCCTGGATGTAATGAACATGTATAGAACATGTTATCATCAATATCAATATCAATATCAACAGAATGCATTTTTCTCAAGCCTACATAGGACATTCACTAAGACTGACCATATTCTGGACCATAAAATATACTTTAATAGCCAAATATGGTGGTGCACACCTGTCATTCTAGCACTTGAGAGGCTGAGGCTAGAGGCTTACCAAGAGTTCAAGGCCAGCCTGGATTACACAGTGAGACCCTGTCTCATAAAACCAAAACCAAAAATAAATAAATACACCATAGCAAATTTTAAAGAATGCAATCTTTATACAATATCTGTTCAATGGAGTTAAAGTAGAAAACCATAATAGGAAGTTACCTGGGAAGCCCAAACTATTTGAACATTAAGTAAAATGCTTCTAAAAAAGCAAAACAAATGCTTCTAAAGAAGAAAACATAATACAAAGATTAAAAATATTTTACACAAAAGGAAAACACAACTCAACAAAGTTGGAGGCTGTGATAGCAATTATTATAGGGAAAATGATAGCATTGAATGTATATATTAGAGGGAGGAAAAACTTCAAAATCAATCATCCAAGTTTCTACTTTAGGAAATTAGAAAAAAAGGTGGACAAACTAAATCCAAAGTAAGAATAAGAAGATAATAAAAATCAGAGCATAAGCCAAAGTCACGGTTAACAAGAAATCAGTTGACAAAACCTTGTTTTTGAACAGATCAATAAATTATTTTAACTAATAAAAAGGAGATACAAATTATTCATATTGTAAATTAAAGAAGGGGCAACATTGCAAATCCCATGAACAATGAATTAAAAACAAAAGAATACCCTGAAAACCCTATGCCCACAAAGTTTTTGTCACCTAGATAAAATGGACAAATTCCTGAAACACAATTTACCAAAACTCACAGAAAAATAAACAGACAATGTAAGTCTATATCTATTCCAGAAATAGAATCCACAATTGATAACCTTCCAAAATAGAAAACACTGGTGAATGCTCCCAAGTATTTAAGGAAAATAAAAATGATGCAAATTCTCTACAATCTCTTTTAGAACAGAGAAACAGAAAGAATACTCCTTTCCTCATTTTATGACACTAGAAGTATTCTATAACTAAAATCAGACCAAGACAGTAATAAAGAAAACCACAAACCAAATTTTCTCATGATCATAGATGTGAAGTCCCCAACAAACTATTAGCAAATCAAATCCAACAAGGTGTAAAAATAATTGTATACCATAACCAATGAAGGTTTTTCACAGGTGTGCAAGGCTGGTTCAACATTAAAAAGTCAGTTAACACAGTCTATCTCATTGACAAGCTAAAGAAAAAAATCACATGGTCATATTAATAGATGCAAAGCATTTGAAAAGTCCAGTATCCATTTATGATAAAAACTGACAGTAAACTAAGAATAGAGGAAAACTTCTTACTTTCATAAAGAATGTCTGCTAAATCTCCCTTTATCTAACAGTATATAGTATTTAATAGTACGAAACTCAAAGATTTCCTGCTCAGATTAGGGAAAAGGCAAAGATGTTTCCTTCCTCTGCTCTTTTTTTAATATCGTACTGGAATTCCTTACTCATATAATAAGACAATAAAAGGAAATAAATATACATTCAAAGTGTAACAGGTTTTTCTATTCTTTGATTTAAACATTTTTGTAGTTTAATGTATTTCCTTGATCCTACTGAGTTTATGTTAAGACTTAGGTAAATTCAATGGTACCATCCTCACAGATACATTCCCAGCATTTATTGCTAATTCTTCAAAATATTTATGAATTGTTTTTCAAGTTGACATGAGTTTTGTTGAGATAACTACACCTGGCTGGGAATGTAGCTCAGTGACACAGCATTTGCCTAACATGCATTAAGCTTTGCATTCCATCCCCAGCACTGCAGAAAACAAAATTTAACATAAAATTTTATGCTTGCAAACTGTTGGAAGCTCAAGACCAATAAAAATGACCATATGTGCAGATTGGCCATTGGATTCAGGTAATCAGAAAATTGCAACTGTAATTAGAAATTACAACAGCTTAGGAATTCCACTTCAGTGCCCCAGTGTTCACTAATGTCTGCAGCCATGAGACAGGTGGTGATAATCAAGGAGAACATTTGGAGACCACTGTGAAACCTCTCTTCTCCTAATCACCAAATATCTGCCTGCAAAAATATATCATTTCCATCCAGGGGCATGCTAGAAATAGCTAACCAGTCAGTGGACATGGAAAAGATATTCAGTTGTAGCATTTGCCAATTTGGTATAAATACTCCTGACACAACTGATTTCAAACCACTAATGATTCATTAAGAAGAGGTGTTCAACCAGTTCTTAAGCTCAAATGCTATGGTTTTTGCTTCTCTCTCACCTTCCAAATATTTCACAACTCTATCTCTTTGATGGAACTTAATGCAAATTAAAACCCTGATGGAAAAAGAAAGAGGAAAATGTCCAGCTTACAGATATCCAGTCTCTGCAACGCAGAGCAGAACAAAGAAGAAAGTACTGAGTACCACAAGACCAAGCAGAAAAACAAGGAAGGAGGTCATAGGAAAGAGAATAAATCAAAATCAAATGCTTCTTATTATTTTATATTGAATTGAATATTTGACTCTAACACTTTTCTACATATAAACAGGTTTCTGGAAGGTTCTTCATAATTGCATTATAGGAAAATTTAGTATGTCATAAGTACTTATTTGACATTCAACTGTATTACTCATATGTTGGTTAATTTCCTTATTAGCCCCGTGATGGAATGACTTAAAGATGAATGTGATCAAAGTTGAAAGAAACTAGATTATCAGGTTCTGTTAAATTGTTACATGTATCTTGCTTCAATCTCTGTTCATGAATTTATATCTGCCCAACTATGTAAGGCAAATTTGGAGGAAACAGCTGAACTCATGCAATATTTTCAGTGAGACTTTTTTATTCTTCTGTTTTCTACTTAAAACATGGTGTCTATATTTTTTTAAAAAAAGGAAGAAAGTTTTATTTTGTCTCATAGTTTGGAAGGTTTTGGTTCATAACTGGTTGGCCCATTGCTTCTGGGCCCACAGTAAGGTAGTATATCATGGCGGGGAGTACATGGTAGAAAAAACCTGCTTACCTATTGGTGACGGGGAGAGAGAGACAGAGAGAGGGCGCTAAGGTCCCAATATCTCCTTCAAGGAAGGCATGCCTCCAACGACGTAATTTCCCTTCCCTAGACTTCACCTCCTAAAGGTTCTGCCATCTCCCAAAGGCTTGTGACCAGCAATCAAAGGCTGATGACCAAGCCCTCAGTGTAGTGAACATTTCAGATCTAAACTATAACAATGTGTATTACTCCATGGATTCTTCCCAAGAACTTCATGTGATAGGTTTACTATTGCCCTAATTTTACAGATGAGGAAAAGGAAATCTTGTAAAGTTAAATAAATGCCCTGATCGCAGAGTATTGAATAGCAGCACATTTCAAGTTTAAATTTTCTCACTACAAAGGTACTGCACTTAATAAATATACTGCCTTAAAATCGTACAACTTTTCATAATAGTTTTGGCTTCTGAGCACCATGCTTAGTTTCCTATTCATCACAGCGTTAAGTATGTCATAGTACATACAGTGTGGAATTATTTTTAGTGCTGTATTGTAACTTAGCAGTCATCTATTTTACTATTGGACGTGTTGTAATTAGAATCTGTCAAAGAGGGAAAAAGTGGTATAATTTACAGTTCATCATAATTTGACCAGGAAGTGACTCCTTTCCTTTGTTTGCAACTTTACCCCAAAAGGTTTCTCCTGGCCTAGATGAATATTCTCTCTCCTGTTAAAAGTGTCACTGTTATAAATATACAGAAAAAAAACAATCTGTGTATTTTCAAAAGAGAAAAATGTGCAGAAAAACCAGGAATCAATCTTACTTTTAGTAAACATGTTTACTACTTGTTTTTTTGTATTTCCAGGTATTGCAACACGGTCTAATGCATATGTTATGTATTTACACATTGCGTAAAATCCCTTCTCCTGATTTTTCATGTGCTTTGTCTTGCTTCATCCAGCAAAAAAATCATGCAATGCTTTAATGTCAAGTTCATATTCCTCGTATTCCCCGTTCTAGATTCTGTTTTTAAGGCCAGCAAGCATCTCTCTTTTTTTTTTTTCCAAACCATTAAATGGTAAGTTAGTGTGCTCTTTACTTGTGTAATTTCAAGCTAATTGCATGGCTTTATGTTTGTCCAAACCAAAGTAGTTGTGATTTCTTTCTTCTTCAGCCAATCTTTAATTTTAAATGAGTAAATAAAAGGATGTATTCATGGGGGAGGGCTGGCCCTTTAACTTGTAATGGACCTGATTTCAATGGTGGGTGCTGTCTGCATGAGACATCATATCCAGCTATGCTTTTTCTAAGCCCTGATGAATTTATGCCAAGCCTTTGCCTCAAGACTTTCAGAACTTGTCAAACACCAAAACATGACCCGATTCTTGGGTAGGTGATACATGGTTGAAGCTGATTCCTGTTATCAGATGCACCAACATGGAGTGGGCTCTTGACAGTCCTGAAGGGTTTTCTTTCATCATCTTCAGTGGAATGATCAACTCAGTTGTTCTGTGACAACTTAAAGAACAAATTGAGTGGCTATCACCTACTTAAAAGAAAAATTAAAAAGGCACTACACTGCTTAATTGACCTATTTACCCAGTAGAAAGCAGAGACTCTTCTCCTTGAGCATTAGAACAAACAAGCTGCTTTCTTCTTCTGAATGTACTTTCTTCAAGATTTTCTGGGTTTCCTTTACAGAGTATAAAGGACATCGGTCAGCCAACTGATGTCTGGTTATGGTCAGTCAGTGTTAAGCCAGATTAGTTAAACCTAATTTAATATTTATATTATAAATCAGTGCTTTAAAAAAGCATGGAATCGTTGGCCAGGAAAGCCACTAAGAATAAACCTATTTGCAAAGCAAGCAAAAGTTGATCATTCCTAGTACTGATGACATTAACATTAACCCTCTCTGACATTAATAAACATACACGCTCACACCCACAAATGCAAAGGGTTCAGTGGCTGGAAAGGCTGTCTCCCATCTCAGAACAAACTGCTGTGTCTGGGAATAAATTTGTCATTTCCTGAATTCAGTTCTGGCCAGGGGCCAACAGAGAATGTACATCAAAATTAGAAAAGATGGGAGGTGGTACTTGGTTCCAAATTAATCTGAATGATGATAGCAAACTTAAAAGCTGTCTCCCTGCTTCTAAGGTTCACTGTCTGTGTACAAGAATAAAAGAAATCATTTAAGAAAATAATAGGAAGCTGGTCTATGGTTTAGAGGGAATCTTACTTTGATTCCTTTACAGTGTTGCATTATCATCCACATGAAAGCATAGCTCACCCCTGACAAGCCCTGAAATGCATGAAATGGAAATGAGGAGGGAAAATGCCCTTTCCACTCAACTGTTTCTCTCTTAGGAAATGTCTCCAGAGCATCTGCTGGCTGTCTCACCAAGAGCTTTCTCGTGACCACAGTACACAGTGCAGATGCCACTCAGGGAAAACCTGTATGTGTGCTAACTTGACCTACCTCCCAGCAAAGCCAGTGCATTTAATCCTAATGAAATACCCACACGAATCTCTGGTCTCCAGCTTAGAATTACTACTCCCTAATCCTGCTAAGTCTTAGCTGGAACTTTGAGGCAGTTTTCTGCAAAATGCCATGGAGTTTACTGGTAAGAGAGTCATGAAAAGTTAAGAAGAGCTGTCCCGGGTCATTATTTAACTAACTTCATTTGTGTGCTAAGAGGATATATCCCAGTAACTAATGTGAACAAGGAAATGAAAATCTAAGTACTACATGAAAGGAATATTTAATATTTTCATGTTTTAAAAAACATTGTTTGAAGTAGGTAACTTCTCTCACGTGTATAAACACACACAGGTGCTCACATATCCACACAAATACCTGAGCACTGTTTGTTTTCTAGGATTATAGCAACAAGGTAGCACAAACTAGATGGCTTAAACAATGGAAATTTATTATTTTTGCAAAGTGACAGAGACTAAATGTCTGAAATCAAAATGTCTGCAGGATCACAGTCTACTGAAGGTTCTAGAAGATAATCTTTCCTTCCCTCTATTCGGTTGACCCACAATTCTTAGCATTCCTTGCCTTATAGATTCATCACGCCAACCTCTGCCTCCACCAAAAAATAAAATTTTAGCTTTTGTGTGTCTCTGTGTCTGTCTGTCCTCTCCTGATCTTTTAAAGACACCAATCATTGGATCTTAATCCAGGATGACCCCATCCTAATTTGACCATACCTACAACATTATTTCCAAATGATTTCATATTTCACTGGATCAGGGGTTAGGACTTTAATATAATTTTTAGGTGACATAATTCACTCCAAAACAGACACACACAACAGAAAAAAAAAGTGAGAGCAATGCCATAAAATTTAATCAAAAATTATTATGAAGATATATGACAAAATTTCCTTATACTTTTATAGTAGGCATCAAACAATCAATATAAATAAAGAAATCTGATCATTTACACAATATTGGGTGTCCATGAGTTTAAAAACAAAAGTATTAAAAATACTGAGATCAGAAAGAAAGAAATCTCTAAATGTTAACGGGGAGGGGAGGAGGGGGTGAAGGGAGGGCAGGGACAAGGGGAAAAATGAGAACCAAGACCTCTCATGGGAAGGTACAAGATCCCAACAATGAATGTAGCTGTACTGTATACCTAAAATGTGCCAATAAACTCAATAAAAAAGTAAGATGAATAAGATTTCTTTACAGGCAAAAATCAAACTACATGCAAAATATTATTCCCCTAGTTCTATATACATCATTCATTGCAAATTAGATTTAAATATAAAATTAAAGCAGAATAATAAACAAAAGGAAAATAAGTCATTGAAATCCAAAAGTCAAATTTAAATATTAGATGTCAATGATTATCAAAGAAGTCTAGCTTTATTAGAAATTACAAGGTTATATGCAATCCATCGAAAATCTATAATTCAGTGTATCAGAGGTATTTTGTAGTAGCCTGGGTTTTGTTTTCACCAGTGCAATGCACACACACACACACACACACACACACACACACACACACACGATTCCTTAGTCAAGGATACATTTCCATAAAGGTACAACAGGGAAAAAACAGTAACATTTGGAATGCCAGCTTCTAAACAAATACAATGTTATGAGACTGAGCATGGTTCTTTGAAAAGTTTCAGTTCAGCTCACAAAAAATTTTTTTGCAGATGCATAGCTCCAATTACACAGGCAAAATCAGTAGCAGAATAGGATATGATTTTTAGGTACTCATTTTAGAGCTAAATGTGTTGAGATAACTTGGAAAGCAAATGATGCTGCATTTTGTGCAAGATCTCAAGCTTATTTCAAATCTCCTTCTCATTTTTACAAATAGTGAGTTTCATTTGAAGTGCTCTTCTTTGGATTTCCTTCTCCTTAATTCTAGCAAACTCCCTTGTTCTTATACACACTCTTTGTTCAGCCCCCTCTAGAGCAAAGGCAACTGTCTTAAAAATCTCACTTGCTATGCTTTGCTTTTTATTTTTAAAAAAAATCTTACAGGATGTAGACAGGAGTGGTAGGCAGAAAAACAAAAGTCATCTAAATATGTATTCACCTCCTAATCTCTGAAGCCTATGAATATCACCTTGTACGGTAAAAGAGTGATTACTACATGAAATAGCAGAATATGTAATTGTGTGACAATCTTGAGAGAAAGAAGCAATGCTGGATTACATAGGTTGGGCGTAAATGCAATCACATAGACACTGATAAAAGAAAGGCAGGAAAAGATGAGACAGACACACAGACACTCAGAGAAGCAGGCAATGGAAACACAGAGCAGAGAGAGTCGCAGACATGAGGCAGGAAATGTCACAAGCGCCAGAGGGAGGAGGAGAGGGTTATCCCCCGCAGCCTGTGGAAGAATCCTACATCTCAATACTTCAGCCTCTTGAGCTGTGAAAAAAAAAAAATGTATATACACACACACACACACACACACAACCTATTAAATCTCCAAATTTGTGGTAATTTGTTGCAATAGCCGAAGAAAACTAACAAAATAGAAGAAAACGTAGGCAGTATAAAAAGAGGTGATTGAAAACAGCCTTCCCATCCACCTCATTGATACAAATAATTTATCCACCGCTTCCTGTGTTGGTGCCAGAGAAGTTATGTATTTTATACATCTCATTCTAAAGCTTACAGAAACTCAAGTATGATGATCCCCTTTTCGCAAAGGAAAAAACTGACTTCCCCCAGGTTACACACTGCAAGTCGAGAGAAAGTCCGGGGTTAAATCGATAGGCATTTAACTCCCGACTTCCAGTTTTCCACTTTTGCTGCAACACTCAACTGTGTCCCTCACTTGCTCACTTGAAACTGTGTTTCCGTTACTCTTGACAGCTGCCAACATTCCCTTCCGTATGCCTCGGGACTGACCAATTGCACTGCTGGCTTCTGTGGGAAATACAAAGCATAAAAATAACCCATAAAGCAATGTGCTTCAAATACCGTGGCTCGCAATCCTTCTGTAGTCTCCTGAATTCCTAGATGAGAAACTGGTTGCTCTTTCACACCAAACCCTTACTTATCTTACATTAGACAAATTTCAGACAAATTCTGAGCAATTCCCTGGTTTCTAAAGCAACAACATTCTCTGGGTAAAAACAGAATTTGAGATTACCGGGCCATATCATACCTGTCTCACTAATCTCTTTCTTTCAGCCTCTACGACTACTCCCTCTGCAATCTCTCCACTGCTCTATGGATTCATGATTCCCTGTAATTTATGCCTCAGTGTGTTTCCTGAGAGAAGGGAATTGCTAGCAAAACCTCATTCACTTTGAGATTTATGTAGGTATATATACACACACGCTAACACACACCCCACAGCTTAGCAGTTATTTATCTCTTGAGTCTCAAAAGTGACAGGTGTGCAGAAATAGAAACTTCTTGATTTCTCCAGTTAGAGGCAATTTAAGCCTCAAACCCCCACGTCTGCTAATGGTGGAAAAGGAGGCCTGTTTTCAAACTCAGTTGGTAACTGTTCTCCATGCAGAAACCCTCCCTCCTTCCTCGGTTTTCCTTTCTCTGAGGAGTTATCCAGACTTCTATCTATGCTGGCTTGGGGACAAGGACTTCTAGTCTGAAAACCCTCCTCCGGCCTGGCCTCCTCTGCTCATCCTGCGTGTTGTAGGTTCTAGCCTGTTTCTACTGTGTCTCCAGCTGTGTTCAAGGAGTTCTGCTGCTTGGCTGCCTTCCACTCAGCACTTGATAAAGAGCAGATCCCCTGAGACTCTCTAGCCTGGGTCTCTACTCTCGAGATCCTCCTGTCTCACTGACCTGCTGATCTCTGGTCAACAGATACCTCACAGGTTTCATTTCCATTTCGTATCTCCTCAGACACAGGCAGCATTGCTGTTTACTGAGATGCATCCAAGGAAGAAGGGATTTGAGGATGAGGAATACAAAGAAGGTAACTCGGGCCCTTCTGTGTGAACAATTCCATCACCACCTCTGTTTCCCAAGGCAACCCCACACAGGCACGGACCTGGGGAAGTGCTTACAGAGCTCCACACTGGAGGAGAAGCACCAGCTCCCTTTCTCAGAACTCAACCAATCTGAGAGTCCTGCCCTCTAGTCCAGGCTCAAATGACAAGAGAATGAGAAGCTGGACCTTCTCCAGCATCTGCATTCGGGTTCCTCATGGGAAAATTCCCCCTTAAGTCTAGGAAATTTTCGGAAATCCACCCCATTTGGGAAGGACAGCAACGCCACAGGCATCAAGAATCCTCCATCTTCTCTGGTTCAAGGCATAAAGTCAGCACTTCTACTTGCTAACTTGTGCATTTGGGTTTTTCCTTTCAATGAAGCTGTTTTCTCTCCCCATAACTCATGGAAATACTTGGACTTTCAGAGTCCTGTGTCTGCTGTGGGCTTCAAAAAGTGGCAAAACTTGAAGCCAAGTGGAGTCTATTGTGTTCCAGGCGGCCATCTCTGCCATTTGTGAGAAGTAGGTGCCACTATTTCAATGGTTGGTTGGTAGGCTTTGCCATACCATTAGGAATCATGGAAATTAGAGATGCACATATCACTTTTTCAAAGACACTGCTTTGCAACATTTTATAAATGCTATAATCTAGGCTTATGATGTGGGTTACAGCTTTACATAATACTTTACATATAACTTTACATAATACTTTAATGGTATTTATTTCTTATCCACTTTTTAAAAAAGATAATATTTAAATTTTTTTTATTTAGTTGTGAAGTTGAGACACAACAGTCATTTCCTCATTTTTACTTCAAAGTAAAGCATTGTTATGCATTTAGAGTCTTACATCGTATGGAATATTACAACTAATAATACTATTCACAAAAGCCAAGTGAGTTTTGTAGATTACTCAGTTATTTTTATATCTTGTCACTTTTATTGGTGAAATATTAGAATAGAAGTACAAGAGAAAAAACTTAGTTATTCTCAGATCCACCATTTTTTTCAGGTAGCCAAGGGAAGTTGCTATTTACTAAGATAATTCTATTTAACTGGATATTAACTTTATTTTTGCAATTGTGCACAATTATGGATGATGATACAATCATTTCATATGCACATACATTTTCTTTATTGGATTACTTACTGGTGGTCAAATGACAAGATTTCACTCACTGAGTCAAATGGTGGACTTAGCACCACAGTGTCAATACAAAGCACAAAGCTTCACCAAAACCTTCCCTTATTAAATTGAATTCCCATGATGTTTTTAAGAAGCTATAATAACTTAATTTTTTTAATTTTTATGAATGAATGCATCACTTTGTTTTACAAGTAAGTGACCATCTACTTTTGTAACTGTTTACACAACGTATCATAAAACAGTCTACAAAGTTCACTAGGTCTAACCTCAGTAACCTATGATGTTGCAGTCATTTTTTCCTACTCACAGGGTTCAGGTGAACTTACTGACACATAGTATGAGTCAAAGTATAACAGGAGTCAAGCTTCACATATGGCCTCACATGTAGATAAGACAGTGAACAAAAGTACACTTTGACACAGTAAATTCTAAAATGAGATTGCTCCATTTTGGTAAACATTAGATTTGAATAACCAAAGAAATCACTGATAAGGAGTGTGTGTGTGTGTGTGTGTGTGTGT
>NW_022900927.1:51992794-51993319 GCF_012274545.1 Fukomys damarensis | reverse complement strand
TCACACTCCCAATTTCTACACCAGGTATGCTCTACAAATTGCACAGTTTAGGAAACGTTAGATCGATACAGTATTTCCCCTTGCTCCTTGCATCTTGTTTTATCTCCACCAGTAAGGAAATATTGTAAATGTCTTGAAGACAGTCTGGGCCTCTTTGTCTTATATCTCTTCCAATGTGATTCGTGCTATGCCTAAACACAGAGGGGATGTCCAGTTGGATGCATCAAAGTGCAAAAATGATGCATAAGTCAAGATTCCTGAAAATAAATATTATTTTGGTAAAATGCACCCTAAATTGTCTCAATGACTGGCACTTTTCCAATATTGAAAATACACATCCAAAAGATACCTGTGTATTTGCAGTAAATCCTAGCAGAATATTCATGTGACTCCAATGACCGTGTAAGGTCTGCACTACCTAAGATACATCATGACACAGATATAAGGGGTGGGGAAAGAAATATAATGATAAGCTTCAGGTGTTTTATACGCCTTTTCCTGCATGTGGCTGCTACTATCTCTACT
>NW_022900927.1:51962940-51992489 GCF_012274545.1 Fukomys damarensis | reverse complement strand
AAAAATTATGTTTTTTTATTGGATTCTCATGGTACATCTGGGCAACACACACTGTGGTTATGAAGTCACGGGAACCATGAAAACATTTGTGCTACTGTACAAAGATGACCCATGATGAACCTTCTATAGAATTATGCTCTCAGAATCCTTCCCTCACCTTGTCCCCTCACCAAAGCACAAAAGCATCTTGACCACAGCTCCACCAGGATGGAGAAGTGCTTGCTCTCACAGGTCTTGCTCAGCCTGCACTGCTGGGCCTCATCTTTTCAGGCTATTTGGAGGAGCAGGTACTGTGGAGGCAACTTTTCTCACAAAAAGAAACAGCTCCCAGAGGTTTCAATAACCACACATAACTCAAAGATAAAACCAGGGACATAAGTTTCTTTTCACGTCACCTCTTCCAGGGAATTTATTAGCCTTGCATAAGTCAGCACAAATCAAAGTCATAAAGCATTTTACGAAACTAAAATTAAATTTAGCCTTCATCTATAGTGTTAGGCAAGATGATATTAAAATGTTTTGCATAAATAACTCTAACAAAGTCATTGCCTTAACTGCCCAATTTTTGTTTTGTAGATAAAAACAGATAATTAGCCAGCAAAAACAAAAGAATGATTGGTATCAAAATATAAAAGGGAATATTCATAGATTTTTGCAAAAATCTGTGGCTATATATAAATTGATATATGCACTCCAGAAAGTTTTAAGCGAGTCAATCTATGCTCTTACACAGTCCCTTTTAAACCACTTGATTATGTGTCATTTTATATTTTTCACTTATAAGTCAAATAAAAACAAAAGTGACAAGCTTGCCTGCCTAAAATTGGATCAAGTAAAAGTTTTTGGATTGTCCAAACCCTGTTTGGCCTACTAAGCAATACTCTCCAAGTAATGAGTGTAGAAAATGTTACCCAGGTTAGAGCCATATGCCTCCTGTACTTATGAAGTTAAAATAGAGATTTAAAAAAGTCTTTCAGTTTGTATTTGTTGTCAAGTGTAGCTTGGTGGATGTATGCAGTGTTGTTCAGCTATCAGACTGAAGGCTATGAGTTTTATTTCTTTTGTATCTCAAATGCAAACTGCAGTTGTTTATGTATGTTATATAATGCTATTTAGATGACAGAATGTAATTGACCCAAGAAAATTGTAAGCAAATCTAGTTAAAGCTAAGTCATAAAATACTCATGAATAATATGAAACATCTCTGACACCTAGCTTTGCACCTTTATAAATTCTATCTTCCAAAATTCAGCTCAAGTTTACATATTCTTTAAGGTCCTCCTGAACTTCACACTCCCAATTTCTACACCAGGTATGCTCTACAAATTGCACAGTTTAGGAAACGTTAGATCGATACAGTATTTCCCCTTGCTCCTTGCATCTTGTTTTATCTCCACCAGTAAGGAAATATTGTAAATGTCTTGAAGACAGTCTGGGCCTCTTTGTCTTATATCTCTTCCAATGTGATTCGTGCTATGCCTAAACACAGAGGGGATGTCCAGTTGGATGCATCAAAGTGCAAAAATGATGCATAAGTCAAGATTCCTGAAAATAAATATTATTTTGGTAAAATGCACCCTAAATTGTCTCAATGACTGGCACTTTTCCAATATTGAAAATACACATCCAAAAGATACCTGTGTATTTGCAGTAAATCCTAGCAGAATATTCATGTGACTCCAATGACCGTGTAAGGTCTGCACTACCTAAGATACATCATGACACAGATATAAGGGGTGGGGAAAGAAATATAATGATAAGCTTCAGTTGTTTTATACGCCTTTTCCTGCATGTGGCTGCTACTATCTCTACTTAGCGTTGATGCATCATTTTATATTCTGGCAGCAATGATTATTCCTAATTGCATCCAGGAAAATAAATTATCATCTGTGTTTAATACAAGCAGTCTATCATTTTGGTAGTCATGTCAAATGGTTAACCTGGATTAAAATTAACAGAGACGGGTTAGGGGGCAGAAATAGGCTATGAAAGCACAATCTCCTCTTAATCTTGATTTAAATTTTAATAGAAAGTTTAAAAAATTCAAGAAATATGTTAGCATTTTACTAAAGAATGGTTTTTCCCTGTAGCATAAAGAATTTTTTAATCAGATAACACATCTTCCACCCTTACTTAAATATCTCCACCATAAAGTGTATCTTCCCTTTACTCTAAATTCCTCTTTTCAGCTACTTACCTCTGCCCCTTCCTGCAATAAGGCAAAGGAATCCATCATCTGAGATGCAGTTCAGCCATTTATTAGCTGGCAAGATGTGAGGAAGATTCAGTTCATATGATTGGACATGTAGCTAGTCACAAAACAGGCTTAGATCATGTTGTTTCATAGCTAAATCTCATCACTGTAAATAAATTGAAGGGGGAAACAATGAAAACATATGAACTCTCAAAATATTCCCAGACTTGGGCAAATCTTTCTATGGTCACATGACAGAATTTGTTTACAAGAGTTAATTTTTTTCAAGGAAATATTAGTTTTGAACTATCACTACAATGTCTCCCTTAATATTTCCAGTGGGTGAAATTCCAGGAAGGACTGCTATTTTTCAATGATGCTTGTGTCCATTGCAAAGGCCATTCATATCTCTCTAATATGTAAATATCGTGAAAGTCAAGTATTTAATATTATGGGACCTAGTAGTAAAACATAATGAAAATCCAAAGCCACTCCATCTAATGAAGCTGCTGTCTATATTGGCCTATATCTACACCAGGTAGACACCTCTCCATATCAACTTGAAGAATACCAAAATAATATATGTGGGAATGAATACATTCTCTAGGATTTCAGGAGAAGTGAATACGCTGACAGGGGCTTATCATAAAAAAAGCAAATAAAGGAAAACCTGGTATATGGTAAGAGAAACAAGGGCAAAATATGACCACAAATTGTATTGAACAGAGGAAAATGGTAAGAGCTGTTGGCACAGTTGATCACAAAGCACGTAGTTCTAAGACGTAGATCTCAAGAGCAGAAAAAAAAATTAGAAAATGCTGTTCTAGTGATACCAAGTCACGATGCTGAATTTTTGGGGTCCTGTTAGTCCCCATGACCACCCACCTACTATTAGGCCAAAAATAGAGACGCAGGGACCACATTCTTCATCTCCTATATGTTGACACAGCTATTCATCTTCAGTGAGATGGAGGTCACGGGAAAACCTGGTTTTTACGAGCAAGAGAGGTCTAGAAATAAATACTTGAGGTTTGCCATTAGCCATTATGAATTAGGCAGCAAAATTAATTTATTTTAATGTTATACCCAAGAGGCACATGTTTTCCTTTCTATGTGATTATGAAAATACTGAATGTCCCCTGAGGAAAGAAGTCCTTTTTTTAGACCTCAAGAACAGACAACCCAATTTTCTCCAAGTTTGTTTTTTCTCCTTTGAGAGCACACTTAATTTGTTAATACGGAAGTAAATTTGTCACCAATAGAATTCATCTTCACTCTACAAACAGACTGCCTGCAGTTAGTCCTGATAGAAGGAAAGCAGGGGGAATATGCTTGGTTGCATGTTATGAAAACATAATTCAGTGGTTTTATTTGTAATAAGATTTTTATATTCAACTATTACATGAACAACATTTAAAAGATCCTGAAAGACCATGATTTTATTCGCTTTGACCAAGCACTGGCTTTTACAATTACAGATCAAAAAAGCAAAGTTTTTAATAGGGCCTTTGCTGCTGTTAAGTGGGGATGAGCACAGTCAGGGTGTATTACTTTCAACATTCTTACTTACCCACAAAGAGTGAAGTTGTGTCTATTTGCAAGACACTATGTTGTGTTTGTTTGTTTGTTTTTAATTAAATTGACAAAATGTGGCTGTTGCCTTCACATTCTGCATAGCTCAACAACTGACATAAATAATAGCCTACCAGGCGGCATATGGAGGTGTTATTTCATCAGAATATTTCTGGCTATAAATAATAGAAACCCAGCTTCAACTAGTTTAAAATAAGGAAATTCTGTATAATGAAAAAGAGGAAGTACAAAGTTAGGAAAACCAGGGATCAACCAGGTCTGCAAATACCTCCTTGCTCCCATCTTCAGCTGCCTTCAGAGTACTGGTTCACTATAAGCTAGCTGCTTTGTCCTAAAATGGCTGCCAGCAGCAAGCAGAGCAATGTGCTTCTTTGTTTATATCCAGCAGAAAGAAAGGCTAAGTTCTTTTTCTAAAACTCCTTTCTTTGTATTATATTTCACCCACCTTGAGCTCATCATGTCTGACAAGGGGGTTGAGATTACCTTGATTGATGTGGACTAATTAATAGGGTAAACACAGGGAGGAAAGCCAAACACAATGTTAACCAAAGTGTGGTAAAGGAATTAAAACCGGAATAAATCTTGTCATCTTCCAAGCTCGGTAGCCTCCTTGGGGCTTGGAGAGTTATCTTGAGGTTCAGAATTGCTAGCAATGGTGGCCAATAGGCAACACTTAATATGGAAAAATGTTTTTAAAATTGCTGAGAGATGATTCACTGTGCCTCCATGACTTTTCTAAATTTGGCTAAGAGGAATACCTCAGTATTCTCCCTTTTCTCCCAAAGTCAGATAATCATTCTTAAATGGTTGCCAAGCATTTTTCAAACTTATATTTCTAGCTCCTTCCAAAACAGTCTGTCACTAAACTCACCCACTCTACAGAGGAGGGGGAGAAGAAGGAAAAGTCGCAGTGATATTACTTTTTATAGAGACATGAATTCTTCAGTTTTGTCAGCTTTTGAAGGGTAAGAAAGTGTTTCCAATCTTATTATGCCTCTTGCCTATGGGCCTCCACCTTATTCTAAGTCCACACAGAGTTCTTTGCACTTAATTATAAGATTCCAATTTTCTTTCTTATTTTTTCTGTATTTACAATATGCTATGTGCTGTTATAGGCTCATTCCAGGTGTTATACACTCATTACATGTGAAAATTCATAATAATCCCAGAAATAAGAATTGTTGTCATTCCACTTTAGAGGTGCAAAAAACTGAGCCATGAAGATGTTAAGTAATGAGCCTAAGATCACACAGAAGCCAGGGTTAGATCTGAGACCTAAACCCAAGTAATCAAGGTCCACAGTCTAAATTCTTACCCAAAATACCACAGTTGCTTTTGTGACCTGGGGGTGAAGAGTACAGCCAGGAACAGAAAACTTAATGAGGATCACACTAGGAAGTTTAAATGTTATCTTAAGAGCAGGGAGTATAATTTAAAGGGTAATCAGAAAATTTGGATAACTGATATGCAAATAAGTCAATAAAAAGAAAAAAAATTCTAGAAATGTTGGAGGAGAAAAAGAACTAATATTTATTGAGTACTTATTATGCAGAGTACAGGTACCAGATGCTTTGAACATACTAAGTTATTTATCATGACTTGCCGAGTTCTACATTTCCTCATCATAGAGCCCTGAAAAGTTAGATATCTTACTAATTTTGTCTCTGGGGAAATCTGGAATTTGATCCCACATAATTGCAAAATCCAAATTGCTTTCCATTACCCACTGTAACTTCAGTGCTCTCCCAAGCCAAAGCTCAGGAAAGAAAAGAGCCCCTGCCTCAAAACCTTTCTTCACTCTATGAAAGACCCACTCCTTTAAATAATAATAATAATTGTCCAGTAAAGAACTAAATATCACTTCAAAATTTTCTCTTCTTTCAGTTGTTTTAAATAAAGCTCCAGAGGTAAAAAGTGGACCACACAAATGCCTGATATCTTGCCTGGATAGAAACATTATCAGGGACTGAAAGAATCTTATCTACTTCCCTACAAAGGAGGAAGGAAAGCCCCTGATCTCAGGGGCAGCTCAAGTTCTCCACAGCCTCCTTGGATTGCTCAGCATACCATTGCAGTATTTACGAAGTGTGTCAACTCTAAGATAATGAAGCCCATCTCTTCTTCTGATGGGGTGACCTTGAAGGCCTGGGCTGCTAACGGGGAGCAAGCTTTGGGAGAAGAAACTTCATTATTTGGTAAGGCTATGTCTTTCTTTGTTACATCTCACATGAATAGCTCGTAGCCATGTGGCCTCACCAACAGCGGCCTTGACGCAGCTGACACAGCATCGTACACCAGATCCAGTCCACCCTCCTGGGAGAAAATCGAATATTTGCTCGTTTCACATTTCACCAAGACAGGCCCTTCAACTATTTATAAGTTGAATTGAAATTTCCAGTACTCCAGCTGACACAACTGGCTTCACCTAGCAACGGATAAAAGAGGTCCAGCTGAAGGCTTGAGGGAGCCGAGCAGGCTCTGGCGAAAGCAGACAGGACAGAGAAGGGGACGAGGTCAGCTCCCAGCGCAGTCACTGCTCAGTCATACGTTCTCCTCCTGAATGGGAATTTTGCTGATTTCTCTGCAAACATGACTACAGATAGGTATCTGTGCCTTATCCATACTTATTAAAGACTCCTCAAAACTGGCATTGATCAGTATCACAGTGCCCTGGTTCTGGAACAGGGTTCTCTCCTCAAATTCAGTCTTATTCAATTCAAGATAGATTCATTGAGGCCCTTTGTTATGCTGATTCTGGGAATTCAAAGATTAATAAAGTTAAATCCCTGCTCTAAAACAGCTTAAAACTTAGCAGAAGAGTAGACACATAACCATAAAATATTGACAAGAATAATTGCTTTGCCACGGAAAGGACAGGGGGCTGCTGCCAAGCAGAAGAGGGCACTCCTCTTAGGCTGCAGGATTATTTTGTTGATAACAAGCGCAAATCTAATGCTGACTATCTTCCTCATTTTACTTAATCCTGACAACAATCCTCCCCCAAGGCTAATCCTATTATAGGCCTAATTTTTCAGTTAAAGAAACCTGGGCTCAGAGAAATTAAGTGGTTCAATCTGACACAAGTGGCAGGTATAAAATTCAATCAGTCCAGGCTAACCACAAAGACCACACACTCACTTATAATATTGTACTTCCTCTTAACAGCAATTTTCAAAGTTTAATGTTCATGACTGTATTAATTATTATTTAAGAAAAATTGCTAAATGTCTACTCCATTGACAGCACTCCAGGCAAGGGACAAAAACTGGATTGGGATGATTCTGGACTTCGGCTGCTTGCCTTTGAAAATGATCTAAGGCAGAGTTTTCAAGGGGATCAGTCAGTTATTCTGGAAATATTTAGAGAGTGCTGAAATATATCAGGCAACTAGCTTGGTTCTGAGAATATGGAATGATCTCAAAAAGAGTCCTCTGTCTTCATGGAATTTATATTCTAGAAAATGAGCAAATAAGCACACATTGCATTGAAGGTGATACTGGTTATACTGAGAACAACGGTGAGGGGTTAGAAAGCAAGGATGTGAAACTGAGGGTAGAAATTAGCATTTTGAATCGCATGATCCGTAAAGCCTCTCGGAGAATGTGAGGTGCCACCTGATAAGGAAAAGAAGCAAGTTATGCGATGATCTGTGTGGAAAACATGCGTGGTCAGGCAGAGCAATACCAAATGTGTCCCGGGGCAGGACGTCATGTGGAGAGATGGAGGAATGGCCACAGGACACACCGCGGAGAGAGAGGCTGAGGGCTACACCAGTGGGTGGGCAAACTAAAGTTAGCCATCCGGAGTTTCGTGAGCTGTGACCAGGGTTCCTGTTTCCCTCCCAAGGCACAGGGAAACACCTAGCGAACTTTGAGTAGTGAGGTGACATGCTCTGCCAAACTTTTTCACTTCACCCCAGCTGCCACCTGGAGAACTGATTATGTGGGCACCTGAGTAGAAGCGGGGAGACCAATTAGAAGACTGTTCCGCAAGCCTGAGATGATGGTGGGTTAAACTGAAGAGGAAACACAGAGGTTGGCAGATTGGGGATATATTTTTCAACGTAGTGCTGACAGACTAGATTAGATGTGGGTTGTGAGCAAAAGAGAGGAGAACAAATGCACTGAAATTCCTGGAACTGTGCCTAGAACAGAGTTTGTACTCAATATGTGGAAATTGCTCCCCCTTCTCTCAGAACTTAACAAAGTTCACGCGGGAGAAATATGGCATGTCCAAATCTACATGGCAGATCTTAAGGAGGGGCCCTGATATGCGTCTAACCTGAGTCTCAACTCAGACATGATCAAATAGATAATATTCACCTCAGTGGCTTTGATCAAACTGGTAAGTATCCCTGCTTTCATTCCAATAACCCAGGTAAAGATCTGCTAAAAGAACTCTGGTCTGCTAAGTGTAAGTGAGCTCCTTGGTGAGAATCTCTATTGCTACTGTAGGTAGGACATTGTCCTGTCTATGGAAAAACTCGGATGCTGCTCCCCAAGAGAAGTCTTCCATGAAATGTCTCCCTGCTCCGCAGGCCTCCTTCTTAGAGCCTCTCAGCGCTCCTGTCTTTCCGCTGTGGGTCTTTTCGGTGAAATGTGATGTACATGTATGTGAGACTGGCTGAGTAGCTGCCTCTCCTAAGCTGCCAACCCATCCTTCTTATCTTTGAAACAGTACCTAGAGGTAATATAGTAGGCATCTAAAAATATGAGTTGGAAAAATGTAAAGCATATTTTAAAATACATTTTATTCTTAGAGCAGAGAGCAAATGACCTATGAGGGAAATTTAAATTTAGCATTTAATAAGTTTTTGATACTTATTTCAATTTTTCAAAATATATTTTTAATCGCTAATTATCCTATAGTACCAAGTACACAGGATTTGCTTCAAGACAGCCAGAACAGGTATGAAGAAATTGCTTCTTTCAAGCCATCTTGGGCTTCAGACCAGGAAGAAAATGTGTTTCTGTATTAGGCCTGTGAGACACCTTTGGGATTGACCGGGTGTAGATTCAGAAAAACTGACCTATATAGCCAGCTGCAATGACACGCGCCTCACCTGGATCATAGAGGCAGCCTCCTAACTACTGGTTTCCTCCTTGCTCCCTTAGAAAATATTTTCAGCACCATACCTAGATTGTTTTAGACTAGAAGCCACTTTTCTGCATCTTTCTCCACCTCCCTCACAATAAATGCTGACAGCCTTATTTATGATGGCCAGCAACACCTTTATTAGCCAAGGGTTTGGAAGGAAAATAGGTGCACGATTAAAATGGCAACTGAAAGAAAGTTTCATAGAGAGATTGTCCTATGGTGTTAGGGCTGCTATCACAAAGTAAGTGGACAGCTTATAAACAGCAAAAATGTATTTCTTACTGTTTCATGGTCTGTAGAGTCTACAGTGAGTATGCCAGAAGATTCAGCGCCTGCAGAAGCTTTCTGCCTCACAAAAGGTCCGTTGTTGCTGCATCCTTAGCTCCTCCTTCCTAAGGGCACTAATCCTACTAGAAAAATGCCGAGCTGGTCCTCTGAAGGTCCCACTTCCACTACCCATTTAGGGATTGTTTCAATATATGCCTTTGGGGGGCAGGGGGGCTTAAACATCCAAACCATAAGAAGGACCAAAGGTGTAGGGACAGTGAGAAAGATAGGGAAAGGGGAATAAGGGAAAAGGGAAAAAATATGAGAAAATGGAAAAATGGAATTAAAGTGTTTGAAGGGGGGGGTGAAGGGAGGGCTGGGACAGGGGGAAAAAATGAGAACCAAGACCTGTCCTGTAAAGGTACAAGATCCCAGTGATGAATGTAACTGTACTGTCTACCTAGAATGTACCAATAAATTCAAAGATGAAACATGATTTTACAACGTCACTGCCAGACAGTATGTGGCCCGGGGCGCACACACAGGGGGAGCCTAAATTATCACTCTTTGGTGCAGATGGGGCGGGAAGATAAAATGGTTAGAGGTACAAATAGGTGAAGTATGGATCTGGCTCAATGCCCTCTCTGATGAGACCTTGCTGGTCTGTGCAGTCACCTGCACCTCCTTCACACTCCCAGACACTTCACCTACTGCAAAACCTCACGGAGTCTTTGCTTTTGCTGTTTCCTCTGGTCACAATGCTTCTGAGCATTCACAAAGCCCACTCCCCTAAGTACTTTAAACTCTTCCGTCACCTTCTCGATGCAAACTGCTTAAAAAGACTGTTTGCAATCATAAACCTCCTCTTTCAACGTCCGAATCCCCTGTAACCTTCTTCTCCTTTTCCGTTTTCTCCCTTCTTCCTATACTATATGTAGTATGCATATATGGCATGCATTTTTGCACATTATTATATATAATGTTCACCCATATGTTGATGAAGTAGAAGCTCCAAAGAAATGATCTTTGTTCAGTAAACTGATAAATACTAGATACCTCCAAATAGTACCAAACACATAAACAGAAAACAAACACCTTAAGTGCAGTGTTATAATGTTTTTGTGTTGATTTTTGTTTACCAAGACAGGTAGAAATAAGTAGATAGATTAAGACCAATCAGTCCTGCTTCCCACCTCATACTAACGAGACTGACCATGCTGACTAAATGTCCACTGCACTTCCGTCCCTCCAGAGGCGGTTTCACCTAAAATCGTTCCAGAGCAGAAGTTCTTCCTTTTGCGTTTCATTAGTGTATTTCAGTAAATGACAGTGCCCCTTAGAGCCTATGATCCTTGAGTTAAATCCATCAGCAAAGATGTAAGGAAGATCTGAAACTCTAGATTTTCCCTTTTAAGACCCTAGGAATCCTCAGGCAAGAATACTATGAATCACTCTCCTGGTGGTGCTTAATTGTGCTGAAGGAGAAATAAAACACCACGCACTGTGCACCTGCATGTCTTTGTAACCTCTCAAACAAAGTTACAGGCTTGTAGAGTTGAAAGAGCATCAAGAAAAGTGGAACACTCTCACTTTGCAAAAGTCCAGCAGCTTGGTCACAGTTACACCCGCCCCCCCAGCAAGCAAGTATCTTGCATGAAATAGAGAACCAAGGTCCCTATCTTCCTGGATCAGGGTTCTTCTAACCATATGGAAAACACAAACGAAAGAGAACTCAAAAGCCAAGACACCAAAAGGCTTTTGAAATGATTCTATTTGTGCATGTCATTGATCTATATTTAACTAGCACAGAAAGACTGGGAATCAAAAGGAAACGTTAATCCCCATTAGCATAGGAAGAAAAGTATATTGCAACAAATACATATGGTTAAACAATGGTTATTTTGAAAAATTCCTTTATAAGAACAAATATGTATCTAATAAACTTATGAGGGTAATAAAACCAAGTATAGCAGACCTACAGTGAGGAAAAGTACTTTCTAATCAGGCTTCCCACAAATTTAAACGAGGATGGAAGTAGGCGATGATCTCATCTTTCCCATCAGTCTTTCCCCCACAAAGCAGGGAACTCTAGAGCTTATGCAGATGTACAAATCCTCAAGAGTTCTTAAAATGAAAGCATATTTTTATAGTGTCATCAGTAGCCATTAAAGGTTTGCCAACAGTATTTATGTGCATCACGTAGCATGTTTAAACGTTAGTTCAGCCTCTAATAAGAAATTACAAGTAGGTAGTGTTTAAAAGTAGAAAAATTAGCCTTTTTAAAATATCTAATTTATTTGAAAGCCAGAGAAAAAAGCTTCTCAATTATCCATTTGAAGTCACTCAGGATGACAAAGGGAACATCTACCTAAGGAGCTGTGGACCTCATAATAGAAAGGAACTTCCTTTAAACTCCCCATTAAAGGGATATTTTTAAAGTAGGTTAGGCATATCCTTAAAACAAGAAAGCCTTTTCAGATGTCTGGTTTTGTACCCTTCAGGCTATTGTGCTGCTTAACCCACTTTATCCAGTTCACAGGGGTCATGGCTTCTGAGAGCAGAGTCGGTTAAATAAAGGACCTCTTCGGTAGATCTTCACCTTCATCCGTCCCCACCTCAGGCAGTTCTTTTACAAGCTCTCTCCTTGGACAAAAATCTATAGAATCAGAACAGAAAATGTAAAGTACCTGGAAACTGGAGATTTTTCTCTTTTCCTTCTTCTAATATCATAAACCATCTGATGACTATTTATGTGTATGAACATCAGAATCTATGACAAAGGCTCATCAAGGTTGGACAATCTAATCTCAGTAAGTTCTAGGTATGCAAGGAAGTCATGAGGACAGGAATAGTTGCAGCATAGAATCGAGGCAACTCAAATTATCCCCTTAAATAGAAAGAGAAAGTATTAAGTTTAAACATTAGTCAATAGAAACCCCTAGAAAGTAGTATTTTTCCCTGCCTTTAGAAAATTAGCCCAGTAGACTCATTCCAACACAATGAGGGAAAATGCGTAAATCTCTATATTTGACTGTGCTTTGGCCAACTATGAAAGCAATGTGTTTATTTTGCATGTACTTTTCAAATTCATTTTTTGATCACTTTCATTTGTGTTGATTCCTAGGGTTTTGAAGTATGGGCCGTAAGAGCCTTGATTTGGAATGCCTTAAGCTTTTATGAAAACTTAAATCATACCTCCAAAGAAGGTTCCATTAGATGTATTCAATATTTTGATAACCATTTACAAAAATAAGTACTATAGAAAGTAAAGAACAGCACTCCTGAGCCAAAGTAATAGGAGGTGTTGTTAATCAGTCATATAATAAAGTCAATCTACTAGCTAAGCTATAGCAATTAATAAATTGCAGGCAGACAGGGATATTTTCTTTATTATTCAACATTGTATTTACAGTACCTAGTGCAATGTTTGGCACATTGAAGCAACTCAATTGACAATGATTTTTAAGGAAGCAAATAGTACAATGGGTGGATGAAATTCTTCTAAATCCAAATAAAATATCTCAAGAAAATAGAAGATCAGCTCACTGGAAGGCATTGCTAGCTAGAGGAAACTCTTCTTTAATTACAACCATTCCTCATTGCCATTAATGTGCTTTCCCTAAGCAATCTCATATGCAATAATTAGTTCTTCTGAATTGTTGTATTCACAAGATAGTAATTTATAATTGATTATGAATTAATAAATTGGCTTTCTGGCACAGATTAGTCCCATGTTTTATTTGATAGGCTGAATAAACAAGTTTTCCAAAGGAGTTTCCTTAGATCTCTGACCATATAGTTTCTTACACTCAATGAAAACTCTCAATTTCAGAGAGCAACCTAGCCATGGTAAGCTACCATATAAAAAATACATTTTGCATCTGATGAATATTATTTTCAGCATGTCTTCCATGATTTCAGTGTCATGATACGTAGAGAACATTTTTCGCATCTTATTTCTTTCTTTAAATTTCCATGGCAAAAGAAGTCAGCGAATATTAGATAATTAGTAAGACATGTCAAAACAATGATTCTCTCAATTTCATCACTACCGTTTTTTCCTGCAGCCAACACTGTCATAAAGAAGAAAGAAAACAAGAATGCCTTTCTTTGTAAGCCCTTGCTAAAATCCACTCTAACTGTACATCTCACACGCAAGCATTTATTCTTTCATTCGACCACTATATATGGTATACCTGGAGGGAGTTGGTTGACTTCTGAATTGCTATGAAAAATACAGAAGTGAGGAAGATGTTGGTTAGCAACAGTTCATTTGATAAATTCTAAATAATTAGTTTGCTAGAGCTTCCAGAAGATAATAGCATAGACTTGGTTTGGAAAAACACAAATGATTTTCTCGTAGTGGTAGAGGCTGAAGTCCAAGATCAAGGCGCTGTCACAGTTGATCTGTTCTGAAGGCCCTGCTCTTGGCCTGAAGATACTTTCTTGTTGTTTCATCATGTGGTCCTTCAGCGTTCACACATCTCTTCTGGTTCTAAGTTCCTTCTTGTGAAGACACCAGGCAGACTGGATTAGGACCCTTCCTAATGCTCTTATTTTACATTATGCACTTCTTCAAAGTTTCTTTCTCCAAATGAGGTCATATTTCAAGGCACTGAGATTTAGGGCTTCTCCATATGAATTCAGGCAGGGCAGGGAACAATTCAGCCCACAATTCTAACTTCACAAGATAATATAAAATATGTGCCAAAGACCAGGCTTGGAGAAGTAATGAGGTACAAAGAGGGATCACTCTGGATGAGCTATTTAGGGGAGAATTTAGAATTTAATAAAAGCAGATATGGAGCTGGGCTTGGTGGCACACACCTGCAATCCCAGCACTAGGGAGGCTGAGGCAGGAGGATCGCTGTGAGTTTGAGACCAGCCTGAGCTACATAGTGAGTTCCAGGTCAGTCTCAACTACATAGTGAGACCCTGTCTCAAAAATAACAAAAAAAAAATTTTTTTTTAATAAATAAAAGCAGATATAGTAGGATCAAAAGTTAGTGTTGGCAAGAAAAGTGGCTTATAAGAAAAAGCTAGCTATGCCTAAAATACCACTGTGAGCTTGAAGGAACCTGTATAATCAAATGTAGGTAGGTTGCTACCTTGATCTTGTACAAAGTAGACCGATTCCCCAGTAAAGGTGGATTTACCATGGAGCAAGTGAAGTCCAATTTCTGCACCCTTAGAGTCTCTTTCTAAGGCAGTTGATCTGATTTCATGTTCACAGTTTTGTGTTCTTTTCCTTTACAAGAGATTTGGACTCCACAAAACCTGAGTCTGTTTTATGATTGCAAGTACTGTCGACATTTTCAGAGAGGAAGGTTTGAGGCATTACTTGGGCCAAATCCCTAAAACTGAGTATTTACTGGAAAGAAATAATCATGCATATGTTATATAAAACATGATGCTTGAGTAACAGTTGCTCACTGAAAGAGTGGATATTACAATGTTTCATTTTGTTTTTTTAGTTTTTTGTTTGTTTGTTTGTTTTGTCTTATTTTGTTTTGAAACAGGGTCTCACTATGTAGTCAGACTGCTCTGGATCTCACTGTGTAGCCCAGGCTGGTCTCAAACTCACAGCAATACTCCTGCCTCATCCTCCCTCATGCTGGGATTACAGGTGTGCGCCGCCACGCCCAGCCCAACAATCTGGATTCTTTTGGACGCACCTCTTCAGCTGGCTTTCACATCATAGTGCTCAGAAATGTCCTGGTCATATGTTCATAATTTTCTCTCTTCTCTCTCCTCTCCTCTCTCTCTCTTCTCTCCTCTTTCTCCCCTCTCCTCTCTCTCTCTCTCTCTCTCTCTCTCCCTCTCTCTCTCCTCTTCCTCACACATTTTTACATCTCCATTCAGAACTGGTCCACCAACTGTGCAATTAATTTAAAATGTGAATTGTGTATATTCAGGAACTATAGTTGAAAATTTATTGCTTAGAGTGTTCATAAGTTCCTTTTTAGAAAACCATCCTTCTTTCCTTCCTTCTCATACGGTTGGTATTAATTCTCTCCCATACATTCCCTGGGAGGGCACATATCCAAACCCATGAGAGCCAGCTTCTTATTTTGACATTAAACACAAAATAATTCTGCAAAGAAAAAAAAAAGTGTAAACATCTTACATGATGTAAAACATTATTAGGGAGTGAGCTTTTCCGGAGCTCCCCAGGGGAGAATCAGTTTCATACTCACTCCCTTTAGAAGGTTGTCTACATCTCATTTTTGAGTTTTGCACGTAGCTCTTTCTGACAACAGCCTTGCTATTGAAGATAGAAAGGTGGCACTTGGGTGGAAAGCACGAAATGTGACAAGAGATCCGCGAGGCGAGACAGTTCAATTTCCCCAACAAAGCAAAGTTCCTGAGCCGAGTTACTCTTACAGCACTGTAATCAGCCATGTTACTTAAAATGCCTGGGTTATATCGAGCCCCACTCACACTATGGTAATTATCAGCTGCCACCCCACAGAAGTGCTGCATTCCCTGTTACTTTTTTTTTTTTCCAAATGTCAGCTTGTAATCTGAAGGAAAATTACAAACCCTACTTTTTTAGGAATGTTTAAAATAAACTCACAAAAACATCAAGCCTGTTACAATTACTGTCCTGCTTTAAGAGAAAAGTCGCCCAGGTGGTGTTTTATCTCTGCAGCATCTATTTCTAAAGTTTAGCCACAACGGAAGAAGCATTAGTGCCTTATATAATAGCAGTCCAATGCCAGTTAGGGGAAAAGCTGAGATTTCTTTGGGGAGCTTCAAGACTTTATTCTAGCTAAAAAAAACTACCCTTAAAAAATCACCCCTGCTAGTACTACCTTAATAAAATTAGATTGCTTGAAAAAGTACAGCACTGATCATCTCCTTTGGTGCTGATAATGTGTAAGGCTTACTCTCTTATTTAATAAATACATAAAACTCTTATCAAGTGGTGTGTTTATGTTAATAACAGAATTTCCAATTAGATTACCAATATAAATCACTTTGACGTGCCATCATTCTTTATTTTAGCAACTGCTTTCACACCGAGCACTTCAGAGCCCTTGTATCTTTCAATTTGTTAAAGAAAAATGAAATATCAGTCAGAAACACAATGGGAAGAACTCTGCTGAGAAAAATTTTTTGTAGAACAAAATCCACATGAGGTAAAGGGATCCAACGTTTACAAGAAGGTTTTGCTCAGAATGCTAAAAGCCTTTGAAATGATGGAAGCCAATCACTGAGAAATCCACAGATTATCTTATGATTATATTTTTTTAGGCAGACCTAAAATATTGGCTGTGGATTTAGGTACAGAATACTTGATTATGGTCATGGTTCAGCCAGGAACGAGTTGGTTGATGCTAAGAAGATCTCTAGCCTTAGCTTCTAGGAAGGAAACTCCTTAAATTCTCTTTCAACTCCGACTTCAAGCAGCAAGAAGTTCCATGAAAGGTGAAGAGGAACTTCCTGAATTCAGTATGATGCAGGACAGTTTCCAGGAGGTAGATTCCTCTTATCCCTTAAAAATATATACCACCCCTCCGTTTGTCATCTGTACATATATTCAAAAAGAGACAGAGTATGCAAGGCAGATCTGGATTTGGATCCTGTCTGTCACCCTTCATTAGCCATGTGACCTTGGACATAGTATTCATGTCTCCAATTCCAGTTCCTTCATTAGAAAAGCAAAAATATTTATTCTAATTTATAATAGATTGTGTATTAAAATATATAATTTACAATGTGAGTAAGATCATTACAAGTGATCCTTCTGATCCATATTTTATAGTTCCTGAAATCTAGTAAGCACTTAACAGTAGACGTATGTGTGAGTGTATGTGTATATATAAACTATATACATACACTAATTCATTTTCTCCCAACCTTGAAGAATATTGCTTCCAGTTCCAAAGAGAAATAGGAGTCAGTAATTCTCATGTCATTATTAGGTCAAAATTAGGAATGCACAGAGCAATACACTCATTAGTGACAGTATGGTCAGATGGACAATCTAAAATATCAGTGTAATATTGTAATTTTTTTTTTTTGCTAGCAGGAGCCCAAGAAGAGTATTTTCTGGGTGGTCAATGTGTACCACTGAGAGCAGGTAAAATGGGCCACCACTAGAGGTAGAGCCTGCCTTTCTACAGCCAGTTTGGATAAATTAGAAATGCAATTATGTCACTTTTCTAAAACATATTAGATCTTTAGCTCCTTTCTTCCCATTTCTAAATGTCAGTAATCTTATTAGGATCTTATGTATTATTGCAGATTATTCACACCAGGGAAACTATTCTGTATTTATGCATGTGTGACTTATTTATTTCACTTAGGAGTATAGGTGTAGGGAAGGTGGGATGGGTAGGGGAAGGGTAATAAGGAAAAAGAAAAAAATGTGAGATAATGAAAAGATGAAAATAAAGTGTTTGTAGATGGGGAGGGGAGGAGTGGGTGAAGGGAGGGCAGGGGTAAGGGGAAAAAATGAGAATCAAGACTTGTCATGTGGAGGTACAAGATCCCAACAATGAATGTAACTGTACTGTATCCCTAAAATGTACCAATAAACTCAATTAAAGCTGAAAAAAAATAAAACAAATTAGAGCAACAACAGGTTTGGTACAGTTTTGAATATATTTATTCTAATTTCATCTTATGAACTCTCTATCACAGATAATTTAATTGAGTCAAATAATAAAACCAAAGCATGCCACACACCCACATACCTCAAATGTAGATTCTAGCCCAGGTCTCTTACATTTGAAGTACTTTTCCTCCCTTTTGCTACTCCCTAAGCACAAATGATTTAATTACTTTGCTTTTGAATTTCAACTGCCCAAATTCTTCAGAGCAGTTCATGCTCTCTGCCCTAATACAATTATCGTATGCAACTCTTCTAAAGTCATTCTTGCATTGATTGTCAATGGTATCCTCTGGCTGACTCCAATAGTTCGTAACTACGGTTCGCTTCAAGCTCGCCCAGGAGTGTAAAACTGGTCCCTTCTAAAATCTGTCCTCTGTGGTTGCATTAATTGGGTTCATTCAGGATTCTTCCGTTTTTTTGGTCCTTTCTTCTCTTTCTCGGGATATTTTTTCCTCTGTTCTGTCCTTGTCCTTCATCTATGAACCTCCAAGATAACTTGTGCAGTAGTTTTAATCATAAGCCTGTGCAGGTGACTCCCAAGCCCCCAGTTCTGTCAGTAACACCAACATTTCCCCTAGGTCCCTGCCCCTAAGTGTCAGGGACTCTTTGCCCCTCTCAGATCAGTTATTCTTTTCCAGCTTTAGCTCCACACCATTTTAATATGTTTCTGTGTTTATTTTCCCACTGAAGATGCCCAAATTTGTGACAGGATATGATGAATTTGAAAGGGAACACATTCTCCAATTACAGTTACTTTCCACTCCAGCTCTTTTAACTAATCCTAGCTTAAGCATCAGAAAACATCTCTGATCATTTTCATTTTCTCACTCCAGTGCCGTTGGTACCATTTCTTATGGAGTAAAACTGAATTATTACAATACCTTAAATCTCTGTTAAACATTTGTTTAGTAGGTACAAGAATATATGTCAAACAATCATCTCAATAAACACCTTTATAGGTATGATTTTACAATAATTTTTTATATTAATTAATGTGTACTGTCCCGATCTGACCATAAACTCCATGTGATCAAGGACCTCAAATTCAAGCATTCAGTAGAGGTTCACTGACTGAATGAATTTAAAAAATAAATGAAGCCTTCTTGTGTCATCTACACTACTCTTTTTACCCTTTGAAACCAAATAAATAGTAATTTTTTTACATCCTTAGCATATTACATATTTTACTTACTTAAGCCTGTGTTAAATTTGGGAAATGAGCTGGGTATTTAGCTCAGTGGTTCCACCGCCTGCCTTGCAAGTGCAAGGACCTGAGTTCTATCCCTGGTACCAAAAAAACAAAAAACAAAATTTGGGAAATGACTACAAATGAATTATAGCAAGATGACTTCCACTCCCGCTAAGGACACATACTAGACTATCTCAGGATTAATAATTTAATCTTCCTGATTGAGCAAGATTTCCTATTCTCTATCCTTTCTCTTGTTCATCTCTCTTATATCCTAGTTCTCTTTGGTTGGTCAAAACTGAATTCGTAAGAGTGCTCCCCTCCCAGGAACTCTAAGGGAAATTGACAACCATTTTTTTTAATTCCTTACTTATTTAATAGGACAAAATAGAACCCAGAAAGTGAGTCAGACAGAGATCTCAGTTTCCGTGGAATAATGGATAACAAAGATGAGGCTTGTGCTGAAGTAACTGTAATTCCCATGAGAAAGATACAGGTGGCACAAAAAATGTACAGCCAAACTGTAAAAAGAACTCAAAGTAGAAAAGTATTCATTTCAGCTGAGAGGATCCCAAAAGGCTTCATAAATAATTTGTATTTGGCACAGTTTATGAAAGATAAGTAAGATTAAGGTGTTCAGAAATGAGAAAAATGATGTATTCCAAGAGGAACAGAATTAACAAAAACGTACAAGTCTAAAATATCATGGGATGTTCACAAGGAACATTAAGTGCAAGAATTTAATTGTAATAATTAATATATTAAGATTATTACATTTTTAATATACGCAAGTATAATTATATTCTGTTTTAAAAGAAGAAAATTATTTATATAGAGTTCATTGGGTTATTAGGTGATTGTATTGGTAAAAGGACTGTTATAATACAAAGGACTATAATACGACTTCCCAAATACTGAACTTGTCACTGACCACTGTTTTTGTTTTCATTCTTTGTTATGGAATAAGGCTTAAATATTTGGGAATTTCAGGCTATATTGGTACACAGAGGGACTGATTTTGCATAAATATTGATAAATCAGATACAAATTTATAAAGCTAAGCAATGTAGACAATTGAAGTGATTGAAATCTCCCTTAGTCAAATTTTAGTTCAAATCTTGAATTTGGAGCTGAACATTGCTGCACTGACACTTTGTTTTGTGTTCCTTGTTGGGTGAGTTGTTATTTTAGTTGATTTTAGTTTAAGTGTCTTCCCTTTGGATGTGTGCTGTAAATCAGGCCATGGTAGTTTGCATTCCAGTGATGCCTTAGCTTGGCTGTACAAGTGTTATCTCCTGTAAATCCCACAGCTGTGTCTCTTCCTAACGACCACCAACTCTGTGGGACAGCTGTTGCTCTTAATTGACAGGAATAAAACAGATGAGCTTTCAGAAACTAGCCCAGATGATGTGCTACACAAAGAATTTACTTTTTATCCCCAAACTATTTGAAAGTACAAGAGAAATGTACATTTTTTCTGAACTATTTAAAGCTAGAAAAGGCAGGGCAAAAGGTTTCATCAGAAATACATTGAATCCCTCGTGGTCTCTCATCAGAATTCTACAGCTGAAAATACATAAAGCCAACTTGCTTATTCGCCAGTCTAAACCAGAGTCCCACCCCTAAAAGCACTGAAAAGCAATTTGAAATCTCTCGCCACATTTCCTTATAAGCTGACAAAAGAGAAATCTTTCATAAATCACAGTGAAGTTTTTAAAATCCACTCTTTCTTTTTTCCCCATTGAGTGTATTGGTACATTTTAGGGATACAGTACAGTTACATTCATCATTGGGATCTTGTACCTTTACATGACAGGTCTTGGCTCTCACTTTTGCCCCTGACCCCTGCCCTCCCTTCACCTGCTCCTCCCCTCCCCGTTTACAAACACTTTTAAAACCCACTCTTTCCATCTCATCCTACACACCGCACATAACACAGCAGCTACCCGAAGGTCTAGTAACTTCTTAGTGAAAGTGTGGATCCTGGACAAGAACCACCGGTATCACTTGGGAAGGTGTTTACAGTGCACTTCAGGCCCTACTTCAGATCTGTTGAGCCTGAACCCACACACCAACAAGATCTCCAGATAATTTGTATGCAGTTTATTTATGCTTCATTCAAAAGTCGCTGCTTTTGTCTATTGGTTCTGAAGCTTTGTTGTTTTGTACACAAAGCACCACATGAAACGGTGTTACAGTGTAGCTTCCTAAATCCCACTCACTCCAAGAGTTTGAGTCAATACGACAAATATTTCCATACCACTCTGATTTGCCATTCAGAACCTCAGGTGGTCTACTGACCACACTTTGATCTTAGTGCAAAACATCCAGTCTTAATTCATCTTGCCCTGCTTTTTTTCTGAATCCCTTTCCTTCTCTATTAATGTAGCTCAGTCAGGGATGTCAGATCTTACATGTCTGTGGGGTGACAGTAGGTGAATGTGTGCGGATCATTAACTTACAATTGTCACCTCATTAATCTCCTTGTAAATGCTCTTAGTGCTGGAATTCTCTTAGGTAACTGTTGCTCAAAACTTACCAAAGGCATACAGGTCAAACAAAAACTAATGGCTTATCTCTGAGAAAAAGAAAATAATTTGCTCTTACATCTCTTCCATGACTGAATCAAGGTAAAGGTTTAAAAAGTCAGTTTAGGCTTAATCAAACAAAGGAAATGTAATCAAAGAAAAATAAGAATTTGGAAAGTGCTGATGGAGACACAACCATGATGATAAAAATATAGATATATGAAGGTGGTGATGCGGTGGTAGAGACAGAACCCTGGACTTGGACTCACGGGGTAAAAGTTCAACTTATTTGTCCTATTCTAATAAGCACTGTGCCTTGAGTGTATAAAAATTTCAAGTTCAAGTTCTTATCTGTAAAATGCAAATAACACCTATAACTACTTGCCTTACAAAGCATTTGAAGTCAAACAAATTTAAATAATATTAAATATTAATTGTATAAATACTTGCTAAATAACTTAGATTGACACCATGGAGATAAATGAATGAACAAGGTACAGTTCTACTGTCAAAAAACCCACTTTTGAGTGATGGATACAAATACATAGAGAACAAGCTAGAAAAAGGAATTAATTAATGTACCATGATGCAAGTAAAATGAGGAGGGAAACTTGGAGAATGAACTAATGTTTAAAAAGAGGCAAAAAAATTGCTTATTATAAATTTGTAAGTTACCTTTCAAATATTAGTCTAATACTCTATGTACCATTTTAATATGAGTTAATTCTACTGGGAAAATGATATATAATGATTATAATAACATTTTTAATTAGTCCAACAAAAGTTGTATAGTGCTGGTTGAGTGAAAAGAAAGTTCTCATAAATGGAAAGTTTTACAGTTTAACAAGAGAAGTGTAAGGCAAGTTCAGAGGGTGGGTGAACATGAATTTTTCCATTTTCTGCATTTACACTCAGAGAAATTGAATTTACTGAATATTCAGCATTCTCTTCATTTTCCTTCCAAAGTAAGAAGATATTAAGCCTCCCATTTCAATACGAACTCACATTATAAGAAAAGGGAGCATCTGTTTTGCTCACTGTTGACCTATATCTGTTATATTAGTGGAGCTTAATAGCATTTGTGTAGTGAATAAATGAAAGTATAAGTGTCTATGATGCAAATAACTGGCCAGATATAAATGCTATTCTCCTCTTGGTGTGAATTGTCTATCTGAAGTGATTCAAGGTTGTAAATGAAGAGTAACTTGTGCAAATCGTGGGCATCTCCAAATTATAATTTGTACATAAACAATGAATTAGTACCTAGCTGTTATTCAAAGAAAGGCAACAGGATGTTAAGCTCCCTTGCTAAAGATTGGTTTTTTTTTATTCTTTTTATTGAGTTTATTGGTACAATCAAGGTATATAATACAGTTACATTCATTATTGGGATCCTGTACCTCTACATGACAAGTCTTGATTCTCATTTTTTCCCTCTGTCCCTGCCCTCCCTTCACCTTCTCCTCCCCTCCCCACTTACACACACTTTATTTCCATTTTTTCAGTTTCTCATATTTTTTCCTCTCCCTTATTACCTTTCCCCCACCCTTCCCACTTTCCCTACACCTTTAGCCCTTTACTTCCTATTTTACATTATTAATTATCTCATTAGGATCTTGTGTACTATTATAGTTTTTCACACCAGAGAAATTATTCACTAAAGGTTTTATTTAGCTACTACGCATTTTACTTGGTTTCATATATACTTCTATTTATCCCCTAAGAGTACTGTTGGTAATACACAGAGTTAAATAACATTCCCAAGGTGGATTTCTGTGACTTTTCATCTTCACACATTTCTCTCAGTAATGTTTTTTTCTGACTTTCATATCTTGCATGATATAACTTCCAGTGTCTCTTCTCACATATAGAATAAGAGTGTTGGGCACCATGATGATGGAGCCTTTCCAAATGTAACTTCGCTAAAATGCTCCTTCCACTTTTAAAGAAATCATCTTATGAAGAATCTTTGGAAAACAGATAGTTTAAGTAGAGACTTGAAGAACTGTGCCATTGTTTATTTTTCATCTTAATTTTATGTAGTTTTCTATTTAAAAATAAGAAACTACCGAACAGCTTTTGTTTAAAAGGATATCATGAGTAAGTGTATAGGGCCATACCTATGTTTACCGTAGATCCTTCCCTTTATTGGAGCATAATTTAAAGGATAGTTTGTCTCATATCACTTCTTACTTTCTGACCATATTCTCAAAATCCCAGGGATATTTATGTAAGGAAATAGTCATGAGAGACAATTATTATTTCTTCTTTTCATAAACAATCTTAACTCAGAAATCTTGTCACAGGAAGTTTTCAGAGAAAATTACCACAATAATATCCCTACACACATACATACATACCACACTCAACAAGTGGCTAATGAAAACTAGTATTTCTAAAATCCTTTCACAAGAACACAGTATGGAACAATAAAACGATTTAGGAATAAATGTGTAGGTCCCAGTTCTCAGTAAAACTCATAGATCTCAAGAGGCAAGCACAGAAAATTTGGCAGATTGTCTACAAAAATGGCCACCAACAATTTCTTAAACTGTTTTTCAGTCAGTTTCCACCTGTCTGTGATTCTGGGCTGGTCTTGTCACTTGTTTAAACAACAGAATCAAGAAAAAGTATCAGTTTTGGTCTTAAGAGGCCTTACAGCTCCCACTTTTACCTACTTGAATGGAGAGCAACCACTACAAAGTCAATTATGCCTGCAGCAGGAGAGGCTACATGGAGAGAGGACCCAGAAGGTCTAAGGGTAAGAGGACCACCTGGAGTCCAGACATTTTATCTCCTAACTGAGGCTGCCTGTCACCGTCCGCACTCACTAGAGGCCGCCCCAGCCAAATCACATAGAACAGAAGACTCGCTCTTCCACAGGCTGCGCAAATAGCAGAATCCTGAGCAAATAACTAAAACAACCAGTTCCTAAAACAAATAATAAACAGCAAAGTCAGTAGATAGCTATATCAGTGGATATTTGAAGTGGATATTGATGTAGTGAAGTATATTAAACAACTCGATCAAATCCTGAGGGCTGTTGGCAGGGAAGTGAGATCTGAGTAGAATTCCTGCCTTGGGAGAGTCCCATCCAGTTGTAGAGAAGCTCACATAAACAAACCACTGGCAGAAAGCACCCAGGAGCTGTGTTAAAGGGTCACATGTGGTGTCAAGGGAGCCTGCAGACCGGTCTCTCTCTTTCTCTCTGTCTCTCTCTCTCTTTCTGTGCCTCCAATGGTGTAGCCTATAAAATGACTGAAATTCCAGTGACAAATAGATAACTAAAAACAAAAATGTGTGTATCTTCTTTCTTTCCTTTTTCTTGCTACAGACAGATTCTAAATAAAAATAGTTGTTTATCTTTATTCAAATATAATTCTCAACATTCTTAATTAGAGATATAAAATTTTTTTTGATTTATTGTGGAAGAAAAATGGGACACTTTTTTTTTCTACTGACATTCATGACTCTAAATGTCAAGCACATGAAACAACTTTTATGAAAGTAGATAAAGGCAGCAAATAGCTTATCGTCAGCATTAGATGACCTGGCTGATAAAACTAAAACGGAGTAAGACTAGTTAGCCTCCTTGGTTGCTGCAATGTTTATATTTTTGTTTCCACTTTGTATTAATTCTATCTAGATTTGCAACTGTAAAGTTCAGGCTTTTGAAGTGATCTGACATCCAGAAGAAGCTACTAAAGAGTCTAGGTACCAAAGCCAGAGCTTTGGGGTTCAGTACTTTTCCTCCTCTCTTCATGTGATATTGCACCTACGTCCTTTTGTTCTTGGAGTTGAGACACAGAATCTCATGCAGTAGGAAAATGTCACATCCTGCTTAAATCAGTGTCATGGTTCTTGAAGGGAGCTGGCTGTTTGAGCTCTAGTGCTGAGTGCTTTATACCCATCACTTCACAACGTCCTCAAAACCCCTTCTGGGTTTGGTATCAACATGTCCATTTTTTAGATGAAGAAACTAAGAAAAATGACTGGTTGCCTTTTCCAAGGACACCGATAATCTTGTCTGTCTGAGTCCAAATTCCATGTTCTGGAACTCTATGGTATAGTTTCTCCCTAAGGTATTAAGGGATTCATTTCATTTCTAGAATACCAGTACAATCTATAAACTTAAAAAGAATATTTTTAACCAAGTCAGAAACATTGGCATAAAAGAGTGTGCATTTGACCTGTGGTTTGAGATGACTAGAGTATGTGATGAAAATAATCAAAAGCATATAATACAGAGGAGGGACAGAATCAGGTAGAAATAGCCTTAAGTTTTGGAACTTGTAGGACTCTGTTTGAATCATTCTTGCTATTTTGTGACCTTGAGCAATTTATTCAGGTTCTCTGATCTACCATTTCCTGGATTATCAAACAAAAACATTGGTTCTTGATACATCCCCCAGGTCATGAAGAGTGATAAAGAGTGTAATGTATGTAAAAGCGCCTAGCACAATGTTGCCTCATTTTTGATACTCAGAAATAGCAGCTTCACTTGCCACAGAGACTAGAAAAAAGAAGAATGTTTTTAAACTTCCATCACCTGCAAATAAAGATCTCTGGTTTGAAAGTTCATGAACTCTATTCCATAGTCATAGAAATATCTTCCAGGAAAGCCTGAAGGACATTTGCTCCAAGTTGTGCTAAGAACATATTTGGAACATCACGCTGGTGAAATAGTTGTGGATGAGGGCAGTACACGCACTTAATTGGCTCTGACCAGAAGATCAAGGTGAGCGAACGCAATTGGCCTGTGCTCTTTCTCACAAGTTAATTTATAAAGGTCTTTTGACAAAGTCACCATGCTTTTCCAATGTGCACACTGCTTCTTTGCTACTCTGTATGAAGGCATTTGTAAATTATTCTAGTTATCTTTAGAATACTTAAAATTGCTCTCTGGCATTTATATAATCAGCAAGAGATAATCATATGATCTTTTTTTTAACAATGAGCCACTTCCTGTTCATTATACTTATTATGTTTATTTATGGCATAAAATCCATTTTCTCTGTAGAAGGTCACCTGTGGGTTGTTATGGAGGATTTCTTTACTCCTATTTAAACCACTTTACCAGTTTTTGGCATTTGTATGACTGTTGATTAATTATGGTCCTGTCTCAATCATTTATGGAAGAAATAATAGCCTATGGTTCCTTTTACCAGCCATTTGGGTTATTCATAGCTCAAAAACCTGACGCAAAATTTCTAAGTTCTTATGTACTCAGAGGTTGAAGCAGATAATCCATACCTATGCTGCATACACCCACTCTTCTCAGAGGAAAGCCAAGTGTTTAAAGCTAGAACCCTTGACACCAGAAACCTAGAGTGTTAAAAGTCCCCAGTCACATGCTGCACCAGCGTTTACACCCGTTTAGAAATGAGACACATCCTAAATATACTCCATGGCCCTTACACCGCCGGCTCACTTTTCTTTTGGGGGGGCGGGTACCCAGGATTGAACTCAGATCCTTGTGCTTGCAAGGCAGGAGGCAAAATCACTGAGCTAGATCCCTGGCCCATGCCTTCTCACTTTTAGACACAGACTACTTCCTTTACTAGCTATCATGAGATCAGACCTCTCATTCTCCTTGCCCCTAATATGAAAAGCTAAAGAAAGCTCCTATCCAACAAATGAACTTGTTGCCTATTACTGAGGAATTGGTGGGGGTGATGCTGTGCACCCATTTATTTTCCACGTAAATTTTGTACAAGCCTAAAATCCTTTCATTCAATGTGCCTCAAGAGGATGATGGGTCCCTCCATTGCTTTAAGGATGATCCTTGAGTGGCTTCAGCCAATCAAGAAAGCCCATTTTCATTTACTTGCTGCCCCAGTGCAGGCCAAGTGTAAGGAGACCTGGGGTTTTCTAAAAAGAAGATTCTCACCTCTCCACTGATGTGTTCTCCCTGATGGATGTGTATAAAGGTCATCTTGCATTGAGAGGAGCCAGCTGGAATTGAGTTGCTGGATCCTAATTTGTGCCTTCAATTTTTTTTTTTTTGAGGGGGGATTAAAGTGAGCAAAAAACAAAAAATTATAATCTCAGCAGTTTGAGCCATGTTCTCTGTTACTTGCAGCCAAACTATTCCTAACTCTGTCCATCACTTTGACCGCATTTACAGAGTAACCGTGCCGTGACGTGGTATTGTGCTCTCTTTGTGCACTTGCTTGTCTACCACACTTCCCTATACATGGAAACGTTTCCCTGAGTTCCAAAAGCAAATATGGTGAGTTATGCCAAAAAAGTTATTAAGGAAATTTAGAGTTTTATGGGTGTTAAAACATTATCTTGATTTTTACTGTCCTCATGAGGTTATGGGCTAGTTATATTTGTATCTCCATTCCCTCTTTAAGCAATAACCTGCCAGCGTTCAGTAAACACCTTATCAGAGCCTAGCTAGAAGTAGAGAGAATGACTGTCTATAGCTTTCCTTTTCACACATTTACGCCACAGTGACCATCCCAGTCAGGAGCTCCAGAGTCCTCTTGTTTGTTTGTTTGTCTGTGTGTTTCTTGTTGGTGTTTGCAAGGCCAGAACCCAGAGATTTCAAGTCAGGAGCATGCCTCGTCACACTTACCTTCACAATGGCTTTGAGGAAGCTCTGCTGCTCTTTAAGCAAGGAAGCTCTTGCTGACTCTGTGGCATCTCATAGGCTTGGCCCTCGGGAATAATTTCTGTATTATTAACTACTTTCTGCCCTTCTCCCTGCTTAAAATTTTTTTGTCTTCCAATTGAGTAAACTTCTATGTTTTAATTTTTTTCTATCATTCTCTTGTGTCACTTAATCGCCTTTTACTGCTTGAGTGTGGGCTACATGCATCCATTACCCTGGCTCTAAGCCCTTTCACTGTAACTTTTCTCAGGGATTTCAAAACCAAGGAGATTCTTGGTGCCCCTTTCTTACTAGTTTCACATTGTTGGGAGGGACAATAAGGATAATGCAGGTGGAATTTCATGCCTTGAAAAGAAATGCATACAGGCTACCATCCTCATATAACTCATCCATGTGTTTTGATAAAACCAACCTTCGCAATCAACATTAGTTGACCTTTGGAGTTTCTTTTTTCATCTTCAAAAGGACAGAAATAACCAACAATTATGTTTGCTCCTTCAACTTTCTCAAGCTACCAGCCATTTGTAACTTAACAGATGATCATCAAAATTTCTTCCTGAGGGCCAGGGATTTAGCTCAGTGGTTCCGCTGCCTGCTTCACAAGTACAAGGACCCAAGTTCGATCCCTGGTACAAAAAAAAAAATCCTCCTGAATTGAAGAGTACTTTTTACTTTTATTTTTACATCACTCATAAGGGCATTGATTCAGTGTTGTTCTCCCCGGTGCGCATATGAGCCCAATGAGCCAGCCATCGTGCCATGCCACAGCTATCCTGCTATGTCCAGCTCTGTTTTCACAATGCCATCATAGGCACCTAAGAGACATTTAATCAACATTCGAAAGAGGGAGAGGTGGGAAAAATGGAGGAACACTGAAGGCGCAGAATTGGCTCATTGCTCAGGCGTATCGTTCACTTGTCCCTATTTAACAAATTACTCCAGCTAGCTACTGACAACAACACATATTTATGGTCTTACAATTTCTATAATTTAAAAATCTGGGTATAGCTTAACTAGGCCTTTTGGTCAGGATTCATATTCGTCTCAATGTAAAACAGGATCAGATTCATTTCCAAGCTCACTCAGTGGCTGTTCGCCTTTCAGTTTGTTTGACTACCAACTTGACTCAGCAACTGGCTGGCTGGTGGCCGGAGTCTGCTCACCCTGACCTACTTGCTTCTCAGACCTCCCCACAGTGCAGCTTATGACATGGAAGCTGGCTTCATCAGAGAAGTGGAGACATCCAGAGAGTGCTTGCTGGACAGAAATCACACTCTTGTAATGCAACCTCACTATTATACCATCACTTTTGTCATATTCCACTTGTTAAAAGAGAGTCACGGGCCCATCCCACACCAAAGGAGAAGAGATGAGTGTACAAAAAGGCACAAATATTCGAGATGGGACTCATTTGGGAGCCCTTTTTTTTTTTTTTTTTTTTT
>NW_022900927.1:51924871-51962510 GCF_012274545.1 Fukomys damarensis | reverse complement strand
TTTGGTACAGGGGATCGAACTGGGGCCCTTGGGCTTGCAAGGCAGGCCACCGAACCGCTGAGCTAAATCCCCTGCCCTGGGAGCCATCTTTGAAGGCAACTTAGAACACACAGGCATGCAATCAAAACCAGGTGGAGTCAGTTAAAAGAGTCATCTATTAGTTAGAGTTGGGCCAAGGTAGACTATTGCATCCTTCCCACAATAGAGAGAATTACTCTCAATAGCTGTAATAATAAATCAATTTAGCAAGTGTACCTTAAAGCAATGATTCTGTATTCAAATGGCATCTAACTTATAGGGACTGGATTTAATAAATAAAATAAAACCTAACATTTTCTTAGGTGAGTCTTTTCTAATACATCCCAGAAGTGGAAATGATTAGACATTGGCAAATGAAGAACTCTGAACAGGAGACCACATTCTGGTAGAAAGTAAGTGTGCTATGTTCTCCTTATTTTTCCTGACCCACAGGACAGGCTGTGTGGTCTGTAAGAGAAAAACATGTAAATGTAGGCAAAAGTCCTGAATAAACCAAGGAAAGTATCTGTGGGTGGCTTAAAATGGGCGAGTCTTTTTCCATGAAGAGTTGGGTGTGCCACAGTCTTGACCAGCAAATACATGCTACCAGATCCATCTAGAGCTCTGCAGTTTAATTACAAATAAGCAACCAGGATATTATTATGTACTCTCTAATCTTAAAATCTTTTTAAATCATTGCCCTTCTTGATTCTCTCTGGAATCTGTTAGACATCTGAAGGAAGCCAAAATGAGCAGTAATAAGAAAGTCTTAAAAACTTTCTGATGGTATGCCACTTTAATTCTTCAGCTTCTTCAGAACCTATACACCAGGAAGCAAAGAAATGGAGCATCACCATGTGCCCTACGGCCCTGAAAATCCTTTGGCTGCTGTCAAGGTGCTTGGAATACTCTGAAGGCTTTATTATAATCCACCTGTCCTCCCAAATTCTGAATTGCTTTTATTCAAGCATATTCAATGTCTGCCTATAATACAATGTCACTGAAAAGAGAAAAGACATGATCTGCTTTTTATAAAAACCCAAACTAAACCTCCAACCTGCTAATTCAGGCAGAATGTAAGAACTATGATAGGCCAGACAGCAAAATTCAACAGGCCAAATAATTACTCACATTTCCATGAACACATTCTTTGTGTACAAAGGCTAAATTTATTTGAAGAGCTGATGTCACACTATCCACAAGACTGCGTCATGGTGTGTCTTACAGCAGAGAAAGCACCATTACTTACTAATGGCCTTGCTTTCTGAAGGGTTTGTCTTATCCATGTTGGTTACCACTATGGAACAGCATGAGTTACAAGCTAACCAGTCTTTTATATACTCTCCACTCAGAAGAGCAATTTCACTGCTAAATCGCAAGATGACAGCCAGGCTATTAACTTAATGATTCAGGATAAAGTTCCTACCAGGTGAAAGCATCTGTGAATAGCAGGGTAACAGCAGTACTATCAGCCTCTCCGGATCCACTTTCAAGCTTGTCTTGAACAGAACCCATTCTACAGACAACAACGATCTTTCAGGGACCAGATTGGTCTATGCTCAAACTCACGTGCTGGAACGCTACTTCCAAGAAAGCACACATATAATAACTCTTTCTGTTTCTTTCTCATAAGGAAAACCCAAGGCATATTAAAAATAAATATTAAAAATAAAGAACCATTTAACTTACATTCAACAGTGTACATTTAAATATTGGGTTCCCAAGCAATATTTTAGAAAAGAGCCTGCTGGTCAGTCTGCAACTTTGTGTTTTCCACTAGTTTGTAAGTTCTCTAATCTGCCCTACATAGATTCTCCTTGTCTGGAGTTGAGAAAGTTGAATATCTTTAGGCACAAGAAAAATAAAAGTCAAACTGGTGCAGCATACCATGACTGAATTAATCTATAGCTATTTAAAATGTACAATCAAGTAAAATTTTAATATAGAAAAATCAGATATCATTTACTATTTCTAAACTCCAGTTCATCGCCTATAAATAGGAATAGTAACTCCTTTCAACCATGGAGAGAAGTCAAGATCCACTCTCCAGCACAAAACTCTAGATTCACTTCCTTTATCTCCCCACCCCCAACCCTTCAAAACAGAATGGCACACTGGGGACACACAGGCACTGTCCCCCGGGCAGAGCTGAATAGAATTCTCACTCTGCCCCTCAGTAGCTCTGCAAACATGAGTAGTTGATTTAATCTTTATGGGCCTCAGTGTTCTCTGCTGTGGATCAAAGAGAATCATCTTACCTGGCTAGATTTGAGGAGAAATCACAGTCCAAAGAAGTAAGACTCGCCAGGACTGACATAGAGAAGACATTCAACAGTTGAACTGTAGATTCCAAAAATCAGAGCCAGCATTTCTGCTCTGTGAGTGCTATTCCATTCTCTCTTCTTTTTAATTAATTTATTTACTTATTCCTTTATTATTCTGTTCTCTTTTGCTCATGTGATTCTCACCAATTCAGGGAAACTGACAAAATGAATGTTGAAACATACCTTGGTCTGAACCCTGGGAGTGTGAAGACTATGATGCTAAGAACATCGTCCTGGGTACTGCAGAACTGGGAGTACAGATGGTAAAGGTTTTCCAAACTACAGTGATACTTGCCCTTTACCACTGATTACACAGAGAAAATGTTTCGTGCCTTTATTATTTCCAAATCCCACAAGTAATTACTATGTGATTAATGTGCTTGGAATTATGCTATAGATTTAATAGTAGCATCATTGTTTTTTGTCCAGCAAAAGACAACAATAAGATCTATATCCATTATTAAAGAGCTCCTTTCCCCGCTTAGAACTGTAGCAAGTAATCATGGCTCTATCAAGATGGTGATAAAACAACATTAGCATATCTTCGCTGGAATTACTTTGAAAAAATTGCTTTTACCCAGAAATTTCACATCACGGCAGCCAAGCCACAGCCTCAAGACACCTCAGCACTCAATAGGTATTCTTAATGATGTCTAAATGAGGAAAATTTTACTTAGAGAACATCCTAGAGTTCATAAGCATTGCCGAGTGGAGGAGGCAAGTCCAAGCGATCAGTTTAGAGTACTTCATCTACTTAGCAACAGTGGGCAGAGGATGAAGAACCTTGGCCCAGTGTGATAAGATTCGGGTCTCTGGGTTATTGTTCAAAGTCCTTCAGTCTAACAAATGAATGCCAAAATGTTTCTCTTCCGAATTCCCAAATGTTTGTGCAGAATGTTCTAAGGCCTGCCTGAGGCTCCCAGATGTGTGCTAGCATATCATAAAACTTGGTTTTCTCATATGATGGATGAGAATAATGAGCTTGAAGTGACAATAAAAGTAAATGCTCTTTATAATTAATAAAGCCCAATAAAACCCACACAGTAGTATTGTTATTTTCTTCATTTATTGATACAGATAAAATGTTACTGGAGCTATTTGTATACCTCGTCTAATTACAAAGCCTTGAATGCCAGACTTCAGGGGTTCAATTATGAAAGGATACATTCTGTTTTGTTTTTAGTCGAGAATGGTGTCATTTCAATTGAATTTTTAGGAAGATTAACAATAGCAGGAAGGAACATAGGAAGGATGCTTCTTTGTAAACTTTTTATTATCATAGTGCAGTACGTGATGATTACCTTTATCACCGGAAGTTTGTACATGTGCAGAACATGTATTAATTGGTTTTTTCCCCTTCCCCTCTCAACCCTGCTTCCTCCAACTCCTGTTCCACTTCCCATCTGCAAAAGCTCTATTTCCATTTCTTCTTTAATCCTCTTTTTCATCCCTTTTCCCTTCCCTCCTCCCTTTGTGCCATCTCTTTTACACCTCCCATTTGAAAAAGATTTCCCTCCTCTTTTAAGGAATGGTGATTCTTTAAAAAGGCTTTTAAAGCATCTTTTTTTCTCTCTCTCTGCAAAGAAACCAACCCTTCCCGTAGCATGTGACTGTTACTCCCAAATATCATGCCAAATTCACAAGCAACTTACTCAGCCGCTCCATCAGTAACCCGACACGCCCTTCCTCTCATTAATCAGGGAGCGGAATTCAGCCTGAGTGTCACACAGTGGCCCAATGGCCAACAGAAGGGGCAGAGTCACCGTGACAAGAGTGGGCAGCTACCCAGAGGTACAGCACAGTCACTGCTGAGAAGTGACAGCCATGCATCTGACCTGGTTTGCAGCAAGCAGGGAAGGAATAGCGTCCATGAAGCAAAGGAAAGCTGCAAGCTGGGAGTCAAACAGGCAGCTCCGCAAGCAGGAGGGACAGCCAGGGACAGCAAGGGTCACTGTAGGGCGGGGTGCCCAGCAGGGAGGATGCAGAGCACTGGGGACACTTCGGTCTTCTCAGCAGCAGTTATCTGCGTGGGGGAACGTGCCATCTGGGTGAGCATTTTTATTGGTGATGTTTGTCATTTTTGCTCTTTTTTAATATAAGAAGCAAAGATCCATATATGGTAAAGACATGGACACATGCACACTCACACGCATTTTGTTCTTTAAAACACAGATTTAATGACTCCACTGAACTCCACACAAAGTTTTCTTGAATTTATAGCTGATGCCAGCTTGGCAAGAAATCATTTGCTTTCATAACTTGGTGGGATATTTTCAGGTCACAATGTATCCTTTTGTTTTAAAGATCACTTCATTACATACATCAGTGCGATGGCATGTTTTTACTTTCTGGGCTCAGCTGAAGCTAAATTTTTAACAAAGACAAAATGGAAAAGTAGAGCACTATTAAAATACAGAATTCATTTCCTTATTGGCTTCTGGTCTGTCTTAACCCCACCTTGGGAATTACCTATTGCAAAAGAAAAGATTTTTGTTTCCCTTTGGGGAGACTTAGTAAATAACAGATTTGTCAAAGCCAGATAACTATCTGCTCCTGTTGAACCACAAAAATCAAAATGACATTTTTGAATCCTCTCCTACTCACTTCTGCCGAAATACTGCACCAGCCTTATGCCAACCTTTGGCAGAAAGACCTGAGACATTTCCTTTGCCACAGACACTCGTGACTCTGCCAAATCTGAGGAGATCGGTACTATCAAAATATCTGACGCTTCGTTTTCCTATCCTTTATTATGCAATAGCAACTTTGGATACCCGTTAACTATATATGTCCCTAAAAAATATTTTCTAGATCTATTGGTTTGTTTTACAAATAGAAAAATAACAAGGCCCTCCAAACCCTTGTTTCTTCATAGAAAAGCCTCTCTTTAAAATTATAATATTAAATGAAAATATCTTTAGAATAATCTGAAAATATGACTTCAGGCCTCCATAACAAAATACCATAAAATTAGTAACTTATAAATAATGGAAATGTATTTCTCACAGCTCTGCAGACTGAGAAGATCTAATCCAAGACCAAGGAGCTGGAAGATTCAAGGTCTGATGAAAACCTATCTCTATAAACACTTTACCTTCTCATTTTGGAAGGAGTGAACTAGCTGTCTATCATAAAGGCAATAATAACAATCATGAAGCTTCTACTTTAAGATCTAATTACCTCCCAAAAGACTCCCTCCTAATACCTTTATGGTATCAGTTAGAATTTCAAACCATGAATTTTGTTGGAAACACAAACAATCAGGCCATAGAATATTCTAATCCAAACAGCTAGATTGTCAGACATGGGTGATCTTGGGAACATGATTAATGCCTTCATGGTTGACCAACCTTGATAAATATGCTGTATCTTGATTACATAGTATTATCAAAGTTTTAATTTTTCTTCACAAGACATACTCCTGGATTTACTAGGAAACTGTCTTAGCTAGTGGAACAAAAGCTTGCGTTTCAATCCTCTGACCTTTTTCCATAAAGAGGTGAAAACCAAGAATCTAAAATCAATCACACTTTCACTCGAGGAAGTTTTAAAGATACTCCAATCCAGTCTCGGGATGGCTTGTAATATCATCACTGTTACACTGACACTGATGGTAACTGTAGTACCAGCTACCACTCTATAGTAGCAAATGCATTTGCTAACACTGTTTCTCTTGAGCCTTTCATTCATTAATTTATTCAACTACAAGATATTTATTGAATCATTGCTATATGCCAGACATGGTTCCAAATGCTAGAGGTAGAGAAATCAAGATATTACTTCAAGTCACTCATAATATAGGGAAAACAATGTCAAAGAAATGTATGGATATTCATAATGGATATTGATCAAGTATGTACATCAAAAATGCTCCACTTGAAAGGAAAAGTGGCTGGTATTATTGCTAGAAAGTCCACAGAGCAAATGAGAGTTTCATATTCCAAGTGAGGCCTGAAGAACGAGTGAGGTAGGCTGGATATCTCCTATTTCAGCCAACAAATATTTCTTCAGTGCCTACTCCATGCCAGGAACTGAGAATTCTACATGAACAAATGAAAAATCCCCACCCTCGTGAAGCTTTTATTATGCTGAAATAAGACATTAAGAAAAAAGAATAGGCCAAATAAATGTTTATTCAGAGGACCACAAGATTTATATTAGAGAAAGGACCAGGAGTGTCAGGGACTGAAATTTTTAAAAGGGTAGTAAAGAAGTTTTCTCTTTAAAATGATATTTGAGCAGAACCCTGAAGTAAAGAAGAGAACAGGCCATTCAAATTTTAGAGAAAGAACATTCCAGGCAGAGAAAAGTCTGGGAAAAACTGAAAGAGGACCACGATGAGGTAAAGAGACCAGTCAGGAGGCTACTAAAGAAATGCAGGCTGGGTATAGGTCTTGTTCCAGCAAGGCATCAGAAAAAATGTGAGAATTGGTCAGTTTCTAGATATATTTTGAATGTAAAACCAACAGGAAATATTGGTAGAAAGGATGCAGGTAATGAGAAGAAGGGATTTAAATATGTTCTTGATTTTAGCCAGAGGTAGGATAGAGTTATCTCTTTAAAGCTTAGCTTATTTAAGGGAGGAAGAAATGTTTTAAGCATATCTTAGGATCTGTGCAGATGAGAGAAAGTAACTAAACACGAATGTAGCATGATGTCTTGCACCCTAAAAAGGCATTTTGACACATTTAATCCTTTACTTTCCAGTACTGGAAATTGAACCCAAGGCTTTGAACATGCTAGGCAAGTACTCTAGCAACTGGGCTATATTCCTAGTCCTCTCCAAAATTTAATAATAACAAAAATCCATTCTCAGAAAAGAAAAGTCAGAGTGAAAGATCTATGCTGAATAACTCAGAGACAAGCAAGATAACATGCCCAGTGATATTAAGGGTTGCACATATTCCCCGCCCATCTTCTAGGTAATGCCAAACTAAATGGTAAGAATTTAATCTTAGGGATAGACTATGACCTCACAGGAGTAAACTGGGTAAGTAGTCATAAATCAAATATAGCTACCAACAACAGAAAATATACAAAGAAAAATAACAAATTGGATAAAATTCATTACCATAGGAATGCCAAACATATGGAATTGGGAGAAAGTTCTCACATTGGACTGAACAAGTAAAATATAAATACAGAAAAACATTGCATATGAAAAGGAAAATACCCTGAACCAGAAGTTGAAAGGTCTGGGTTTTTTTTTTCCTCATGTTGACCTGCAAGCAATTCAGTTTGCTCATAACTTTCAGACAAAGATGTTTTTATCCCCAGGAAATATACTGATGTGTGAAAGAGTAAAAATTAAATATTGCAGTTAAAATGGTATTAAAATTTCAATTGATTGTATATAAAAGGTTATTTTAATTAAATAAATATGACTATGTTATGGAGTAGAAAAATAATTCTTTAAAATGTTGCCTCTTGGTTAGCCTTTATTTATTGATACCTACAAGGTCCCACCCAGTCACTATTCTAAGGCAAAGGGCATAGAGCGGTGAGCAGGATCGTCACAGGCTCTGACTTCGTTGAGCTTGGTATCTTACCATGAAGATAAATAGTGGACAAACAATTTGAACTTCTAGTAACGCTCTTCACTTGTGGCAGGTCCCAGAGTAATAAGGGTGGAGATTACACACTTTCATGATTCTAATCCAAGGAATGTTTGGGGGAAACATTTAATAAAGACTAACAGGGTATGGATCTCAGTTTGGAATGGGAAAAGTATTTAACAGAGCCATCAGGAAGCAACCTGCAAGAAAGACTAAAACTTGCCAAAATTATTTTAGGGGAAATGCTATGAAGAAAGGTAGGGGCTAGAAGAGCCATCACTCTTGGTGGAAGTCTGACTCAGTAAAAGAGATGAAAGATGAGCTGGATGAAAAGTTACATGGGAGCATCCAAGTTTGTCTAAGAAAGATCTGTCCTTAAGCCAAACCTAGCCTGCCTTATCCCTGCTACCCTCTGTTAATAGCTGTGAACAGTTCGCAGGAGTCGTGGGCTTTGTGTAAAAGAAGAGAGAGATGTCACAGCATGGCAGCTGGGTGTTTGTGCTGTGCTGCTGGGACTCTCTGGTCAATCACTCCAGGGGGTCATCTTTGGGTGCATACTTGCAGCTGATGAAAGAGCTTTCTTTTTTTCTCTTAGTGACCATAAATAAATATGACCATAAAATAAAATAAAAATGACCATAAATAATTTGGTTGACTCCAGTCTCAGACACTTAATAATTTTGTGACACTGGACAAATTACTTGTAAGTGGATTATAAGAGTTAAATGAAATAATAGCTGTAACATGCATTGAACAGCTCTGCATCAGTCAGCTTTTCTGTCACTGGGAGAGAACACCCAACACCCACAACTTAAAGGAAGAAAAGTTTAATTTGGCTCCTGGTGTCAAGGGATTCAGTCCGTCATTGGCTAACTCCAAGGGAGAAGCATAATGGTTGAAGGGAATAGTGGAAAAAGATGTTCAGTGAGTGCATGGTGGATAGGAGCAGTAAATAGTGTCAGAGAGGAAGGGCCAAGGGACCATCAAGTGGCTAAAGATCATGCCTCCATGGCCCAGCCAGACATACTAGAAGTAAGCTTTTCTAATCCCCTAGGAGGATCCCAAGCCAATCAAGTTGGCACAGTTAAACTTAACCCCCACAAATGCATAGAAAGTGATAGACATAGTGGTCAATAAATATCAGCTCTACCCTCTTTCTTCTTTAGCTGTAAAATACATTAATTCTTTCAACATGTATTGTTGAGGATCTTCTATATGCAAGATAAGGAAACAGCAATTATGCAAAAGGCCTAAGGTATAATCTCTGCCCTCAAACTGGATTTACCAAACAAACAAACAAATAAACAAAACGGTAAGCACATAAAGCGCAACTAAAGCAGGAGCTTCACCGGGAGAAAGGAGTACTTCATTTTACTACTTGAATAGTCGCTGACATTCCTATTAAAGTTTCTTTCTCCTTCTCAAATGTGATTGTATGATATGTGAATGACAATGTTTGTGAGCAATGTAAGATTTATAAATAGAACTCTGCAAAGACTCTTAGTGAATCAGTGAGCTTTTTCACCACTGGGACAAAATAATTGGAATGCACAGTTTAAAGAAAAGACTCATGTTGGCTCATGGGTTCAGAGGGACTAGACTATGGTTGGCCAGAGCCAAGGTAGAAACATCATGGCGAAGGAGTTGGCAGAGGAAAGCTGCTAAATCCATGGCAGCCAGAAAGCAAAGAGAGAGAGAGAGAGAGAAAGAGGAAAGAACTGGGGACAAGATATGCCCCACAAAGTCATGCCCCAGGACATACAGTACTTTTTCTAACTGTGGTCCACCTCCTAAGCCAATTTAGCTATGAATTTGTCAATGAATCTCATGAATCTTATTCATGAGATTATGCCTTCAATACAGAAGTCTTATTTAAATGTAATAGTGGTATACCAGTGGCACAGCTTTATTAACCCAGCCCCATACCATATGGATACCTGGTTTTTTTCAAGACTTTATGCTGTCCTTCCACCCCTCCTATCTGAATTATCTGCAAGTTACATGAAAAGGATCCTGAGTGTCAGTTTGCCTGCAGAATGTTCCCCAAAGACCTTTCAAGACCTTCTCCTTGGCAGGGCAGAGAACTTGCATTATTACTTCAAGCATGTGAATGTGTACTTAGTATATCCAGATGGTCTGTGATCAAAATTAATTTAGATATGGCTTCAGTGATGCAAGAAATTTTTTTTCGATGAACACAGACAATTCAATGCATGTTCTGGGAGAAATATCTGTAATAATAATTAATTACATAAGGCTTAATTGGAGCTAACAGAACCAGGTTCCATTCTCAGCAGGGTTAAAGTCTTGTTCATTGATGTCGCCTTCCCTGTCTAGTTCTCTTGTCCACATGTACGAAGTCTGTGCGGAGGACACTGGGAATGGAAGGGGTGAAGAAAGGGAACTATTATCTACTGGACATCTCAAGTGTGCTGAGTACTAAAAGTTAAGAGTTTCACTGTTATGACCTCCATCATCAAACAACCCTTTAGAGTAGAACCATTCATTCCTTCAGACATCAATTCAACAAATTCTTAAGAGCCTGTTTGAACTAGACATTGTGTGAGACAGGGGAATAAATAGAGCTAATCGTCTCTGTGTAGTATGATCACTTTTTCTCAGATGAAGACACTTAAAGCTTGAGGGGATAAGCTACAATTGGTAGTCAGGGGTGGAGACCCTGCATAGAGTCTTTCTGAATCTAAAACACAGAGTTCTTTACCAGTTTTTTTCAATAATCTTTTTCATATTCATGAAAGTTCCATTTACCTCTAATCCTTCCTAGACCTTTTTTTCCTGTTCAACTGTATGAAATATCTTTTGTCTTATATCTTTCAGCTTTGCAGAGCCCGACAACATTGTAATAGGTAAGATAAACTATCCCTTCCCTAAACACCAATCATCATCTGGTTGAGTGTGATAGTCCCCTGCTGAGATGCTCCACTAGTTTCTCTGTAGACTCCATTTTCCAGATTCTGTGAGTGCTGAAGTTAAATAAAATGTATGAGATACAAAACTCATAGCCACTTGATCCCATCATTCAAATTTTTGACGTATTTTGAATTACTAAACCGAAGTTACAAAAAAGAAATAAACTACTGATTTTATAAACAAGAAAAGGTTCTGCCAGCAGAGGTTACTGAGCAACCATGTGTAATCTCTTCATGCACAGACTTTAAAAACAGGATATAGTGTTATTTATCTTGGATAATTCCTTGGATCCAAGGAAATGGATCTCTTAGCAACCCTTCCAGTGGGTTTCTATTGCCTCCTCTCTATACCTTTTATATCCTTACTATCAATTTGAAGCCCTTATTGAAATGTGTTTGGCTCTCAAATCAGCTCATCATAAATAATATAGACCCCTCTCATATAGCTTACGTCCTTCACACTGAATGGGCACCATTAGGGGCTCTTCTTTTATACAAAAGAAAGGATTTTGATGACTCCATTGCTTACAGGCAGAAAAAAAAATAACAATTCACAACCACATTTTGAAATTAAACCTTCTGTGGTCTGAAAAACATGACTGTCAGTTCTTTTATGTGTTTTTAACATCGCCACAATTAATATTTAAAAGAAGCTTCACCAGTGACATATTTAGAAACAGAAATCTTAATATTCTTTTCCTGGTAGCCTTATACCATTGCTCAGCAAAGTAGGGGGAGCCTCCAGGAAAGCAGCAGTGGCTCTGCCAGAGGAAAGGGGGTATGTGACTACCAGAGCTGATATGTGAGCTTCTGAGAAGACTTACTGTCCCTCACCTCTCAGAATGATGCCCAGAAAGCTGAGGATATGGATCTCCTCTCCACCGCTCCATGAGGCTTATGCCTCACACTCCTGGGGTAACCACAGTTATTATAGATAATCCCCTCTTGGAACAGTCAGATTTTATGGTGTGTTTATAACCTTCTCTGACCAAACACATTCACTTGAATCAGATTCTCGAGGAGGTCAGGGGTCGTTTTAAGCAGATTCAGGGCATACAGATACTGAATAGACAACACCAAGAACTAAGAAACAGCCAACATTTTCAGACCCATCTTTTTTCCTCCCATTTTCTTTTTCCCTGTGTTACCTTTCCTCCTCTTCACCTACAAATTCTCATTCAACCAAAAAGACCCTGAGAGGTGGATAATTGCCCATGAATCACTGGCCCTTTCTTATTGGCCAGTGAAGAAGCCCAGGGTCACAGTCATCAAGGAATATGTATCAGGCCAGCCACAAATTGCTGGGTGGCCAACCTTTGCTCACGCTAAGTCAAGAACCTGCCTATGGAACTGAGTCTCTCTTCACTATTTCCTGTTTTCTGGGCCTGTGATTTGAACCCTCAGCTCTTGACAAATGATTTGTACACCTTGATCTCCAGTTCCCACCTGCTCTCCAAACTCCAGGACATTTCCAACTCACTGTCCAATGTTCGGGAAACATCCAATACTTTATATCTAAAACTAACTGCACAATCACACCATCCAAAACAAATCTGCCCATTTCTGTCTCTATAAATGGCACCATCGTTCCTCTAGTCACCTAAGCTCAAGAACATGGATTCTTTTTTTCTTTTAATTGAATTTATTGGTACATTCTAGGTAGACAGTACAGTTACATTCATTACTGGGATCTTGTACCTTTAAGAACATGGATTCTTTATAATGTCCACTTAGCAGGCTTCCCATTCTTCCATCTTCTATTTGGCTAATGGCTTTGCTTCCCTTCTCTGCACTTTTCATTTGGCCTCCATAATTGCTCTTTGTTCACTCAGAAAAGAAGTCAAATATCTTCACTTTCCATCTAACCTTTGCCCAATTTTCTCCAGAGTTTCACTCCATGCATTACTCTCCTCTCTTCAAATTCTGCCCCTCTCTCTCACCCACTCCCCATTAATGGGGCTGGTAAGTCTCTGTGTGCAGCCTGCTCTGTCACTGACCATCAGAGCCCATTCTCTCAAGGTAATAGTAAGGCCTTCCTCCAGGTGTGCTGTGAGGATAATCTAAAACACTGCATTCAAGCTGTTCGCCTCAATCTAGGCATTTGACTTCACTACCTCAACAGAATCCCTATTAGGTTTCAGACACTGAGTAGGATTTAAAAATACTTGCCAGTTACTAAGCACTATTTTGCATATTAATTAATTTAATAATCAGAGAAAAATAGTTACAATGATCACTAATTGTAGAAATAGTCACACTTATTATGCTCGGATAAGAAAACAAAGACACAGAGAAGAAAAGTCAAACAGGAGTCAGAGATTGCAATGCATAACAATTTCTTGTGCTCTTGAAAATCACCAAGACTGAAGTTTGAACTTTTCTCACCACAAAAAGGTCATAATTGTGTGCAATAATGTATATGTTAATTTGTGTGATTCAGACACCCCACAATTTGTACATATTTCAAAACATCATGCTGTACATGATGGATACATAATTTTAATTTGCCCATTACAAAAGTAAATAAACAAACTTTTTAAATTTTTAAACAAATAGAAAACAAACCCACTACTATACCACATTTCTTATAGAAGTGGCACAAGCCCTGGCCTCTCACCTTTTATTGACAAGTAAACAACTACAACGAAACATAATAAAAGTTCTGATCCAAAGAGTCCTGTAGTATGGGGAGGAACATAAGGGAAAGACAAATATTTGTGAGAGTGTCAGGAAAGTAAATTTTGAAAGACAAATTTGATTTTTTTGGTCTTTTCCTTATACCTTATACAAATAACTCTAATGCCATTGCCACAGTAGCCAAAAGTACTGCTTAAATCCCTCAGATCTCCCAAGCCCTTGAAGTCCCAACTCCTAAAGCTGGTATTCCCTTCCTATAATAGTCATTGCCCAGAGACTTTTCCTCCCATCCACCCAATGTCCTTTCTCTTTGAATCTCTACTAACTTTCCTTCTCTTAATTTTAATAAATTATAATTTTATATTATAATTATTTATTTTATTTTATATAATTTTTATTGACATAAATATCGTTTATATTTATGGAGGGAGAACTATATGATGCCATAATGCATGTACACATAGTGTAATGTTCAAATTAGGATGAATATGGCTATCTCCTTAAGCATTTATCATTCCAATAAAACTTTATTTACCAAAATAGGCACTTGCTGGTCCAGGATTGACCCTCTAGATAGGTTATGAAGCTGTAATTTAGATATTAATTGTTCTCCAAACTTGCATTCAAATCTATTATTTAATTCAAGCTGAAGTGATATTTTTAACTAGAAATATGATTATGACCACCAAAGACCTGTAAGGAATTGACCCCTGCCTTTGTTACATATGGCAATTCCTTCTGTACACTCCCGCTAGCACACCCCACTCTCTGTGTTATCCAATCTGACAAACTCTTTCACATTTTCCAAAATCTACGACATAGAGCTAACTATTTCAGAAAGTCTTCTACATATATCATTCTCCAAGATAGTTATAAATGCTTCTCATCTATTGAGTTGAGAGTCTCACAAATTGAAATTTTAGTATTTATTTACATAATAGCTGTGCCTACTATATAAGGAATGTTTTACCAAAAGCAAGTACTATCTCAATTACCTCTACATCCTTCAGTTTCTGGCACAAGGTGCACATTCAACAAATGGTTTCATGCCAATCTGATGGATATTGCCAACTAAAAAGAACAGCTATTCCCTAAGACCCAAAGATATGTTTTCCTCAGTGTTGATCAGATAACATAAGACCAAGAAGTTGGGAGTTGCTGAGGATAAAAGGTAGAGCCAAGGATTCAGTTCAGGAAGTAGAGAATGGTTCTTTGTGGATTACACAGAACAGTGTGAGGCAATAATTGCCTTTTCATTAGTTTTTTTTAAAAGAATGGAAAATCGCATCTCTTGCCAAGCGGCCTTGCAGATATTTCCTCATCCCGATTGAATGCTCAGTGAAACCAAGCTGTGGGTAAGCACTAAAAGTTAGCTCGAATGGGGATGGCAAGCAGCTTGCATTTATTGGTGCCCTGAGTTTACAGTGAGAGGGAGGATGTAAAGTCAAGGAAAGGACAATGAGCTAATGCAAGATAAAACAAAATGAAAGGATAGCTTTTTGTTCCTGTCTAGAGGATGTGGACTTTTTTGTACATATCCATAAAAGATCAAGACGAAAGGGATACAAAAGGAGGCCTGAACAATTCTTCTAGTTTCCTCCCTCTTTTCCTCTCTCCCTTCCCGCTGCCTGCCCTCTTCCCTGTATGCCCCTCCCCACATGCATGTGCGTCATAGGTGAAAGCGTGATAGTGTGGACTTGGGAGACAGACTGAATCGAGTCCTCCTTTCGCCAACTACCTCACAATCTGTCACAGTTGTTTTCCTCTGTGTCTGAACAGGGCCTCTTGAGAGAAGAAGAATAGATGGGGAACAGAGGACCACAGAGGAAACAGCCAAACCCAACTTGTAAACTACAAGTACAGCTACTGAGAAAGTTTCTATCCATGGAAGTTACATTTTTGGACAGCTTTTCTTTTTTAAGTTATGGAATTCAATGTATCTCTAGGCACCTAAATGTCAAAACTTGAAATCTGACTCCAAGGCTGTTCTTACAGGATAGAAAATGAAAAGTCATATCCATCTTTAGGTACGAAGTTTTGTATACTTTGTTTTCTTTGGAGGACACGCAATGCCCATGTTCAGTGGCCTCTTCTCTGCTGCACATTGTGAAGGTCAAACTCAACAGCTGCCTCATTGGTTTGAGTAGGATGGAGAACAGAATGGAGAATTCAAGCCACAGGAAAACCAACTCAGCAGGCCTGAAATATCCAGACTATTTGCTATAGTGCTTAAATTACCCAAATGACTCTTTAATCTCTCACCTAAATGCTATGAAAATAGAACAGAGTTCCCATTTTATCCCCCTATAAAGGAGAGCTCACTCAAATAAGCAACACTTGCTTCTTAATCTCCCCTGAAAGCCTGAGAAGGTGGCCCAAATGCCAGGACACTGACAGGCGGGGGACTTTTGGTCACGGGACACCTTTACTGATAGATGCAGACAGAAGAGATATGAATCTGTGACTCAGTCTTTGAGGCTTGCTGCAGAGTTGAAAAAACTAGCTTTACATGAAAAAAGTTAAATAAAGTGAAGAAGAGAGAACAGCAGACAAGATTATATAATCATCTACCTAATGGTGCTGAGATTCAGAGATGAGTAGCAATCAGAACTGACTTCTTCTGACCTCATTAATTAATCTCTAAAAGACCTCAAGTTAATTTGCATTAACCTCAATGAGGCTTTGTTAACTAATCTATAAAGTGGAATACTTAATTTCTCTGCCTCATTCCCAGATGTATGGAGAGAATCAAATTACAAACACATGGAAAAGTTTGTTAAAACCCATAAGATGTCATAAAAGTGACGTAAATATGAGAACTATAATTTGTGTTATTGATGAATTCTAAACAGTAAGTAATGGGTAGGCGATTTAATTCAGTGGTGCCACTACCTGCCTTGCAAGCACAAGGTCCTGAGTTTGATCCCTGGTACCAAAAAAGAGTCTAAACAGTATGCAAGAAAAGCTATGTGTTGGCCACCAAGGTTCTAACTGCGGTGATATCAGGAATCAGCCTCTTGTATACTTGGATAGGCAAGAGTTGGCAAAAGTACGTGACTAGTTCATCTGTTACCTAAGATAGAAACTATCTGAAGTCTTTTTCAACTCTGAGATTCCTATTACCAGTCTTGTGGGAAATATTTATTTTTATTAGATGATCAGTTTAGGTATAAGAATTTTTCTCTAAATTTGAATAAGAATAATTGCCTTTTAAACACCCACCTGTGACTTACCAGATGCCATCAGAAATGAGGGAAGCCGCATTACTGACTGTTAGCTAAATCACTGTTAACCTGCATTGGTGTTTCCAGTTGTCCACTAGCCTTCCCCATGCTGTTATCCGCACAAACCTTCTCATATCTATTCACCCTAAGTTTGAACCCTGCTCTCCAGCTATGGCCTACATGTCCCTTAGGAGTTAGGTAGGTGTTGCGTTTTGATGCGAACAAGCCTGATTCAGCTCATACTAAACCGGATTCAAATCTTCATTCTGTTGTTTATGAGCTGCCCAGAAACAGTTACCCAGCCTGTGTGAGCCTCATGTCCCTAATCTTTGAAATGTTTCTTAAGAATTAAATTAGATAATATACTTTAAAATTCACTCTAATTCAATTTAGCTACTCAACAAATACTGATTGCTTGCTGTACCTCTTTAGAAATGTTACCCTACTTCTTCTTAAGCATGCCACGATTTTCCACTTAGCTGGGCTTTTCACATGCTGTTCCTTTTCCTAAATTCCCTCTCTTCTCCACTCCAGCCCTCATTCTGACCAAGCAAACTGTGACACAGCTCTTAAGAATGTAATTATCCAAATACTTTCTCCCCAAGAACACACTGCAGCCACTGCCAGGTACTCCTTCCTCTGGGCCTTGGAAGCATTTTGTCTTTCTCTCACTTCAAATCATAAATGTTTATTTATATCTGTCTTCTCTACTAAGCTGTGAGCTCACACACTGAGAATTCTGTGTACTAATTCCAACCGCAGACCTAATATAAAACTATATCAAGAAATATTATATTAATTGGGTCAATGGAATTTGGTAGAAATAAATTATTTAATTTCCATATTAGGTACTGGGGAGATAAATATAACATAGATAATGCCCCAATCTTCTAGTTGCTGAGAGTGAAACCAAGTGCATATGAAGTTTAAATTTAAAAAATTTTTTTATTTTAATTTTAAGATAAAAATTGAGTTCAAAATCTTAATTTGTATCTCTTTATTTGTCTTTTGAGGAAAGATTATAAATGTTGCATAATTTTAAGATATGGTTTAGGTCTGCTATGTTTATTTCCAAGACATGTAATATTTGTATATGTGACAGAACTTTTTTAAGTCAAATAGCTGAAAATTCAATAAGGAAACTCATTTCAAAGAAATAAATGTCCAGGAAAGTACAGGCACCACAGTTGGCTAATCAATCAGGTAATAATATCATCATGATGTATTTTCTTTGTTCTCTCCAAACATAATAGTCAGTGAAAACAAGACCGCATGCTATGCTCCCTTTTCTGCATCTGCAGACAAATAATATACGCTCTTCCCTGGTCACGGACCAAAAGTGCTGTTCAGTCGTACTCAGACAGTGGAGATCACAAGCTTATGAGTTCAATCCTGAACCTAACTGGCTGGATAAGAATGTGATGAAATGAACAACTTGCTTCTGGCTTCTGAAGGAGTCATTAGCAAAAAGAATGAAACTCTGATTGGATACAACAACTCACTGTTCACGTTGGAGCTGAGATCGAATTGCACTAATGCCACATAATGGGGGAGAGTGGGAAAAGCCAACAGAAACATCCATAAGCCACAGCTATGATTAAATCTTAGAGACAAGAAAAGGATCATGAGCCTTTGGCATACACAGAAGCCCCATTGTCTAAAAGATTTATTACTAATTATTTATTACAGGGGAAGCAGAAGAGCAATTGTAAGTTCTTTCGCTTGGTTAATTCACTTAGTGTTTCTTCTTCATAATAAAATATATTTCCAGAGTGTTGTAAATTGAATGTTTGTATCCCTTCCCTTCAAATTCACATGACAAATCCCTCACCCCCAGTATAATGGTAGCTGGAGTTGGAACTGAAGGAGACAATTAGGTTAAGGGAGGGTCTCCGTGATGCGACACCAGATCTAGTGAGGCCCAGTGGCCTTTCCATGCTCACACACAGAAAAGTCCTGTGAGTCCACAGGTGGGAACATTGCTGTCTTATAAGTCAGGAAGACAGCCCTCAGTAGAGCCGAGCCATATAATGCTCTGAGATGGAACTTCCAACCTCCAGAAGTGGAGGAAAAAAAACATCTGTTTCTTAAGCCAATCAGGCTATGGTATTTTGTTATAGCAGCCAGAGCTAAGATGTGGAATTGTGAAGTTTTTCTATCTTCTCTTTTAAATTCAAATCCACTGTGAACCATCAGTATCACATTGCCTAGGGGGCTCTCTCTTTATTTATGGTGTTAATCTTCAGAATTATCTACCTGAATTTTCAAAATAAACATATCAATGTCCCACACAGCTACTACAGCTTATTGACTAGAAGCACTTTTTAAAACTTCAAACAGAAGTTTCTGGTCAGCGAAAAGTGTTCTGTTTTATTTCTTTAATCATTCTTTTCTCTGATACCAATAAATTGAATAAATTTGATTTGTAAAACATGATTCATCAGTTGCTTTGACTTCTCAGTAACACTCCTTGCAAGAAAGAAAACTGTACCTCTGTAAAAAAAAAATAAATTAAACAATGGTATCCATAAAAATCAAGATTTGCTCCAAATGAAGAGCACTAGCATTTTCACTATCTCAACCCATCCCACCCTTACCTCCTTCATTACCAAATAAGCACACACATACATGCACACACAAAACCTTCCTGGAGTGAAGATAGAATGTACCATTCAAAAACAATTTTTTTAAAAAAGAACAAGTTACTGATTCCCCAAACTAAATGTGTGCTTTCAGCATGGCATTTTTCTGGGTGGATCAGTATTTAATTCTCACTTATCAGTAGACAAGTCATGAATCATCAGGCCAATTGGAGTTGGCTGATTTGACCTGTGAATGCCAGGGCTGAGGCCTGGGCTTACTGGGCTGATTATGTCAGTAGGTTCTCTTTTCTAGTAAGTGCCTTTGGAATATTGTTAGTAAATCCTGGCTGTGATCTTTGCCCTCCTAACGGCCTTATTAACTATTTTAGAGTTTATTTTTTTAAACTTTCATTACCCTTAATTGTCAGCAAATATCAGTCCTCACCGTTTCCGTGAACAATCCTACTGTTTCTAAAAAAGAACATTTATCAATGATGAGGTCAAAGGGTGCCTGTTCCAGGGTTCTGGCTGGGCTCTATCACTCACTTTTTCCATTTGTGCCTTGCCCTTGATCCAGGCTGGTTAGTTTATCAGGGAGGGGCGCCCTCTGCTTTCTTACATCCTGGTTGTGAAATCGCCCGACTTAGCCAGGAGATTCATTCTGCAGGAATCCGGATGGGCTGCTGTAGAAGGAGCACAAAGCTATGGTTCTGAGAAGACAGTGCTGATATTTCTTTTCCCTTGAGAAGGAAAACCATTCTGTCCCTGTTTCTGCCACACTGTCTTGGAAAGACTTGCCTGCTCTAGCTCAGCACCCACTCCACAACACGCTCGCGTTGAGTGTGTAGATTCATCAACAACAGAATTGAATGTCCTCAAAGAAGGTAGTGCTAGGCCCAGAACAGTGTATTAGTGTCAGAGGACAGGACTTTACCACGTGTACACAGCCTAGTATTTCACAGAAGCAGTAATAGCATTTGTCCTGCAGAAGTTTGTTACACGGTTGAGCAAGCTACTTCATGTAAAGCACTCACAGTGAAGTCTAGCATACAGCAGGTGCTCAGTGAGGAGGAAGAGGAGGACGAGGAGGAAGAGGAGGAGAACAATGAGGACAACTGGGACAGTCCCATTTTGCAGAAAGAACGTTGCTCTGGAGAACAAGAGATGTGAGTTGGAGACCCCGAAACTTCTGCATATGACTCGTGTGATTTTAGAGAACTCTCTCAAGCTCTCAAGTCTCAAATTCTTGATTTAGAAAAGGAGAAAATTTTTAGCCTCATACAGGTTTCTCAAGAGATTTTTGCACCCAGTGGGATTAAAGGCTTTGAGGGCCTGACGAGAGCTGTAAAGTGGGCTAACAGCTCATAGTGGCCATAGACTATAAGCATATGCGAGCATACACACAAATCAGCCTCTCCGGCAGTGCTTGAGACCTGGGTCATAGTACTCACACCAGCGTCGTCATCACACCCTCACCACCTCTCATTCAAATCTGCTCTCCCATCACCACCTTGTTTTTATTCACTCAAGCAAGGGTAGTTCTCAGCTGATAATGTTGGAAAGCCTGTACCCACTGGTAAACAGTGACTAAGCAAAAAGAAGGGTTTCTTTTTTTTTAACACTTGTTTTATATTGACAGCTTGAATAAAATGTCCACACTGCCATGTGACGTACCTCAAAACAATCTGAAGTAAATTTTCAAAGCAGTTTTTCATATATTATCTTATTTCATCCTTCCTATCACGTTGTGAGTTATTTTATTATTATTTTTACAGATGAGGGAACTGACTTAAAAAAAAAAAGGAGAGGAAGCACAAACCCAGAATGGCTCCTGATTGCCTTCAGAATCATTAAAATCAACTCACAGTGTAGCACCACAGTTAAAAGTACACAATATAAAAGAGGCTACCTGGAATTCAAATTCTAGCTCTGCCATGTACCTCTGTGTGACCTTGGGCAAGCTGATCTTAGTTTTCTTACCTATAAAATGAATGTTATAAAAGCACTTACCTCATGAGGTAGTTGAAAGGAATCAATTAAGCCAACACATGTAAAGCATTTAAAAGAGCCAAGTAGTAAAGGAACAGTAGGTATGGACATGACTTAGCCTGACACTGAGTGCACTCAGTATGCAAATCAAACACATGCTCTTACCAGATGTTGCTCGGCTTTCCCTTCGTACACACTATATGGTCCGGCTAGCTTCATCCACGGCAGACCTGACACAACACATAACATATTACAGATGCTTGGGAAGTGTTTGTTGGAGAAGAAATGAAGGAAGCCACTGCTAACTCTCTCTACCTTTGTGATGCACTCCTCTCCCGAGGCCATAATAGCCGTTCATTTTCCCCCAAGAGTACATAGTGCTGTGAACTTTTGTACATCAGCAAAACCAAGGATTGTTTTCTGTACCTACTTCCACCTGCCTTTTTCAAGTTACTTTTGTTTATCTGTGTATTACCACCATAAAGAGTCCTTTTTTTCCATCATAAGCCACCTTTGAATATTTCATGTGTATTGCAACATGTTGAGAAAGCCACTGAATTTATTTCTCTTCTTGGTAAATATGCATAAAGAGAAGTGATGTCCCTGGAAACATTTCTTCAAGTTTTCAAACTTTGAAAAAATTGCATGCCATCTCCCTGGATGAGGTTAGGGTCATTGTGCTGTCCAGTGCTGAAAAACAAGACTAATAGGATGCAAGATTTAGCTCAGAGGCACCACGCCTGCCTTTCATACACAAGATCCTGAGTTCAACCTCCCCACCCTTACAAATTAAAAAAAAAAAAGACTAACAGTATACTTATGAATTTAATGTATGTTGTATATTTAGATACACTATTAAGCAATAAAATCTCCATTTGAATTTTTAAATACTTGGATTGAGAATATCAGTGGAAAATTTATATTACCATACTTCCTCCATAGCATATCAGAACAGGCATCGGTTTGTTTTTTAGTTTTTTTAATTGGATATTTCATGTCCTCAATGTCCTCAGGGGAAAATGTCTCCGTGGGCAGACAGAAAAAGAAACTTTTCATTTTTTTTCCTATTTCTTCTCCCAAATGTGAAACAATTGTTTCTAGTTTACTAGCCGAGACAGATAAAAAGTAAGAGAATCTGAGTACATATGTCATACTCAAGAAGCCATCCTAGAAATTAGTTGAAGGAAATCAATATCATCTCTTTGTTACTGCATTTTCTTTGCCTAATATTTCTCACACTGTTACTTAGGGAAGTAAACATTCTTGGAGTGAGTCTTAGAATTAAGCATTGCAATATAATTGCTATGCTCCCATTATTTCTAATTTTAATGCATCTTATTTTACTGTTCCTGCTTTTTAAGCCAAACAGCAGGAATGAAGTCTCACTATCATCAGGAACATGGGAGTTTTGCCTGTGGTAGAATTTCTTAGGGAAAAAGAAATGAATTTTCTTTTCTATTGCCTCTCTCTGGTTTTCTTCATTCCTAAACCAAAACTTCAGTGATGGAGCTACTCAGCATTTAGTGCTATTTTCCAAATTGTGAAATATTTTATCTTATAAAGAGATATTCTACTTATTCAACATGCTTATTTTAAATGTTGTTTAGTTTGTGGTGGTATTTTACTCTGGCATCTTACAGAGAAGTTAAGTCAAATGTAATAATGTTCCTACAGCATAAGAGAAAATTCTCCACTGTTGGTAGAGCTGAAATTGTGAGTGTAAAATAATTATTGTAGGTTGACAGGTTAGTCATTCAAGTGTGCTCCCAGTAAAGGTGTGGAGCATCTTTCATAGTTACTTGGCTAGAAACACAGTCATAAAGCCCTTTGGCAAGGATGTGATTTTCTTCCTTTAAAATTTAGTCAAGAATCTATGTTCTAAAGAAAAACAAGGTAGTGTAGATAGATGACTTTCTAAAGGCCTGCCTAGTGAAATAGGTCAGACAATAGCTCTTTACAAGGGTAACCAGAGAGTAAAGGTAATGGCATGACAAGAAAAGAAAAAGCTCTTATTGCTCAGACTCTTTTCCTATAAGGTGGTTGCAACATCTACAGGATCCATTTTATCATCTGGATTCAGTCAGAAGTTCACATCCCAAGGGTTGGGACTATAGCTAAACAGGGAGTGGGAGGTTTAGATAAAATTTTTTCTAATGAGGATAAAGGTTAATACTGAATATAATTTTTATTTTTCTTGAAAGTATATCAGCTTCCTAAATAACAGAATGAATTATTAAGAGACTCAAAGAGATCATATCCCAGATGGAAAATACTAACAGTATCTGCAGACCAGGTAATGGTCAGTTAATTACAGGGCAAGTTAATGGCTGCTGGAGGACACCAGAACTAAAATTTCAACTCTTTCTTTCCATTTCTAGCTTCCAGTTACCCATATATTACCAAGATGCTTGATACATATCAAATCTCATTTGTCCCTTTCTTGGACATTTTTAGTGTATTGAGAAGGTCATGCTCTTCTTTCAAGATACACAGAACACTCCCTTTCTATCCTGAGTGCAGGTAAGCAGGGCCCTTCTGCAGTCCTGTGGGTGTCTAGTAGTCATTAAGAACTCTCTCTGAGGTGTTTCTCAAGCTTATCCTCAAAGGATGTGATGACTGATGGTGGGCTTCTAGAAACACAGGTCAGACAATGATTCTGTCTTATACTAGGGCAGCCAGAGCCACCAATCCTCTCCTAGATAGGGTATGGGGTAAGTTTTGCTAATCAACTTTTCTAAAGCATTCATAATAAAAACTGTCATACAGCCTTGAACCTGGGTAAGTGACCCTGGAATTTCTGGAAACTCTAGTTTCAGAATTCACTTTTCATAGAACTCAAGTGTTAAAATATTCCCAGTTTCTACAGACTGGGGACTTAGCTCAGTGGTTCTGCAACCTGCCTCACAAGCACAAGGTCCTGAGTTTGATTCCCAATACTTCAAAAGAAAAATAAAAATCTCTTTGCCTTTTTTCTGTCCCTTCTCCCCCAACTCCTCACTACTTTCAAAAACAAAATGAAACTTTAATTTCCTCTCTTCCACCACCTCCTCTTGTATTTAAACATGAAGTAAAATAAAAATCTCTTTGCCTTTTTTCTGTCCCTTCTCCCCCAACTCCTCACTACTTTCAAAAAACAAAATGAAACTTTAATTTCCTCTCTTCCACCACCTCCTCTTGTATTTAAACATGAAAGAACTCATGCTGTTTTATTTCTCTACACTAATACTAGAAGTTAAGAGCTCTCATGAAGTGCATGGGCTCTGGAGTATCACAGACCTGCACATTTTTTAGAAGGGCAAGGAGGAATACCTATCTGATCCACCTGGCCAAGGACTCCATTTTCTTCTGACTTCTTACTGCAGCAATGGAAACAAAACACTGATTAAATCCCAGAATATTGCCTTACCTGTGTGTGATAGAATGTGTGTGACAGTGAATGAGTGTCACATCAGAAAAGAATCAGACTTTCTCAGTTCTTTCAAATAGGAGAAGTGAAAAGAGAAAAACAGGAGGAAGAATGGGAGAAGAACAAAGTATAAAGAAAGAAAAAAGTATAAAAAGAATACAGAAGAAAAGAGAAAGGAGGAAAAAAAGGAATCAAACGAGTTCTCAAAAGAGAAAATAGAAGGAAGAAGGAATGAATGACAAAATTTTAATTACGCTGCAGAGTTCTTCAGGAAGCAGCTCTTGGCTGGGGATTTAGCTCAGAGGTTCCGCCGCCTGTCTTTCAAGAGCAAGGACCAGGGTTAAATCCCCAGTTTACAAAAAAAGAGAGAGAGAGAGCAGCTCTCAAGCTCTGGACACTTGTACAGTGGTAATATGATGGACAAATCTTATGGAACAATAAGGTGACACTATGCCTTAGGTTTCAAAATAATAAAAGGCTGTCCTTGAAATGTCTGATAGGCCCCATGCTCCGTGAGCTGTAAATGGGTTCACTAAACTTGGTGACCTGCTCAGGGCATGACTGTACACTGAGGACTGTTCTGGTGGTGATGCCAGTTGACTTTTGAACTTAGAGTATGTCTAACCTAGTTCCTTACTCATTAAACAAGCTGCTCCCTCACCAGCCTTCTGTGTATACATATTATCGTGACTGGCCCCACAGAGGATTGCCTTTGTCTTCCAACTTGAGGTTCAAAGTCTTTGATGATTGCATGGAATCCTACCAGATAAGAAGGCAAAACAAACTCACTTAAGGCCCATGTTGAATAAGATAACAAATTCAGCTCATTTCACTGAAATCTTGTCATGGAAGATTGAACATCATTGTTAGAATGATGACTGTAAATGCCAATTTCCCAGCAGGACTGAGTAGGGATTCACTAGCTCCTTACTGGGAAATTGGTTCTCCAAACCAGCAAAGATCCATGTGATCAGTCATTTCAGTTTTCCAGGGACTGAGGCGATTCCCAGAATGCAGATTTTCAGTACCAAAACTGGGGAAGCCCCAGGCAAACCAGGAAAAACTGATCCCCTTCTGAAAACCTTTTACCTCACCATCTCCCTCCTCACATGCTGATGTACAGCTCACAAATGATCCTCTGCAATTCTCTAGAATCCAGCTTCCACCTTGTTTTGTAAACATCAGTTTATATAACCTGTGCCTTCAACAGGTACAAAGGAAGGGATGTGTCCCATTTGTTATTATGTCCCTGATCTGGTACATCGTGTGGCACTTAGAAGAGCTTTCTGAGCTGAGCCAGCTGAGCAACTGAACTAAGCTTCTGCTGCAAGTCAACTGAATGGGGGCTCTGGTGTCTTCAGGCAAAAATTGTATTTTCTGCAAAGTGTACACTCTCCCAGCCTCTCCAAGTGGAACTTTGTTGGGATAGAAACAGACTTCCTTTAAAGGTGTCACCTGCATATTAAACTATGTGGTTTTTTAAAGTCATTTTTAAACACTGGCTAAGGGTGGAGGCACAGAGTCAGTCTGACCCAGGTCACCACCTAACTTCTCTGTACACTACTGTCACCACTTTTGGCTCCCACAACGCAGTTGAAAAGACCAAATAAGACATCTGTGTGTAGACTGTTCAGCTCTTCTTAGCTCCGTGGTAAAAATCTACACATGGTGCAGATCATTACTTTATTTCAAGTTCATTTCTAACACCAAGGTAGAAAAGATGTGAATCATTAGTAAATAATATATATAATGAGATGTAAGGTCTTTCTAAGCCCCAAGGTCACCGTGGAATTTTTAATGTTTTACACCAAATGTACACTTTTATAATCATACTCTGCCTATGCATATAGTGGATAAAATAATAAAATGTAAAGCAACCATCACCACAAAGTGCTATGTACACAGTAGTAGGGGATGTATTCATTTCTCCAACCTCCTCATTTTATTACTTAAACTTGCCATTACGTGAGCCATTTGTTCAATTTTCACTGAACTTTTCACAACCCAGAGAGTCCTTGAGCTGGGTCTACTGCTATAAAATTTTACTGCTCTCTTTGTTATGGCATAATGATTCCTAAGAGTTAACGTTTTACTTTTCTTCGAAAATAAGGGATTTGCTTAAAGGAAGAAATCTCATTATTAGTACTAATGAGGTTAAACCTAATGGTTTATTACCCAAGAACTGATAAATTATCTTAACAAAGTTTAAAGTCACAAATAAACCATAGGTTATTTGTAAAATATATTTTCTCCTTCTCCTTTTCTTTTTACTCTTCCTTCTTATTTCTAATTTATATTTAATGTCAATGTACCCAAATAATATATCATTCTCGGTATAAATTTAAAACAACATGGAAATCATTTTAATCATAAATTCTTGAGTGCTTTATATTGTTGTTATTTCTTTCAAAATGTTCTATTTAATTCTAAGATGTTGCCACAACAGTGATTTCTGATGCAATGTATTCATAAAACAATGCATTCTGCAAAAAGCTGGCACTAAAAGTAACAGAGTTTATATAAAATGAAGAGGTAAGAGACAACCACTTGGCACTTGTGTAATTGAGAGACTTCTAAGAAGGTAGTAGTGGCATAGTTTTTAAATCTTCCTAAATGAATTTTACTTTAAACTAAACCAATGAAGACATCAAAATATAACAATATTAAATAACAAAATATCCCTTGAATCCCAAAATCTGAGCAGGAGAGAACTATACACATCTGTAGTCACATGACAAAATAAATACAGGCTGTATGAGAAAAAGAATAGCACTTCATTGATATTTACAATGACCACATATGTGGCACATTATTCAAAATGGGAGAATGAGGAGACCACTTTAACAGTTTTAAGCTTTCTGAGTATCTTATAGTTACTAAAGAAAGAAATCAAAACATTTCACTACTGATTAAATTGATGCAAACCGCTAGCTAATATTGTATTTCATAGTAGAGACTCAAAAGAGAGCTAAGGCAGAGGTTGAAGGAAGAATGAGTACTTTTTAAAATGTTACTGCAATGCAACTCTTAAAACAAAAGGCAAATTTATATATCAAAAAATTTTTAAAAATCAAATGGGCCACCCAAAGAAAGTGTGCAAGGGTAAAGTGGTGAAAATTGTGTAGGATATACAATACTTAAGAAAGGAAGTAATTCCAAGGGGCAGAACGTGAATATATACCTATATGCTTATATAAGAAATAAGAAAATAAAACAAAATCAAAACTAATCTAAATGGTTCAGAACTGAAACTAATCCTCTTCAAATCTTCCTTAGAGTATTTGACTTGGAATCACATAAATATTTTCAGTGGTTATCAAATAATTTTTAAAGCAATTCCAATAAATGAAATACAAAATCAATGTGATTCTATATCTAGTTACTGGCAAAACCACATAAGACTATGTTAGGTCACTTTAAAGCGATCATTTGACTGGTATCCCTAATAGGATACACCAGAAGCCAAAAAGAAAAATAAAACTAGTAGTTTCAGTGTGGTAGTGGTATTGAGATTTATAATCTTAGACTGTTATGTAAGCATTTTAGAATTTAAAAAATGAAAATTAATGCAATACATTAGTCATTCTTGATGACCTTGAGAACCAGGATTCTAAGCATGCAAAAACAGGAGATAGAGATGTAAGAAAAACATTAAATTTTAAAATGTTCCTAAATTTGAACTGGAAATATCAATATGAACTCATAATATAATTTATCTGTCTGTTTTTCTGATAATACATACATACATATATACATGCACACACAGATATACATACATAAGTGCATATGCATAAATTAGTATACTTAGATCCAAACTGTGGTCTCCAACACATTCTCAAAATTCAAAGCACTGGATCAAAAAATATTCAGCTTATAATTGGAGCATTTTGTCAAACAAGACCCAGGAACCTATCACAGACCACTGGTCTCACATCAGCACAATCAAAAGTCAATTTATAAAGGCTCTTCTTCACAAAACTGGAACAAATCAAGTATTATAACTTTAAAAGATACAAGAAACAGCCAAGCATGGTGGCACACTCCTGTAATCCCAGTACTTGGGAGACTGAAGCAGAAGGATCGCTATGAGTTCAAGACCAACCTGGTCTACATAGTGAGTTCTGGGTCAGCCTCAACTACATAGTGAGACCCTGTCTCAAAAACAAACAAACAAACAAACAAGATACAAGAAACATAATGATAAATATGTTTAAATTCATGGAGCATAATTTAGTTACTGGTATATAAAGACAAAAAAATTTTTTTCCACATGAACTATCTAAATAGTAATTAAAGAGAAGTGTTACTATATAAATATATTTCCTCTGATAAGTGAATAAAAATAATAGAATATCACAATCTTACAAATTGTAATGAATCAATGGTTCATTAATTGAGCACCAATGGCTGCTGACCTCACAAAAAGAGAGGGCGCCCACCCACCATCCCATACCTCCGGGGGAAAGTCACAGCATCCTTCTGAAATAGTAGTGTCAAAAGAAAAAAAAAATCTAAGAGCCAGATGTGGCAGCACACACCTGTAATCTCACCATTTGGGAGGCTGAGGTAGGAGGATCACTGCAAGTCTGAGGCCAGCCTGGGGTACACAGTGAGTTCAAGATCAGCCTGAACTACATAGTAAGACCTTGTCTCCAAAATATCAACAACAAAATCTAACCAGAATTGGATCATACTCATATGAATTACTACCAATGTATGAGACATACCAAACACGGGAATTTGTTAATCTACTCCACAGAGATGCAATAAGTATAGGCCTGATGGTAGAAAATACTACAAAACAATCCAGTTTGTTATATAGAAAAACTAGAAAAAGAAATAAATAGAGATGGAGAGAGAACTGATAATTCAGAAAAAAATGTAAAAGACAAATTGACCAATCACACTGTATGGACTTAATTTAGACACTGATTTAACAGTTGTTTAAAAGCTGACAATAAGACCATTGAAAATTAGAACAGTTCTTAGGTATAAAAATTTATAATAGTAAAGAATTATTTTAAATTTGTGAGCTTTGACAGTATGGTAGTATAGTAGCTATGGTCTGAAAAAACCAAGGATATTTATCTTTTAGAGATACGTAGTTAATATTTATGACTGAAATTGTATGATGTTGAGAACTTGTTTCAAAATAATATGGAAAGAGGTAGGAATACAGATTAAAATTCGTTGTTCATGAGTGAATATTCTTGACCTTAGGCACGAGGGTCCATTATATGATTCAACCAGGTTGTACATACAAATATTCTACAATAAAAGGATTTTTAACTGTCTAGTTTGGATTCTTTGTTTTTGCTTTGGGCTTTTATTTTGTGGTGCTCGGGATTGAACCAAGGGTCTGTGCATTGAGCTAAAACCTTGGACAGTTTTTTGTATCTTGGGGTGTTTGCTTGTGTGTTTGTTTGAGACAGGGCCTCATTAAGTCATTAAGTTTCCTAGGCTGAATTTGAATTTGTAATCCTTCTTCCTCGGCCTCCCAGAATGCTGAGGTTAGAGACACGCATCATCACATCTGGCTCCTACTTGCCTCAGCCTGGCACCATGACAGCTGGATCATAGGTTTTATAAATGAGGGTCTATCCTGACCTTGTATTATCTGGGTATATGAAATACTGGCCTAGAAGAAAAAAGGGCAGTAGGATGGTTTTATAGTTGGCCTCAGTGAATTTCAGAAAAATGATTTTATATATTATTACCTGTGCCAGAGGTGCCTGCCTCATCTTTGGAGGAAAAAATGGTCTTGGAAAGATGGCAAAGAACATGAGAATTTATATGACCAACAAATATGAGGCCCAGGAGAACATTTGGCCTGCTGCCCCTTTTAGACAAGTATACTGAAAGCCTGGAAAGCCTTCTCAAAGGTCCCCAAAACTCTCTCTATATATATAAATTATATAGAATATATATTCTATATAATCTATATACAGAGATATATGTTATTATATATAATATTTACATGAAAAGAATATTTTTAAAGGTCCACCTTCATAATATTGATTGCATTTGAAGTTTCATTCATAATACATACGCTATGTTCTAGAAGAGGCCAAAAATCCCGGGGAGTTTTCCTATGATTGACTTTGCAGACCGAAAAAATACATAAATACTTGAGTGGTACTGTATTGACATGTGTAGCATAAATTCTCAAATAATTACAACACCGCTGCATTGCTGTAGCAATGTTTCAAGCACTTTCTTCATCATCATCATCATCAACACACCTCTCGGAGCACCAGGGATGTGCCAGTGTGCATAAAGGCTCGTGGGTAGATACGTTCTTTCATAGTGTTTCGGCTTCTCTTTTGAGGGGGGAAAAATCACTGTAGACCACAAATAAATGAGAATACATTTATAATAAGTATTAACTGCTACACAGTATTTTAATAGAAATTTTTCTCAAACTTTGGTACCAGAGCACTTGGAAATCTATTCCCCTCACTCTGTCACTGCCTCTAGTTCACTCAGAGCAAAGACCATGTCTGTCTCACCCACGCTTGTAGACTTAGAATCTCGCATGTAACAGGCTCAGTTCATATTTTTCAAATGAGGAAGAAGTGAAATAAATGAGTAAACGAACAAATGTAGCTCACAAGCGACTGCGTTGTGCCAAGACGTGCCGTTGAGTCATCCTACTAGAGACAGATCACACATTGTCTCATTTAATCCTTGTAAAAAACATACAAGGGAGATATTCTTTCTATTTTACAGATAAGGAAATGGGGTCTCTAGGAGGCTACGGGGGTGACTGAAGGTCACATGGTGAGGAAATAGTAAAGAATCCAATCCATTGGACTTGATGGACTCTTGATCTTTCCTCTGCCCGGGTCCCCCATCTCTGGATCGCGTTCTATTTGTCTAAAGGTAAAGAAAAACAGAGTATGGTAGAAAGATTGCACCATTACAAATTAAAGAGCTCACAGTCACACACGAGAGCAAGCACAGCCCCTGGTCATTCAGAGCTCCTGCCTTCTTAGCCAACCCGAGACTAAGAGGAGAGCATTAAAACGTGCCTGCTTCATACGCATTTGCCTCTCTGCTCTTTACTTTGTCTAACAGGGTCTCCTCTTAGTCATGCTTCCGAATAACAGAAAGTCATGTTCCGTATCAAATGACAACACAGCTACACACGAAAAATGCACCGCAGTTTCTAATTTAAAAATGAGAACAGGAATGCAAAATTCTAGCCCTTCTAAGTATTTCTTTTTGTTGGCTTGGGAGAGGAGAAACATTTCACTCACCTTCCTTGTTTGACTAGAGCTTTGTAGTGACCATCCAATCTGAGCTTCATGGCTTTTCTGGAATTTCAAACACCAAGATTGTCTGTTCTTCAAGGGATACATACCGTTAAATTCAGTTCTGTTCTTTTGATGGAGTAGAAAAAGAATACATGAGTACTTTTTCTGCATTTGCCAAAATGGGCTCTGATTTCAGGGGAGAAAAAAAATAAAGGAAAGGAATGGTAATGACCTAGCCCTTTATCAGTGAGTATTTTTTAAAGCAATTTTCTTTTTACCGATGATTAATGTTTCCCAGATTTTTATCCAAGAAATATTTTTAGGCTGTGAAAGCCAATACATTAGTGTAATGATATCCGGAATTCACCATTCCATCAGCTAATAGATTATTTGATACTGACATGCAAAGTGAACAGGTGCTCTGTAAGATTCAAAATCTATGCTTTATTCAAAAATCAGAAATTATTTATGTTTTCCCATCAAAAAGAAATTAGTTAAAAATCAAGTGCCCATTTGCTCTCAAGTAAATTAGTTTTCTTAAAAGTTTAAATTGGATAATGTCTATTCATATAAGTAAAGGCCACAAAAATGTTATTTTTCAACCAAGTGGAGATATATTTTCAAAATTTGGGGATATTTGTTCCTAATTTGGGAATGAGGAAAGGATTTCTGAACATAATAAACTCAGGTAACATTCTCTTTCTTTATTAGATAAAACAATATTAGAATTATAAATTGTTTATCAAATATTTTCTCACATATATTCTAAAGTAATTAAATAAAAGTAAGAGTTTGTTATTCAAAATGTTCCACTTGTTTTCTTCTCAATAAACTACAATCACCTCCCAGTAATCATATTATTTACTAATTACTAAACTTACAGTTACCAAAGGACTCTTTTTTGGTATTTGCATACTCTATCATTATTCCTTATTCTTTCACAACCTTCTTTAAAAATCTAGTCCTTCATGAATCACTTTATCAAAGAATAAGAAAATCACTCCCCCACACAAAATAATTATTTTTAAATATAGCAAAAAATTAATGATCCCTACTTGTTCTGTCAGATCTTTTAGACCAGAACTACATTTTGACTGTTTTGCAAATAACTTTGCCAGGCACACAGGGGAGTTGAAAAGATAGTAGTTGATGATAATTATAATGTATCCTGCTTGTTCGCAAGGGACATTTGCTGAAGATTAAAAATAAATTCACAACTAATTGACTGCCAGCCATAAGCTGTACTGCTGGGACTTCCAAACTACCAACTAGAAAGAAAATGACTAAGAAGATCTTGCCAAGGATCAACCCAAAGATTAAAAACAATTTAACTTCCCTAAAACAAAACTAATCAGATGAATGGTAACTTCATATTTCTGTAATTCTCCAAAGGACTCACTTTGGGAAATTAAACTTTGACTATCAGAATTGTAGCTCATTCTAAGTAGTCCCATTTAACTAACCAATAAATAAAAATTTATTGAGCACTGACCATGTGCCTGAAGCATGTGGACTTGGAATGCAACCACAAATAAGACATCCATGGCTCTTCCATTTTTGATGTTTTTAACTCCAACAGGTAGGGAATGCACTAAGGGACTTTAGTGACAGAGAAAGATGAACCAGAGAGTAATAATCTATCCTGATGTCAGATAACTCTCCTTCTTATTTTCATTTCTTTGTCATACCTACCTGAAGTTCAGGGCAAGATTTCTATAACTCGTGAACAAAGGAAGATCCAGAAAACCTTAAGGATTATCTTCCCCAACAAAACATGACCAAGATAATTGATAATGTGAAATAGGAAGAAAAGGGCTAAAGGTGTAGGGAAAGATGGAAGGGTAGGGAAAAGGTAATAAGAGAAAAGAAAAAATATATGTGAAATGAAAAAAATGGAAATAAAGTGTTTGTAAATGGGGAGGGGAGGAGTGGGTGAAGGGAGGGCAGGGACAAGGGGAAAAAATGAGGACAAAGACCTGCTATGTAAAGGTACAAGATCCCAATAATTAATGTAACTGTACTATATACCTAAAATGTACCAATAAACTCAATTAAAAAAAAATGACCAAGAGTGCTAAAAGAACATTAACAAAATGTGACCTACAATGCTAAAACAACAAACTTATTATGAGTTTATGGGTGGTCAGTACAGAGGCACCGAGAAGACAAGATTGGATTCTTTTTTTTAATTGAGTTCATTGGTACATTTTAGGTATACAGTACAGTTATATATGGCTGAGGGGCATAACTTAGCATCATAATAGAGCTGATAATTAAACTGAGTTCAGAAGAACCTCTAAAACCAATGTAAATATACTTTCAAGGTGGTGCAAGCATTTTTGAACCTAAAAGTAAAATTCCTGGCATATAGTCAATTCTCAATAGATCTCAGTTATTGAACAGTGTCATAGAAATCTGTTTATGTCATTAAAAGCACAGTACTCAATAAAGATAGAGAACAGTTTTTATCACACATTAATATATTTTATTATCATTGTCACTAACAATATTAAAACATTGCACTAAGATGTTTTATACTTGTATTTTTATGTTTCCCCTGACTTATCTCAGTACAAGCACTGGGGAAACCCCTTTCTTCCTGTCTGCCTTGTTTTGGTTTTGTTTCATGTACCTTTCCTGGCAACGGGGTCCATTTAGTTCACTGGTTACCATAGGAGCTTGCTTGCTCTCAAGAACTGTAAGTGTTCCAGGGATACCAGCAAATTGCTAGGAAGGACAGATTAAAAGTCTCTTGCCTGGATTTTGAGTCAACAGGTAAATTCAATTCACTCTAGTCCAAATTACTTCTAGGTAAGGTCCAATCTAGAATGCAAATTGTAGCTTAAAGTTTTATTGCTTCAATATCAAAGTTCTATCAAATCATTTTTATCTTTATTCACAAGCTAGAAAACAGTTAAAATAAGTGAGTCTCTTGATTTTACCATTTTATTTTATGACTTTCTTTTATTTCTTCATAAATGAACCTCAAAGTGTTTTTAGTTTATTTCCCATTGCATGGAGAGTAAAAGAAACTGTAAAAATGTGTTTGATGATAATAGTAAATGAAATATAAAGCAGGATTAAAAACACAGACTTGTTCAAAAGTGGGCAAGATAAGGAGAAAAATATTGAATATCTGCATTTATGAGCTTAAAAACCTGCAGGATGAGCTATAGGAAAAAAAATTTAAATGTTTCATCAGCATATAATCCAAGGATGAGGTCAAGTCAAGGTGATTGCACTTGAGTAAATTGTTTCATTAATTTGTAGAGATGGGAAATTAACATATATACATCAGATATATGCATCAGACATCCATTAATTCGTTTAATCTTCCCAATAATCCTTTGAAGAAATAATATATTTATTCCCATTTTTAAATGAGGAAATTGAAATTAAGGTCACAGTAATTTAAAAGGACCTTAAATCCCTGAGGAAGAGAAAAATAGTGATTATATTATCTCAGTTGTTTACTGAGCAATTTAAAACTTACATAATTCCTAGTGACCTAGGAAAAGCTTTATTTTTAAGAACACAGTAGGACAACTGTGCCATTACTGTGCTAAATAAAGCAAAGTTGCATAGAGACAAGAGGAGGGCAGGGACAAGGGGAAAAATGAGAACCAAGACCTGTCGTGTAAAGGCACAAGATCCCAATGATGAATGTAACTGTACTGTATACCTAAAATGTACCAATAAACTCAATGAGGAAAAATATCTCTGTTGTTTAATAAAATAAAAAAAGTTCCATGACATTGGTGACAACAGCCCTGTGCTTCCATCCATTGAGTAAAAAGATCAGAAAGTTCCCTGAAAAATGCTTAGGCTTAGTGGAAAATCATGTCCTAGAGTAAAAGTAATAGCCATTGCAGATAAATAGCCACTTAGGCTTTTTATTTTGGTTTAACTATTATCTTACAGTCTGCAAAAGATAACTTGGATTTTCTGCAGAGCTTTTTAAAGAAACTGCCTCTTAGGAAATCCATATCTTCATGCCTCACTCAGGACTTGGAAGGCATTCTGTCAATATCTTGAAAATAACAGCTCTGGAAAACAGACTGTTAGCCCTCAGTTATGTCTCACCACTCAATGATACTTTCCTCATCTAAATAACAGGTGGGGTTTGAAAGCAAGAGGGTAACTCTGCAAAGAATTCTTGAGCACAACTTCAATTTAACCCCTAATGGGAAAAGTGTAGAACCACTGACACAAATCATCCAATAAAGCTTTGGATTATAAACTTTCTGCATTGTGCAATGACCCCAAGACAAGTGTCCCTAAAGCTGCATATTAAAATCTTTCACTTGGCTTTCTAAAATTAAAATATATCCTCTTACTAACCATTTTATTATCAACAAGTTTTAAGTGCCTACACACTCTTGACTTTTATCCTTGGAAAACTAAAGTAAAAATTATAATTAAATTTAGGAATAAAATAATAGTTTATCATGCAAAATGCTTTTGATTTCTATGATGGCATGACAACATGAGCTATAGACATTCCTACTAACAGCGGGTGTAATGAGCGGAGGATGTTGGCCTTACAGACTCTATAGGCAAAGGAATTTATCAGCTCTTTCCTATGTACAACAGGAATCACTCCACATTAACAAATGAAGATTTCACCAACAATAAGGTACACAGCTTTCCATAAGGTAAAACTTACCTGGGGGCGGTTACGATCAAGCTTTATTATTATTAAACAAGCAGAACCTACAGGTCCCATGTCCCTACACACCTGGGAAACAACTAGGATGTACATTGTTAGCCCCAAGATTCCGTTATCCTTCTGGATCATGCACATGCTGCAGTTTTCTCTGAATCATTATTTCAAAAAAACTAGAGGTAGGGAAAAAAGATCCAATGATTCATTCTCCTCTATTCTTAGTAGAAAGCATCTCCACACCAGGGTGGACTTTATTTTTCCTTCTGGTCTCAGCCAGCATGGAGTAAGAGAAAAGATCAGGTGCCTGCTTACTAATCTTTTCTCTGCCACAAATCACATCTGAGACACTAAGCAAGCTCCTTCTCCTTCGGGCCTTCCTCCCTTCATCTCTGAAGGGCAGGGGCTGGGCAGGAAAACTTCTAAAGCCCCTTCCAACTTGAAGATTCTGGGAGAATATAAAGCTGCTCCCAGGTGTCTGGCAAAACTCCTAGTTTCTGTCTCTGCTGCTTCCCGGTGTACATTTAAATTATGGGTCCCTCAACTAAATTTCAATAAAAAGCCTCCTTACCCAGGGTTAATTGCAAGTTTTGAAAGGGGTAAGGGGAAAGCCCACACAAAGAGTTATTGAGAGCCCAACCAGTGCTACCAGGATTAGAATCAGCATTTTGCTAAAATACTTCTCTGAGGTCACAGAGGCCAATCCTGTTAATAAGAGAGGAAGGTTCAGCCAGAACCATCACACCTAGTCTAACAATGGTGGGAATTTCAAGGTGCTGTTAAATCACTGTCATCAGAAATTGTTTACTATCAGATCCAGTACTACTAGAATCTCTTGCTAAGGGAAAAAACTGGAGGCAATAAACTTTTAACCAGGAGGAAAAAAAAAAGGAGGACTGTTTAAATCCTAGAAATATCTACTGCCTTCCCTCCGTATTCCAGGATTTAGGGCCATAGACAGAGCTTCAGGGGCCCAAGGCCCTTACACCAAACCTATTAACACCCTGCTACGTCACATGCTAATACAGAAGTTTTCCTTAAACTGCAATATATAT
>NW_022900927.1:51895681-51924832 GCF_012274545.1 Fukomys damarensis | reverse complement strand
TTTGAACCAGGGATCAAACTCGGGCCCTTGCCTCTTTCTAGGCAGGCACCGGAACCACTGAGCTAAATCCCCAGCCCACAATTTTGTTTTTTAATCTTTCATTTTGAAGTTCCTTTCTCTCATTTTGTAGCATATAATTTCTTTTACAGATCTTGAACATTTTCACCTTTTTAAAAGTTCATTTCTATAATACCCATTGAATTAAAATCTCCACAACCAGCCCCACATTCAACATTCTTCTTAATGTACACTGGGGGACATAGTTAAAAGCACAGTCAGTGAAGCCTTTTCAAGCTACATTTCTTGCAGCCCAACTACATTCTGGAGACGGCACAGTCTGCTCAGATTGGGTTCCAGTTTAACGCCAAGGATCCTGATCTCCGGGTGACTGAATTCAGCAAAAGGAAGAGAAGTAAATGAAAGTTTCCGTTTAGAGTATCAGTGTGAGACTCATTCAACTATGGCCCTAAAAGGACTTTATACCTACCTAGGAGTTGGTTCTTCCCATCTCATTATATCTAACCTTTGAGATGGAGCTTTACCCCAGATGCAGTAGCTAGATTAAAATGGTACTTTAGATTCCCAGAGGGGAGTTTTCAGACAAAACAATAGAGCATTAGGGAAGGCGAGGACTATAAACCAGAAACTTTGTACTGTATGTGATACTGAAAAATCATTAGTCTTCTGAAATAGATAGCTTCTTGATTCCAACACTTGGTATCTAATCTAGAAAGCATTCTAATTGTTCTCATTTTTTCCATGACAAAAAGCAAGAGGAAAAGAAAAGCCCCAGGTAATATTGATTACAGGGTCAAGGATCCACTCAGAACAGCTTCTCTTACCCAGCATTTTTGACTTGCAGGCAGTTCTTTTCTGCCTCGAGAATGTATTTCAATTAGGTTCTCTTTGAGTGTTTTAAAGGAAAACTGCCATGAGTCCACATAAAATGAATAATGTCAATAATGTTCATTAAAAATTGAGATGGTAGAGCTGTCCAAGAATCATATGTATGAGACGTTTCTTCTTGAAATGTCCTAGACTCTGGCAAAGCTTACATTCTCCCTAAATCGCCCATGGTCAAGGCTGGGTTAGCAGCCAAACATGTGCTGTGGTATTTAGTGATCTTCCCAAGGAACATGGATCCCCTTAGCCTCGCTCAAAACAAGCAAACACACAAGACAGCAGAAAGGAATAGATAAAATCCACATTTTCCTGGAATATCCGAAACACATGGTCTCCCTACCAGGCGGGGAGCCTGGATAAAGATAGTAAGGGTAAAGTACCCCCTTCAGTACTGTTTAGTTCTTCCACATATATCTGCCTTCTTCCGTTATTTAGGATAAAGGGAAATTCAGAGAGTGGAGGAGGGTATGGAAAACAGCACTGCCAGCCCACACAACTCTTTCCTTCGAAGTAGAGAACAGCCCTGACTACAGAGAGCGGAGAGAGATTGTGGAAGAAACTAAATAAATTTCAGTCTTTCCACCTACTCATGAAATGAAAATCACAGCACAGATACCCATTTCTATATTTCAGAAGTGCTCCCTGGCCTTTCTCTGAGTTGTGTATTATTTCATTGGAGAAAGTGACAAATGTCTGTAATGTAAAGGGAGACTGGCCCAGCCCCTCTTCATTATAGTGATGGGTTGTTTTCATTCAACTGAAAACTACAATCAGATAAAATAGTACCTCTCATTCCTGATTAAATAGCAAATGGATAACAGCCTACATATTTGTTTTGAAAGTTGTTTTTAAAAATCTTTCTACACATCTAGTCTTTGTGTGGGTGTTGCTATGATATATTAACTACACCACCTCTTCTCTACTAATTGTATGTTGGAATCGATAAAATTCCTGGTAAAAGCAAAACATTGTGGTCAGAGCATTACTATATATTAACTACACCACCTCTTCTCTACTAATTGTATGTTGGAATCGATAAAATTCCTGGTAAGCAGGAATATGACAAAAGACAGGATATGTTTGCAAGCAGGATATGACAAAAGACAGGTAAGGATATTCTCCAAGGAGAGGCATATAGTAAAAGAAAATTGAGTAACGTGGCTTATTAGGGTTTTTATTGAATTTAAATAACTTTCTGATTTGTTTTGCCCTTAGAAGGGGAACGTGCTCTGTCCTTTGAAAGCATATTATGTCATCTGTAACCATATCCTCCTGAATGACACTGTAGAGAGAGCTTACTTTTTATGAATTAAAGAAATTACTACTGGGACTGTTTTTAAAACTGGTTAAGAATTTAATAATGTAAATATTATTAAAGTTTAGCCATTTTCTTGGTTTTCTGTTTAAAAATATGTCTAGAACTTTCTCATTTAAATTAATATTTTTCTAAATAATCAAGAAATAAAGGACCAAAATTATGAAATGTCTTCCTGCACTGACTGCTATTTAGAGACAAGAAACCTGACTTCAAGCATTCTTTCTTTCATGTGCTGGTACTTACACCTAGCTTAGTAATTAGTACTAATTTGGTCTCATCTTTCGAAGAACTCTGTGTCTAGGGTCCATGATATTTTGGGGAATCATTAAATGTTTTATTTTTAATATCTTTTCAAATCAGAAATACAAGTGAATATATCATCCTGGATTATATTTGTCCTTATGCCGATGCAGCTGTAAGATATAATTTTCACTCTCTATTATGTGGAAAGGGTGCCACAAAAGCAAAAGGGCCTAGCATCCATAAAAGCTATATCATGGCTTTGGAAACAATATCCCAAACCTTCCGTGTCAAAACTCTACCCTCCAGCATTTAGAAGGTGGAATGCTTCATTTATTGCAGAGAGCTATATATACCATCTTTATCTACTTCCATATTGGACTGTTGGGAATTTTCATTCAGGCTAAAATTTTCTTTGCCAAAATCAGACTACAAAGGTATCTCAGGTGATTCACCAGCAGAGGATGGTTTTCTGCTAGTTAGAACTAAGTTAGAACTAAATATCATAGAATTAAAAGCATCACAGGCTCAAAATTATACCATTTTATGGCCTTGACAAAGCCTTCTAAACAGACTAATTTAAGATGTTTCTAATCTCTGTGATGTTGATAGGTGTTCTGGAAAAATAAAAGAAAGAGTTTCTAGGACCAAATAATTTTTATGACATTACAGATAACATATAAATATTGCTTTTGCCAATTACCAGTGAGCATACTAAAGATTAACAAGTGGTCAACATTTGTTTATCCAAAGTTACTGAAACACAAAGCCCTTTTTATTAACATTCATGAGAAACTATTATGCCATGGAACATGGTTTGGAAATTTGGGTCTACACCAAGCATCACCAGGCAATCATTCCAGGTAAAGGACCATATCATAAATTTTAGACATTAAGGACCAGTTAGCTTCTGTCACAATTTTTCAACTTTGGAGTTTTAGTGGGAAAGCAGCCATCGACATTACATAAACAAAAGGGTAGAGCTGGGTATCCAGCACAACTTTACCTACAAAACAAGCAGTGGACTGGATTTGGCCCAAAAGCTCTCATTTGCCAACCTCTGGCCTACACTTTCCACTATAACTTTTCAGAAAACTCCGTCCAGAAAGCTTCCAAATTTTCTCGTAATGTGTTAATATTCAAAAACAACCCATTCATCTTAAGCCTTTATTTGTAAAGTATCTTTTTGACCTAAATATATGTCATACTAAACATATGACTCTTCTTTCTATCATTCACTAAAAGACAGAAAAGATACCCACTAGTGAGAAGGGTAGGGGAAAGGCAGTAAGGGAAAAGGAAAAAATATGAGAAAATGAAAAAAATGGAAATAAAGTGTTTGTAAATGGGGAGGGGAGGAGGGCGTGACGGGAGGGCAGGGACAAGGGGAAAAAATGAGAACCAAGACCTGTCATGTAAAAGTACAAAATCCCAATGATGAATGTAACTGTACTGTATACCTAAAATGTACCAATAAACTCAATTTTAAAAAAGAAAAGAAAAGATACCCACTAAAAAATAAAAAGTGGTTACTGTGAGATGTGGGACTACAAGGGCTTTCATTTTCTTTGTGATGCTTCTCTATAATATTTTTGCAATAAGAAACAAAAACAGCAGAAGTTATTTGTTTAAATAATCCTCCTGTGCCTTAATATATTTCACAGCCCTTCTGTGAAATGCCACCTCAGAACTGTATGGTATTTTCTAATTCTCAAAGTCTCATATGGTTTATTTCAGATCATTTTGATCCCTGATATCACCTCCAACCTAATTAATCAAAATGTTCAAGGACAGAGCCTGGGTGTGTTTTTAAAATTCCACAGGAAGTCAGATACATACTTCTAGTTTTAAAAATGTCTCTAAAACACTTCTTTTGAGACAGCTAATCATTTAATTTCTTTTCATGTTTTGTCTCTTATACCAGATTGTTAAAGGCAAGGTATATAACATTTTATATTTTATATTTTGTATAATTAATAACCAGCTTTAATGCTCATTGACTCAAAAAATGATTCTCACTTAAACCAGAAAAGCTAATGCAGTGAATTTAAAAGATATATCCACACCCTTCTCTATTGTTGGTGGGAGTGCAGACTGGTGCAACCACTGTGGAAATCAATATGGAGATACCTCAAACAACTAATACTAGAATTTCCATTTGACCCAGTTACCTCTCTGTTGGGTGTCTTTCCAAAACAATTAAAAGAATCATATGACAGAAATTTATGTGCACCCATTTTTATAGTCACAAAGTTTGTGATAGCTAATCCTTGGAAACAGCCCAGTTGCCCATCAATTGGAGACTGGATAAAGAAGATGTGATTTTTCTGTAAAATAGAGTACTACTCAGCCATAAAGAAGGAGAAACTAGAGACATTTAAAGCTAAATGGATGCATAATGAGGACATACTCTTAAGGGAAATAAATAGGATACACGTGTAAATACTGAATAGTTTCTCTGGTGTGAAAAACTAAAAGTGTAAATAAGATCCAAATTGTATAACTGACAATGTGAAATAGGAAGAAAATGGCTAAAGATGTAGGGAAAGTGGGAAGGGTAGGGGAAAGGAAGTAATGGGAAAAAATATGAGAAAAGGAAAAATGGAAACAAAGTTTTTGTTGTAAATAGGGGAGGGGGGACTGGGACAAGGGAAAGCAGGGGTATGGGGAAAAAATGAGAACCAAGACCTGTCATGTAAAGGCACAAGATCCCAGTGATGAATGTAACTGTACTGTATACTTAAAGGGTACCAATAAACTCAGTGAAAAAAAAAGATATCCGCGTTTGGTTATCCTATTTTCTTACCTGTCTTATATTCCCCAGTTCACTATGTTTGTGTTTCCTTTTCCTGCCATATCACTGTTTTTTCTTCAGAAGTCACCAACAGCACTTTAGTAGCTAAATCATAAAAACAAACAAGTACTCATCTTTTGTGTTCTCTTTCCAGTTTGACATTGATCGTTACCATTGCCTCGTTCATGAGGACTGCTACTCGATGTCTAGTTAAATATCCCATAAATGGTGCTGCCTCAGTCCCAAACTGAGCAAATTCTCATGGCCATAAGTCAGCATTTCATTTGTCCCCTGTGTCTCTCTAAAAGGTCACACTATCCACCTTGTTCCCAAAACAAAAGCCCACATATTCACACTCATTTGCCTTTTGTTTTTTCTATCTTCCATAAACATGTAATTGCTGACATTTACCTACAATCCCCAAAAGCTCTAACAACTCAAAGATTTTCCATAACCCTCTTGGCAGCAAAACCTCTCTAAAGTGAAGAAAGATTATTAATAGTCTGAAGCATCTCTTTTTAAAAACATTTATATGCCTTACTCTGCAATACTGTTTTGATGTCTTTATTACTGCCCAGACCATCCCGAGGTTCTAATGTGATATATTTTATACACATCACACTACCTTTCTAAGAACTTAAATTAAAAAAAAAATCTTTTTGCCTTGACAAGTCCCAGGGATGGGTCTGTTTCTCCTAAATAGCTCTCAAACTCTTCTGATTGCCTCCATCCACCTTGAGTTAAGCACCGTCACCAGTGGCCAGGATTGCACCAACATTCCCCCAGCCATCCCATCCCTGGTCTCACCTACTCAGATCCACTTCCACCAACAACCACAAGGATCAGATTTTTTAAAGGAATATATTCTCTTCTTAAAAATCTTTTAATGTCATATTTTGTTTCTGTCATTAAGTACCCATTTAGAATATGGCCTGGAAAGTCCCATGTGACCAGGCCTTGCCTGGCTCTCCAGCTTTATTTCTTTTATTTTGTGATTAATTTTATTGGTTCATTTAAGGTATACAATATAATGGCATTCATTGTTGGTTCTTATTTTTCCCCATCCCCCTTCCTTCCCTTGAACCCCTCCCTCCCTCCCTATCTACAAAGACTATGTTTCCTTTTTCTTTTCATTTTCTCATATTGATTCCATTCCCTTCTTTCCTTTCCCCTACCCCTCTCTTTTCCCCTTCCCCTTTATTCATTTTCTTCCTATTTCACATTACCTATAACACCTTTTAGCCCTTATGTATACTTTCTACCTTTGACTTAGATGTACCTTCTATCTCCCCAACATCCCTGCTGTCTTTCATGTTTGGCCTTCAGTGTGGATTCGGTAAATATCTGTTTATCGAATAAAGTCCAATTTACTTCCTCAGTTACAGAGTGATGGATAGGTATTTTTTCTGAGTAGAACCCCACTATTTTCTGATTCTTAAGGTCATCAGAAATGAGAGGTGGAGGCAGCTATGAACATCACTAATGGTACGCATTAATAAAAATAATAGTGTGGATATGAGCAAACTCAATGTCACCACCAGACTCAAATGATCTGTTGCTCTTAATGATCTTTCAAAGTACTTCCCAGCATTTGAGCTATTTTCTACTATTTTCTACTTCTCTAATGTTTAACTTTTCCAATCATTTTATCTCTGCTCAAGATTAGTAACCATTTTCTATGAGAATAACACATGATATACTTTCTATAAATTATTTCTAATATTTGCAGTGCATGTACAAGGTGGGTTTTATCTTGGTTTATTTGTTTTTTTCTTTTTTATTGAGTTTATTGGTGCATTTTAGGCACACAATACAGTTGCATTCATCACTGGGATCCTGCACCTTTACATGACAGGTCTTGGTTCTCATTTTTTTCCCCTTGTCCCTTCACCCCCTTCTCCCCTCCCCATTTACAAACACTTTATTTCTATTTTTTCATTTTCTCATATTTTTTTCTTTTCCCTTATTACCTTTCCCCTACCCTTCCCACTTTCCCTACACCTTTAGTCCTTTTATGCCCTTTTCTGCCTACTTCACATTGTTAAATTATCTCTTTAGGATCTTGTGTACTATTATAGTTTTTTCACACCAGAGAAACTATTCAGTATTTATATATGTGTGATTTATTTATTTTACTTAGGAGTATATCCTCAAAATGTATTTTTGTTTCTTTTGAGAGAGGTTCCTGCTATGTAGTTCAGGCTGGCCTTGAATTCACTATGTAGCCCAGGCTGACCTGAACTTGCAGGAATCCTCCTGCCTCAGCCTCCTGAGTGTTTGGATCACAGGTGTGCACCACCATCTCTGCTTATCTCAATTTTAAGGATGAGGAAACTGAGGCTTCTAGAGTTCCACTGATTTTCCCCAAGCTCAAGGATTCAATGAGTGACAGAAATGAGTTTAAATTCAATATTCTCCTCTTCAAAACCTTTTCTACACTGGCTTTTTGTTCAGTGAGATCTGCTCATACTGAAGTGATGAATCATGGGTGACAGGGAATAGAAACCAGTGGAGGAAGCCAATGGGAGTGTCAGAGTAAACAGGAAGGGAGAAGGGGAAACACAGAGCTTAGAAACTCCTTCATTGTTAACATATCTGGCTAGATTGTCAATTCCACCAAGAAAGGGTCCAAACTCTCACTTCTTTGTCTTTTATACTTCTTGGACAGGGCTGGAAAGAGTGAGTATTTAATGAATACTTAGGAACCAACCTCTTATTAGGAAGATGTTGATTAAGTAAAATTAATCATTGCCTACCTTCCCCCACCCTTAAGTTATAGTAGAACTCAAGGCAACGTGTGGTAGGAATAGTGAGCTTTATTACTAAGAGGAATGTTAATGTCTACAATGATCTCCTCATTAAACTTTCTGACCTAAAATAGTATTTGAAAAAGTACAAATTACTAAAATTCCTGAGACCTGAGTTTGACTTTCAAGGAATTGAGCTGGTTAGAAACAAGTTGTACTTCTATCAATGAACTATTTGGACTCTGGTTCTTATATTCATAAATATTTATTAAGCACTTTATAAGCAAAGCAATGGCAAGATACTTTGCACACACGCAAAAAAAATCCAAACACCCAAATATATACAAAGGATGTAATTATACCCTTTTTAAAATAGCATGTTTTTGTTTGCCTAAGAGATCTAAACTAAGGCTTTAGAAGGAAAAGGAAGAAATAAGCCATCTTGATTTCTACAATAATTGTGTCGTCCCTGACTAAACACTTCCAAAGAAGAATCAAAAATTCCCACTCTTCTGCATAGATGGCATGGTGTCTGTCTTCTGTTTCTCGATAACACTACTTTGGTCTACATCTGTGAAGAAAAGTCCCCCTGCTTTGTCTGAATCTCTCAGTGAAGCCTTCCACCTCCAGTGTCCATGGGTATTCTGATAGGTGCTGGTTTTTAGAGGATGTGAAAGAGATGAGCCCCAGGAAAATTCATACTAAAGAAGAAGTCATGTGAATAAAGAAACTTGTGAAATTTGGAGAAGTTGAAATGGAGCAAAAGCTTGACATTAAGCTGGTAGCTAATAAGTGCTTAAACAAGACTTTTCAACAGGCAGTGGAACTACACGGAACTTCCCATTTTCCCAGTGGTCAGTGGAAATTAGAGTTATTTATACTTCATCCAAGGTCAAATGCATGATCACATACAACTTCTCCAACAGACCCTAAATTAGAAAGCTTTTTTTTTTTTAATGGAGGGTAAGACCCCATGCTATCTACCCAGATTTCTAGATAAGTAGAAACTGGTAATCTGGTCTACCAGTATCAAATCGGCCTACTGGATTTTTGTGTGTGTTTGTGCTCAGCACATGTTTATGATACATAATGATTACACTCATTGTGCATAGATGGTATATTATGTGGCATCCCTTAATACATTTTTACTTCCTCTTGCTTTTCTCCCTCCCTTTATCATCCATCTCTTGGTCTCCTTCCCATTTACAAAATATCTATCTTTGATTTATCTGTCTTTTATTTTGCTCTTTCATTGATTTATACTTTGGGTTTTTCACGTAAAAGAAGCCATATGACATTTAAGCTTGTGTATAATGGTAATCATCATGAAATAAAATAACAAGTGCTGAAGAGGTGGTTGGGAAAAAGGAATCCTTCTACATTGTGTTGGGACTGTAAACCAGGCTACTGTTTTTTTAAATGAATTTGGTGTTTGTTTGTTTGTTTGTTTGTTTTTGGTACCAAGTGCCAATAAATATTAATTGAGGAAAGAGAAGATTAAACTCTCTACCTTTAATTGGAGATAGCTAAATTATCAGTATGTAAACTGGCAGAATTATTGCCTTAGATATGATGGTCCCAAAGAAGATTCTGAAGAGTGTTTAACCAAAATGAAGGTAGAAAATCCAATTGAGGAAAGAGGCAAAAGGAACATTCTGGAAGAGGGTGAAGGGGATAGCAGAGTGTTGCCCACCCAGCAAGTCTAGAGAGCAACCGGTCCACATTTGACCCTGGAGGATAAAGGGCTCAAGGAGACACTTCTAGAAAAAGCTAAGACTTCAGTTTTCTAACAGGTTAGGAGGTACTTAAAGAAGGCTACATGAGTTTGGAGATGACCTTGTGATAGGAACACAGAAAACTAAGCAAATGTTTAGTGCAACAAAACTAAAGTTATTCAAGAAAGCAAATGAAATTATAGTATGTAGAATGATTTAGCTAAGAATCTCATGTAAATACTCTCAATAAAATAAATAATGAACATTAATTTTACCATAAAATGGAGCTTGTTAGAAGAAATTCAAGTACAGGTTGGAGAGATAAACTCAGTAGAGAAGGATATGGCTAAGATTAGCATTTCAAAAATGTACTGCTAGCTGTATGTAGTAGTGCATGCCTGTAATCCCAGTACCCCCAGGGGCTGTGGCAGGAGGAGCTCCAAGAATTCAAGGGGAATAGCCTGTGCTACATAGACTTATAGGACCAAACCTTCAGATAAGATGCCCAGAGACATTTCTTCTCTCTCCTAAGCATATGAACTAATGCAAGTCACATAAACACTAGCTAATTTCCTAATACCCACCACGTCTGAAACATAGGTGTAATCAGCACATTTAAACTCATCCGAGTCACACATATGCAAATACCGAATAGTTTCTCTGGTGTGAATAATCTGCAATAATACATAAGATCCTAATAAGATTACTGACATTTAGAAATGGGAAGAAAGGAGCTAAAGGTGTAGGGAAGGTGGGATGGGTAGGGGAAGAGTAATAAGGGAAAAGAAAAAAATGTGAGATAATGAAAAGATGGAAATAAAGTGGGTGTAGATGGGGAGGGGAAGAAGGGGTGAAGGCAGGGCAGGGACAAGAGGAAAAAATGACAACCAAGACCTGTCATGTAGAGGTACAAGATCCCAACAATGAATGTAACTGTACTGTATCCCTAAAATGTACCGGTAAACTCAATTAAAGCTGAAAAAAGTAAATAAACTCATCCATGCTTCAGTTTTCTAACATGTAAAACAGGTCACTCGTATTAATCCCCTATAGACTATTTAATTGTATTCATCCACAAGTGGAATTGAAGGAAATCACTTTTTCTCCTAATGTGAGAGCCTTTACAATGAGTCACACACACACACACACACACACACACACACACACACACTGACAAAAACAAGCAAACTTTGTCCTTTGGGCCTCTGTGGGGTAGAAAGTGACCCTTAATCAAATAGAGTTTGTGTTACACTTTCTCACCATCCCAGCTTGGTTCGTTATATACCAAAGCTGGGGGGTAGGAAACTGTTTTGAATTCAACTGTGTCTCCTCCAGAAAAGATATGTTGAAATTCTAACGCTCGGTACTTGTTCGTGTTAGCGTATTTGGAAATCCAGTTTAGATGAAGCACTTAGGACGGTCCATCACCAAGGCTGACTCATCCTCACAGGAAGAGGGCAATGCAGGCACAGACACAGACACAGATAAGCACTGTACGAAGACACAGGCATGGTGGGGGAAGAATGTCAGGCGAGGGTAGCGAGGGTGAGAGTGCTGCACCTGCAAACACAGGAACATCCAAGACTGACCTTCACCACCAGAAACCAGGAAGGGGCAAGACTGGATTCCACTGGTCCCAGGAAAAGCATGGCCCTACTGGTGCCCTGATTTATAGCCCCAAAACTTTGAGATGGTGAACTGTTTTGAACCACCCACTTTGTGGTACTTCAGTACAGTAACCCTAGGGACAGTGATATCCTCCACATCATCAAGAACAATGTGTCTCTTCTCGTGCTATAGAAGAGAAAGGACCACCATCCGTGTCTCAGCAGGCACGAAGGCAATGGCACAGCTTGGGGTTACGTCCTTCGATGCTCAGAAAAATACCTATCAGTCCTTCCCAGAGAAGAGTCCTGACACAGTCACCAGGTTGACAGACGCCACATCCACTGGTCACAGTGAGGTCTTGACCAGGTCTTCCAGAAATGGGCTGGCAGAGAGAAGAACTCTCCAACTTATTAAAAGCTAAATAAAACAAAAAAATTAAGATCTGTAACACTGATTTATTTCAATCATGGAATTGATATGTAAAGTCAAAATGCTGAATAATACGCACATCTCATCAGTTAGCTTTCTATTTAAAAGTCTGTGTGTTTTATGTTTTTTAAGGGGCATCTTGGTGAGTAAATATTTATTATGAAGTGATATTTGTTTGGGGAGATCAAAGTCTCACACAGGGAATTGTTCCAGAGAGCCCTTCTGAGAGTCTGCCCTGTCATCTTCTTGCAAAGACGAACTAGTGAAATAGAAGGCATATGAGCAAAAAGCATTACTCCACTGGAGTCTTATCGCTGGTTTCTTATCAGCATAGTTTTGCAGAATAAAAAGAAAGAAGGTTTAGTATACTCATAAGTGAGTTCTGTGGTGGAAGCTAAACACTTAGGCCATGAGAAAGCGGTACATGTCCTGTCAGACAGGCAGATGAGTAGGTGAAGAACTACCCTGTTAGCTCGTGGTCTGCTCGGAGAATCGGGCCTACCATCTGACACCCATTCCACGTTAATTGGATAAAGCTGCTCTTTCAAGAAGCCTAGCTGTTATTCTGAGGGACCAAGTGGGCACATCTGTCCCTTTTCATTATGAGTGAAAATCCAGAGCTTAAGACTTTAAAAAAAAAAAAAAAAGCATGTTTCGAAGGTATGAGGAAAGAAATCTAACTTCTGCCCAACAGTTGATGCTGACATCTAGTACTGTCAAGAATATAAATTGTCTCATCTTATCCAGACTGCTCTATAATCCAGGTATTACAAATTAGTAAGTGAGGCACTCAATACAGTGCAGTTTATATACCAGCTGGGGAACTTGGTGATTCTAAAATATTCTAGGATCGTGGTCTACTTCACTGTCCCTGTAGAATCTTCTGATTAAGTGAGGAAGCCCAGGAATACATGCATGAAGGAAGGATTTTATTTTTAGTTGTTGCCTTTGGCAAAAGTTCTCTGTCTAAATAGAGGGAATTTATTCTGAAGAAAAAAAACGAAACTTTCTTTCTTGCCACATAAAGAAATAAAAATAGCAAACGCCTCATAAATTATCATTCTTCAGTGTCAGGATGTCTGTTGTGGAGCTGATTGTTAAGTAAGGGCTGCTACAAAGTCACTCTCCAGGCAAGAGTCCCATGCTAAACTTCTGAACACTAAAATGACATGTGGAAACAGGTGAACAGGCCTTGGTCCAAAAGATCTCTTTTTTTCGTTTATAGGTATAGATTTCAGAGAAAACCAGAATGATACAGACCTTCTCATGATTATCGCACACCTCTCTTCCACCAGCAGAATTCTGAATGTCAAAAAGCAGTCCCACACCTCTATTCCCAAAGATGCCAGAAGCAAAAGTGTTCCACATGTACAAGCGCTCAAGAAGCTTTCTCATTGCTCTCCTAAGCCACTTTGCCCACAAGCCTGCTAAAGAGACTCAACATGGGTGGGATTGGCAATTACACCACAGCTAGCCTGTCCACAGTTTGGCCTAGTGGACCTCGACCAGGTGAAGTGTCGAGAGCTCAATACACTAAAATTCACTGTCCCACTGTTAATCTTACTCTCCTCTTGATGATTCCCTTATTTTCTAGGCTAAATTCTAAGATGCACACCTAAAACTTCCCTCCTGCTCAAAGCACTATGAATGTGATGACATATGACACCCATGATTATGCTGCTTTATGTAACATCCAAGGATTTTTGCAACGCATTTAAGGTGACTTATCAGTTACCTTAAAAAAGGGAGATTATTCCAGTGGGTCTATTACAAGCCCATGAGCCCTTTTATCCACTGATAGAAGAAGAGAAAGCCAGAGAGATTCAGATGAGAGGGATGTGAAACATTGCAGAGACCAGTGGAAAACAGTCCGGGATTCTAGGAGCTGAGACTGGGCCCCAGAAAACAGGAACCTCAGTCACTCACCCACAAGGTAATGGATCCCCTAACAAGCTGAGTGGGCTGAGAAACACATTCTTCCCCAGAACCTCCAGGTAAGAGCCTCACCGGATAGATTTGGGTCTTAGAATAGCCCAAGTAGAGGACCCAGTGAAACTAGTCTGGACTTGTTACCTATGGAACTGAGGTTCATTGTGAGTGCTGCAGTTTGGATCTTAAATGTCTCACAAAGAAACTTGTGTTAAAGGCTTGTTCCCCAGGGTACTTCTGAAAATGATGGAAACTTTCAGAAGTGAGGCCTAGCGGGAGTCGTGAGGTCATTGGGGACATAACTTCGGATAGAATAGGGGACCTCAGCATCTCTTGAGATGAGCAGTTTTGCTCTGCTGTGTCCCCTCACCACATTCCCCAAGCAGTGGGACAAATGGATATGGCCGGAAACCCCTAACACGTGACCCAAAATTAACCTTTCTCTTTATAAGTTGATTTATCTCGGATACTTGATCTAGTGATGGGAAGCTAACATAGTGTTATTGCCAGCTAAGTTTGTATAATTTTGTTACTCAGTAATAACTCAGTAATAATACAACTTGTGCCTGAGACACTATCTCTGTGGCCTGTCCAGTAACCCAGGTCATCTGAAATTCTAGATTCGCCTTCCTCCCAGCCATGACTGAGTCATTGCTACCTACTCAGAACACTACCCTGGTGTTACACGATTATGGTCCTGTCTAGATTCCTAAACCTCTGGGCTGCTGACTGCAGAGGTCTGAGTATTGGGCTTTCCTGCTTTCTGTGAAATACAGGCACACATCCAATGCCTTACTTACCTGCATTCATATAAAGAGCCTAGACTTTTAAAGCAGCCAGGATTTTTAATCTCAACTCCACCAATTATTATTTATGTAATATTAGGAAAGCCATGAGGACTCTAAGTACTCATCTTTCACATTATAAGATTTTGCAATGTGTACAAAGTGGAAAATAACCTATTATCATTATTACCAGTCTTCGTGTCAATCCACACAACTAAATAGTGTTCTTCCCTTTTTTCCTGTCTTTTTATTTTTTTGGTACATTTTAGGTATACATAATAACAACATCCAACATATGGTATTTGTACCTGCACGTGATATATCTTGCTTCTTTTCTTTCCCATTTCTCTCCTCTCCCTTCAACCCCTCTTCCCCTCTTTATTTACAAAAGCTTTGTTTCCATTTATTACCTTCCAGCCTTTGTTTTTCTTGTCCCTTCTTTCCTTTCCCCCTCCCCTCTCCCTTGTTTCCCATCTCATGCAGGCCATTTCTTCCCATTTCTAATATCTGTTGTACATTTTGGTGCTTATTTACACTCTCAGTTTCTCACACCAGAGAAACCGTGATATTTGAACATGTGCATCTGATTTGTTTCACTTAAGAATATGGTCTCAAGGTGAATCCATCTAGTTAGAAATGTCTCAAGCCTATCTTCTATAGCAAAGTACTACTCCATTGTATAAAAAAACCCACATCTTCTTCTCCCATTCATCAGTTGGTGGGCATTCTTGTCTGTTTCCAAGATTTAGTTATTACAAAGTGTGGTACTATAAACATGGGTGTGCATATATCACTGTGGTATAATGCGTTTAATTCTTTCAGGAATATACCAAGAAAGGAAGTACCTGGGTATTTGGAACCTCTAGTTTTAATTTGTTTTAGGAATCTCCACACTAATTTCCACAGTGGTTGCACCAGCCTACACTCCCACCAACAGTGGAGAAGGGTTCCTTTCTCCCCACAGCTCCTCTAGAGCTTCTGGCCAGGTCTATCTCACCATTTCCTGATTTGGCGGGTGTTACAGTCCTCACCATTCCTCTTATCTCAGCCTCCTGAGTGCTGGGGTGACAGGGGTGTGCCACCATGCCTGGCATCAAGGATCTTTCTATGTGACACCACGTAAGGGTGTATCAGTGAACCAACTGAAGGCCTCAGAGTTTACATTCTAATGTGAATCTTGCATGATGAAGTCTTTCCATAAGATGCATGAATTTATTGCTGTTTTGAGGTTACCTCAAGACTTTCAGAGTCATAACCACTATCATTGCCCTGAAAATGTATGGAAATGTAATCAATGTTATTCTTGCATTGAAGAGCAGCAAACATTACCTCTTGCAGCTGATAGCTAAGATGTAATAAGCCTTTTGCAAGAGAAAAGTACAAAGGTGGTAACTTTTATGTGGTAATGAAATGCTCCTGTTATACTTCAGTGAGTTAATGAAAAATATTGCTTCATTTCAGACATTTGGGTCATGAGTCCATAAAGAGAAAGCAAGGCAGTGGCCAAAGCTAGGAGCACTGTAGAAACATATGAACAATTCACTGGTTGGATCTCAAATTAGCTGTGTAAAAAGAGAAAGATGAAATAAATCTTATTTAGCTCTCATTGGAAGGAAGCCCTGACTCTCCCTGAATGCCATTTTGTAAACCAAAAGAGCTCATTCCAGAAAACCACTGAATTTATCTCAATGGCATTTTATTACAGTGGGTGTCAAGGCTGAATAGAACTACATGAAAAGCCTATCTGTTTTGGGCCCATCCGACACCATGGATTTTCTAAAAGAGTCCTTCACTTAAGTGTTGGCCCTAAACCACCAACACAACTATTTACAGGTGGTGTTGCAAATAACTAAATAAAAAATGAGTCTAAAAGAAAAACAGAGTTTTCATTGACCTGCCTCCTATTTACCAGTAATCACACCAAGGTTTTTCTGCATTGGCAAAACTGAACTCTCTACATATTTATATTGGTAACGTTTTCCAGGAGACTCTACCAAAAGGTATCTGAGCACCTTGTGTTGTGAAATTCAGAGGCATGGAAACATTAAGACAAATAAGCCTTGTCTCCCAGTACTGCCTGCTGGAAAAGAAATCCTACCTTTCCAAGGGCATCAGTCTAAATGAGACCTTAGTTCTTAAATTCTTTAATCAGTTGCCTTAGAAACCACAAAAATGTGGTGAGCCCCTCTAGTCAGACAATAATACCCTGATAGGTTTAATCACCTGTTACTAGCCAAACACACACTTGAGTGAAGGTGAAATTGGTATTCATTGTGCCTGAAGGTCTGCATTTTGCACATCCTTTGGTACTTGAAAAAAGCCTATGTCCTGCATCAGAAGAAATGTTAAGGTCCTTGGGACTGAGAAGTCCTGTTCATCACTATTTGGTGACTTAGTTGGAAAGCATTTTTGAAAAACATATGCGGAATTCGATCCTGTTCAACAAACCATTTATTGAATTCCTACTATGAGAAAGGCATACAACAAAAATTAGTAAAATATTATATTCACTCTGATTTCTGGACAGCACCAGAAATTTACAAAATAAACTATGACACACTGTGATCCCGTTAAAATGCTGAGAGAAACATTGTCTTGCTATCATTTTACCAAATGAAGACAGACTTTGAATCGAAGAAGACATCCCCTAGTTATAACATTTTTTTCCTTCTTTGTGGTACATAGAGTAATGAGATATTTTTAGAGCCATGGCTTCTTAAACTCTTTATAATACAACCTGCCTGACTGCTAGTTAGGATTGCAAGTATCCCCCACAATTCATGCGGTAAAGAGTTGGTCCTCAGACTAGCTCTCTTGGGAGATGGTGCAGCATTCAAGAGGTGGAACCTGGTCGGAGGTCTTTGGATTGCTGCAGATGTCCTTAAAAGGGAGAGTGAGACCCCACGCCCTTCCTCTTCCTCTTTCATTCCCCAGCCATAAGATGAGTGATTTTGTGCCTCTCATCTCCACCATAAAGTGCTGCCTCACCACTGGACCAAATGCAACAAGGCCAAATGGTCATGCAGAAGCTTTCAGATTGGGAGCCAAGGTAAACACTTCATAAGTTGATTATCTGTTATTTGTCACAGTGTCAGAAAGCTGACACACCAATCAACTGATCACATTTTCTTCTTACTTCTCTTCGATAGTAGTGAAATTCTTACATAGTCATTATCTGCAGTAAGATATCATTTTATCCCTTCCAAATTGTTACCAATTATTTTATCTTCTTGTTGAAGGTAAATTTTGCTATCCTGTTTTTATGTATGGAATGGTTCACATGAATAATTTTAATTATTTGCTGTCGCTTTTTTATGAATTTTAACCATAAGTAATTTCTTTGTTTTTCTATTTTACATATTTTTTGAGACAAGGTCTCACTATGCCATTCAGGTTAGCCTTAAAGTCACTACGTAGCCCAGATTGGCCTCAAACTCACTGCAGTCTTCCTGCCTCAGCCTCCTGAGTGCTTGGATTACAGGCATGCACCACCATGCCTGGCCTACATATTTCTTATTAGAAATAGTTAACAAATTTCAGCAAATGTATCTAAAACATTTATCTTTAATGGTGAAATCACATGACTTTTCTCCTTCAACATATAAATCATGCTAATAATTTTCCTGACTTCATTCTTACATTCCTGAAATTAATGTTACTTAATGATAGTTTATTTTAGTTTGTATTTTTATGGAATTCTGGGTTCCATTTCATTATATTTTAATTTGAATTTTTACCACAACACTCATAAGTTGGATGCTAACATTTTATTGGAACTACTCTAATTAAGTGTTAAGATTATGCTAGCTTTATGAGATACTTGAGGAGATTTACATCTTTTACTCTGATCTGGAATAGCTTAAATACATGGATTGCACAATCTTTGAGGATTTAATCAAACACAGCCACAAAGCCATCTGCTTCTATTAATTTCTTTAATGGCTCATTTTTATTCACCTTCCTAGTATTTGCTCTAGTATTTAGAATATTAAATTTGTACTTCATTCATATCAGTTTTAGTTATTTATACTCATTGCAGTATCCATTTCCTCCTAGGTATCACATACAATACTGTAGAATTTCATGACACTTTTTCTTAAATCTATTAATCTCTTCCACATCTGTAATTATGATTTCTTTCTACTTTCATAGTTCACACTTTTTTCATCGGATTTAAGAGTGATCTATTTATCTTATTACTTTTTCAACTAGCCGGTTTCTACATTTATATGTCATTTTTATCATTTTTTTTATTTTGTACATTTTGGATTTTATATTTATTTAGTACCTTCTAACTTACATTGTGATACTTAAAATCTTTAGGAAGAGAAAAAACTGTCATTTTTATCCTCCAGTAATGATGCCACATAAAGCAATAACTATCATCTGAGAATAATTTTTACCATGTTCCATAAATTTTGAATGATACAGCTATCAGAGAACATGAGCTACAAAATCAAGTATGGCTTTAAGTTTCTTTTGGACAGGCATTTGACTGATTTTGTGAACATTCCAGAGATTTTATTTTTAAAATGATATATTTGAAGTATATAAGATTCTACACATATAAATATATATTTGGTTATAATTATTTCTTTATTTCATTACTTTTTTCTTTACTTGATCTAATTTTGAATATGAGTGTTGAAATTGCCCACTTTTGGTTTTGTAGGTTTTCCTTTGCATATTTAGGAGATATGATGTCTGGTGCCTTCACAGAAAAGATTTATAACTTAATAAAAATAAATCATGTGTTTTGGGAGATATTAAGGGAAGAGTACCTCAGTCACCATTTGACCACTCTCCAGGGCTTACACTTATGCACAGAACATATTCTACTGAGCACTACAGAGCAGAGTCAACAAATACGTCTCTTCTACCTGAGCAATGTAAGTAGACAGACATACACTGCTAGGGAATCAGTGAATTTAATGATTAAGACTCGGGCTCTTAAGGAAGACTGTGGGCTCGAGTCAAACTGTGGACTCCTAAATAAATATAACTTTGTTCAGTTGTTTCCACATGTGCTAAGTGGGAGATAACAACAATACAGTCTACCTCCTAGCACTGTCCAATCCAGGAGTGATATTCATGTGAAGCTAAGGGCTAGACATGTGTTACATACTCAGTAAAAATTGCCTATGGATATATTACTAAGTTATTAAGTCTCCTCTAAAAGCGTACTTATAAACATGCTTTGAAAACAACATAAAATTGTATGCAAACATAAATCAGCAATCGTACTATTAAAACACAGAAAGAGTAATATCAATATCCTAGAAATATAATATTACAGATAATTATAGAAAATACATTTATATGAAGTTACATATAAGAAAATACCATAAATTATGTTTAGGCAAAATATAATAAATTCTTCAAAGACAGTGCTCCATATGACTTTTCCAAGCTAGGTACACTGTAGACTAAAGCAAGACTTTTTGATTGTCTATGGTTAGGTACTGTTCTCAATAAATTCTTGCTGAATTAAATACAATAAAGATTCTAACTTAATGTCCTGTGCCTCTTTGCTACAAAAGGGACATCTTTGAAATGTCTTATAAAATATTGTTTAAAATATCACTGAAGTAATATCAATCAAGTTTCATCATTCAGAAGCTCAAAAAAAGTAAAAAAATAGGAAATATGACAAATTTTGAAAGACTGGAATTCTCTACCTCGATTTCTTAGTAAGAAGAACAGATTTCTAATTTTAAAATATCAGATATCTCAGTTTCTTTAGTCCTTCAAATTCTCATGAGTCAACAGCTTTTGCCAAATTATACAAAGGGGCCTGAAGATATATATTTTTTTTAAATGTCACATCTCCAGCCTTGAATGAGTTTCACTCTGGCTTCAGATTCATGGCACATACTTGAAAACTGTTACAAACCAACATATGAAGAGTACAATCTAATATAATGCAAACTGAGTATGTGAGCACTGGAGAGAGAATATTGAAAATGCCATTAGTATGAGACAAAATTCACTATGGATCAGCTGAACTCCCTGGCCCCCATAGTTCTCAAACTTTAGGATGTTTAAAAGTCACCAAAGTCACTTATTAAAGTACAGATTTCAAGTTCTGCCTCTACATACTCAAGTTCGATAGGTCTGTCACGGAATTTAGGAATAAGAATTTGGGTTAGATTCCTAGTCAGAAGAACAATATGTCTCTGTGTCTTCCCCTGTAAAAATGTGACACAAAGTAATGCTTAACATCAAAGGTACACCATGTCTTGTTTCACCTTCATTTCCTCACCAGACCACGGGAGAGAAGGTCAGACAATCCATGTTTGTAAAAAGCCCTCGATCTCTCTAAAGTCAAGCCAGTGGGCTCACACAAACACATTTAAGATGTACAAAGACCTGTGTTATGTAGACTTTCCGTCTCTTTTTACCATGAATGTCTTTATAAAGAAAATATAATTTTACTATTATCATTAAAAATGTGATCGTCATCAAATTTTTACTCCAGATAAATTCAGTACCTCTCAACTAGCCAGAAAATATTTGCAAACAATACAACACTAAAAGCCAGTGATTACTATAAAAGTATTTATAGATAAATAAAAACATTATCAGTTTAAAAGAAAAATATTTTTTTAATTTAAGATAATTTACAGTAGATGAAATACAATTGGTTCAAAAAACAGACAAAATATTCAACTTTACTAACACTCAGATAAATGCAAGTTTCAAATAGAAAAAAAATTAAATTATCAAATGTTTAATAATAATCCAGTCATGGTCACAAGCCTGTAATTTCAGCACTCTGAGAGGATAAAGCAGGAAAATAACAAGTCCATGACCAGCCCTAGCTACTTAGCGACTTAGCAAAATTGTGTTTCACAATATATTTTAAAAGAGTGTCAGAAATGCAACTCTATGTGAAGGCCTTGGGATCAGTCCCCAGTACCAAAAGGAACAAAAGTGTATTATAAAAAATGGATATTCTCATGCAGTTCTGTTATTGATTTTCTGAAAAGTACTTTATAATACATATCAATAGTCCTTAAAAATTCAAACTGGGCTGAGGATTTAGCTCAGAGTTTCAGCTGCCTACCTTGCAAGCCAAGATCCCAAGTTTGGTCCCCCGTACCAAAAAATTCAAACCACCTCAGAAATTTTTGCTTAGAAGAAAAAGCAAAGAAAAATATTCAAATAAAAAGTACTATTTCTGAAAAGTGCATTAAATCACAGTACAAGAGCTATAAGTTAGAAACAATCATTAAAAATGGGAAGGTGATTGCACAGATTATGGCCTATTCTTATTGTGGAAATAGTACATAGCCATTAAAATAATATTTATTTCAGAAAGAACTAAAAACATAAATAATTATTCAATATAAAATAATAGGGTAAGCAGGATTAAAGTTTGGGTAATATCTCAAGTACTTATTTTGGGTATGTGTGTATAACTAGAAAAAGTTTGCATCAAAATATGAGGGCTGTTTCTGAGTAGGGGTAGTATGGCTAATTGAAATTTTCTCTTTGTTATTTTCTACACTCTGTACATATGCTAAAATGAGTACTCTCTAAATACTTTAAAGTGAATATTCATTCCTTTCCTTTTGCGATCTTAAATAAATCAATATTTTAGCATCTCAAAATTAGTATCACAGAATATGTTTCTCCGATCAATTGAAAATATCACTTCACCAGAAACAACTGAAAAGCAATTGCACACGTGTATATGTAGCTGAACATACATGCAGCTAAATCAAGTCCCTGTACCAGTATCATTAACAGGAGTGATATAATCAATTGTGAAGACTTCTACACACTATTGCTATTGATATATTTGGGGAATCTTCAAATGATATTTTTAAGCTAATTTGTCTCTCTTAAGAAATAAGGAAGAATTGATGCCTAAGAAGGTTGGAGGCCACCCAAAGAGCGAGTTCATTGCCAACAAAGAAATCAAATTATTTAATTCACAAAGTTGTATTTTACTAAGCTCTTCTTCCAGCTGATTGTACTGAATGACCTCTAAAACAGATCTGTGATGGCTCTTGTCTTCCCTGTAATACTTAGAGGCCAAGTAGGAAATACAAAGCTGGTGCAAACTTGGAATCTACCAGCAACAAATATACAGGAAGGTTCCCCTGACTCCTAAACCCACAGACTCAGCAGAGTCTCTTGAGGAGCTTGTTAGCTTTATCCCCAGAGATTCAGAAGACAAAGGGAAGCTTCACAAATGTGACTTCATACATGTTCCAGGTGAATCTCACACAGACAGAGTCCATAAGCTAGCATTTGAGAACCACTGATCAAGAATCAACAGGACATTTTAAATCCAAAATGGCAAAGCTCAGTTACATAATTTAATAGTAACAAAGCAAGAAAAGCATTCCAATGCCTCGAATAGATACTAATGTCCTTTCTGTTACATTTTGTAATTTTAAAGCACTCTTCCAACAACATAACGACAATAATATAGCCATAGATATGCTTATAGGTGTGGGTATAGACATACTAAATTATAAGACCACGCAGCATCAGTACATGCATTTCTCTCTTACAAGTCAAATGAGGAGGACCTATCTAACCACATAAGGTGGAATCTTGTTTCCTGATTTAATTCATTGATCTGTTACAGAAGTTAAAAAGATGGGAAAGATACTCTCACAGGAAAATGAAACAAAACTACTGGTGACTGCAATTAAAGATAGCACAAGATTTTCCACCCTTATTTACCTTTCTCAAAGTAGTTCATGATAAAACAAACACTGGCTTTGTATGGACTAAGAGCAGACAAGGATTTCAAAGACAAATATTCCTTCTTGAACATGAAACATAATCAGTTTGAGTGCACAGAAAAGGCACAAGGGCCTAGACAGAATAAAAATTTTGTTGAGTAGCACTCTGCTAACTAACTGCTTTACCCAGCTATCATCTGGAAAATTAACTGGGAATTTGTGTGGGTTAAAAAACACTGAATGTCAGATATTTCCTATGATAAGTAATTCAAAGTTCAGCTTGAACACTAAAGCGACTTATGGTGAAACTAAAGAGATGTGTGGTAAGACTTTCTGCAAGTTCATATTTTTCTGTTACCTTTTCAAAGTTCAACCACCACACATAATAAGTGTGCATTTGCTGTGTGATGTCACGGCTATTTAAACAAACATGGACTCTTTAGTTCCTTTTTCCTTTGATGTTTTTGCTAGCTGAGGTTCTAAAATGGGGAATTATAAAAGCAAGAAACTATACAGTAATGTTTTGTGAAGTTTTGTATCCTCAAGCAAAAGGATACTCCCTTTTTATAAGGTATCTACTATGTACTGAGCACATTTAGTTAATCTGCACAAACCTCGTTAAGTAGACATTATTTTTCCTCATTTTGCCAATCAAAAAAAAATAAAAAGAATGGAAATGAGATTAAATATTTGAGTAGAAGCCACAAAGCTAGCAAGTGACCAAGTGAGAGTATGACTGTTAAGCTCAGGTCCTTTCTGCTTCCCTGTGATTTCTCTTCCCCCTTCATAATTACAAATGATTTTATCAGTAGAGGATGTTTCAATGAAAAGAAAAAAAAGACATAGGTGTTACTCTACATGCTAAGCTTTTTCTGTACTCCATCAATAATTGTGATAGTTGATCCACTCTATTCTCACCTAGAGAAGTAAAACGGTACATTCTGAAGAAGTTTTTATGTTATTATCATATAGCTTATAGAGAGACACTACACTGTGAATCTATAATCACCTCCTTGGTATTTTAGTGCATGGGTAGCAATCTGAATTATTCACTATTCTTTTCAAATGGCCACTGATTGCAGAACTGAAAAGGCTCTGTGATATGAGTGCTCTAATTATTTTTTCTAATTTCCTCGTGGGTCACTGTATTCTCTCATGTAGTACAACCTTTCCCAGAAGGTTGTGCTAAAATTGCAATAGTATTGCAATAGTATAAAGCTTATCAGTTGCCCGTTTCTCTTTGGATCCATGAGCTATCTGGGAAATTTCTCTCTTGGAAATCAACCCAGTTTGGAACAAAGGGAAGCAAATGGTACCATGGTTATAACCATGTGAGTATGAAATGGAGATAACTCCAATACCTGTTGTCTTATTAGACTATTACCTCCTTCCAATTTAAAGAAGCATCATGTTCTAATTAGAATTTAGGAGAAGAGTAGGAGAACAATTGCATCATCAGGAAGACAAATTTCTAACACATAGAATTATTTTTAATTATTATATTCATTATCATCATTACCATATTCATAGAACATCAAAATTCTGGAGAGAAGTTCAAAAGCATATTCTTTTGCAACATCAAGAGTCTCAGTGTATTAACACCAGATTCCACAGACTTTGAACTTATCCCCAGTGGGCTATTTTTACTGGAACTAAAGACAATAAGCTGCCTGAATGTACTGTGAAATACCCATAGATATGCATCCCCTGGGCCTTCCCAAGTTTTTCTCATTAGTTTTCACTGGGTCCCTGTGAAGCAGAAGGAGGGGTGCTATCTTCAGTCATTAGATTAGAAAAACAAAAAGGAAAAATGGTGAGTTAATAGATCCACAAATTCACATACTACACTCACACAGGGACCGCAGGTCTTGATATATGATTACAGGGAGAATTCACCGCATGTCTAACTATACATATAAAGAAGAGTATGACGATGGGGCTGGAGAAGATGAGATAATACAGCTGTCGCCCCCTAACTTCTGCCCCTCCTGTTCCCACATTTCCTAATGGAGAAATGAGAAATTCCAAAAGTGTCAAAGCAGAATGGGAAAACCATGGAGAAAGAGGTTATATTTCCTGGCTTAATGTAGTGTTAAACTAACAAAGCCAACTGTGTCTTCTGAGTAAATAAGCATATAACCGCCAATTTCCAATATATCTCCTTCTATTGCTTACATTCTAGTCTCTACCTCAATTGGTCCAAATTTTGTGTCTCCAAGTCTAATTTTTCAGTCAATCTTTAGTTCTGTTATTTTCAGAACATTTCTATCAGAGCACCCTGCTTTAATTTCATGTGTAAAATCAAACTAAGGCCCATCTTCACCTGTTAGCTTTCTTAAAGTGCAGCTCTATTCCACCCACATTTTCCAAATCACTCAAGCTTAAGCCATAAACTCATCTTCTAATCTTTTCCCTACCACAATTCCACCATAGTTTTCTTTTTATGATCTTTATTCATCTTTACCTTGCCATTTGTTCAAGTCACTAGAAAGGCAATGGTAGACACTAAAGTAGATAAATCAAGCAAAGGATAAACTGTAAACACTCACGGGGTGGTGAATGTACATCCCAATATACCTATAGTAAATGGAAAATATTGCTAAGTGGAGAAAGCATTTAACACACCTAGCCTACTAAACATCATAGCTTAGCCTATCCTACCTTAAATATGCTGGGAGCATTTATAGTAGCCTGAACTGGGCACAGTCACCTAACACAAAGTCTATTGTATAATGAAGTATGGAATGCCTCACGTAATTGGAAAATAAAATGGGATGTGAAAGCACAAAACACAATATTCAAATACAATACAACACACTGTGCAGTATCGTTTACTTACCCCAGTAATCACATGGGTGAGTCAGCCATGACTTGCTGCTGCTATCCAGCAACATGGAAGCATTTAATATTGCATATCAACAGCTGAGGAAAATATCAAAATTCCAAGTAGAGGGGCCAGGGATTTGGCTCAGTGGTTCTGCCACCTGCCTTGCAAGCACAAGGGCCCTAGTTCAATCCCCAGCACACAGACACACACACACACACACACACACAAAACACTGCCTAAAAAAAATTTCCAAGTAGAGTTTCTGCCAAATGTGTTTAGCTTTCCACAATCAAGTCAAAAAACTGTCAATTGAACCATCATAAGTTGGGGTGCATTTATAGAGAGAAAGACCTGGAAAGGGGGACATAGATACCATATTTGGGAAGCAAACACTAAGATCTTGAGAGAGACAAACAGGGAAGGGTGACAAGGATGTGGAGAAATGTAGGAAAAGAAGTAGCATTGAAAGAAGGCCAATGCTGGGCAATGTCAGGGAAAATGCAGAATCCAAAAGTATTTTCTTGATTGTCACTATAAGAAAAAAGTTATAAAATAATCTTGTTTTTCATAAATTTTTCATAACTCAAGAATCAGAGTCCTAGAAGAAATCAAAATTATTTTTAATTCTATGCAACTGGGAGTTAAAATCATTCAGGAAATAGACTGCATTTTATCTGGCTAAATTCCTCCATAAAATACATATTTATTAAGATTACTTCTTTATCCACAATAACAAAATAAGGAAATCTGCAACCTTTGGAACATCCAAGAAGGGAATTAGACCTGCACTCTTGAGTTACTGAAGGCCTCATGGGCTCAAAGCATAACCAAAGAGAAAGTCACTAAGCAAAGTGAGAAGTGACAGTTTGAATCAGGTAATGAAGCCGAGTTGAAAACACAAACTGGGGGAGCAAGTGTGAGTCGTGAGTTGAAAATTTAGGAGGTGCAGAACATGTTGACAACCACAGACAGGAAGGCTTGAGGAAGAAGAAGAAGTTTCACAGGCTGGAGCACATGAACTGATTCTGAGCACCTGAAGGGCACCCACAGCCTTGAGATCATGGCTCCCTAGATCTCTCTGCTAATCTATACTTTGACCAAGGGTTTGCTTACTTTCAGAGTCTTGATTTGGGTTTTCCTACATCTTTAGATGCTGAAACTTTCAAAAGCCATTTAAATTTAAGTATCTAATTTATGACTCATTTTCAGATTACTAATATTTATTTCTGTTTCATGCTTTTTTCTAGCAGCTCATAGCCAGATCCAAAATTCACATTATATATTTTTGGCACTTTATAGATTGTGCTATTAACTATTTTCAGAAATATGATTAAACGTTAGACCTTATATTTAAAGTTTTACTTATTTTACTCTCACCATTAAATTAATCCTTGATATAAAAGCAACCCAAATTTTCAACGGGAAATATATTTGTTATCCTGGCTATTTGCAGTTTGGGAAACCATTTTCACTGCTTGATGACATATCAAATAGGTGGTATTTGTATTATTTTAAGCACTTACACATATCCCTGTTATGATTACAGTGATTAAAATAAATACAGTTTCTAAATGTTTGAAGGAACTTAATAACATTGTTCTAGAAACATCTGCCTAAAGCCACAAGTCTCTGCATTTATGCTGTGTGGCTTAGGCTACTCTATCTCGAGAGATGAACAATGCACCCAATTTGGTATTGCTTTTGTACACATAGACCGATCACCTCAGAACTCCAGAGTTACTTCAACCTGCTTACCATTTGCATTCTGAACCAATCAGCAGTAGTAGCCCTATAAAGTTTGTTCCCCCTTTAGAGAAGGAAGTTGGAGAAAAAGAGAAAAGATTGGTTTGGCCCTTGGAGTTGTCATAAGACAAACAGAACTTTAATTCTATGTAGATCTGATAATATGTGTCAGGATAATAGTCTTCAGATTATTCAAATTTTTGCCTGCTTTGACAGGCACCATCTACCAATTTCTTTCAGAGCATACTGACATGCTGCTGACTAAAGTGTCCTATTTGTAACTTGGTACTGTAAAGTTCATTAGAGTCTGCTTAATAAAGGTAAATCTGCACTTAACCAATTTCCAAAAGTGAAGTAAAGTAACTCATAGCAAATAGCAAAACCCTGCTAATTTTTTTTCCTTACCCATGGGTAGGTTCACATTTTCATCAGCATATAAGTGTGCCAAATTCAGGACAGTTTAATTTAAATATGAAAATATGGATTGAGCTTATTGTATCTGTCCATTGTTCCTTGCACTATGACAGCTGATTGCACAGACAACTGATACAACTCCTGCCCTCAAATAGCTTACAGTCTTGTAAAGGCAGGTGGACAGCTAACCAACAGCAAACAGAATTAAATAAATCTTAACAAGGATTCCAATTCTTAATGAAATAAATGAAGCCCAAGGTTGGGGGGGAGCCTGAGGGCACTGATTTTTGGACCAGTCCTGTCACTGCAGTGAAGCGCTTCATTTAACCAATACCAACCACCCCCAAAACACAGTCAGAACCTCTGGTGAGCTTCTTATAGTGTCTCATTCTTGCCAGAGGAATAGACATTCCAGATTCAAGGCTTAACGGCTATTTATGGCAAACTTCTAACAAAACACAGAGAAGCTAAAATAGACAGAGAAGAGAGGCTCTAGAAGGATCTGAAATGATGTAGGAAGATTGACATAAAACTAAATTAAAGAAAATAAATGAAACGGCCCTTAAGACCCTCATAGATATTTTATCTATAAATTAAAAACAGATGGATTTTTAATGGAGCATTAGGAGAATGAGAAACCTTTCCTGAAAATGAAAAATATAATTTTAAAAAACGTTTTAAAGTCAATAAATGTTCAGAAGCTAGAAAACAGTTCAGAAAACAACCTAGTAAATAAAATAAATAATAAAGATCAGGGAAGTAGCAAAATAAAGTAAAAAAGATTAAGGGAGCAATCCAGGGAGCCTTATATCTAAAGATTAGGAATTCAAGAAAGAATGGGGAAAGAAAATGGAAGGGAAGAAATTATCAAAGAAATCACACACAAAAAAAATTCCTTACATCTAAAAGCAATGAGTTTCTTGATTAAAAGTTCTCACCAGGGCTGGGGATTTAGCTCAGTGGTTCTGGCACCTGCCTTGCACACTCAAGAACCAGA
>NW_022900927.1:51859124-51895632 GCF_012274545.1 Fukomys damarensis | reverse complement strand
CTTGAGCCGGGCATGGTGGTGCATGCCTATAATCCCAGCACTTGGGAGACTGAGGCAGGAGGATCGCTGTGAGTTCGAGACCAGCCTGGGCTACATAGTGAGTTCTAGGTCAGCCTCAACTACATAGTGAGACCCTGTCTCAAAAAACCAAAAAAAGAAAAAAAAAAAAGTTCTCACTGTACCTCCAACAAAATGAATTTAAACACACACACACACGCACACATCGGGATTTGTCACTGTGATTGAATCACCAGAAATAAAGGCCTCAAAATTTTCCACAGAAAAGTAAGGGGGGAAAGGTCATACACAAAAAATAAGAAAGCAAAAAGGCATCAGATTTCTCATCTGTATCCTTAAACAGTGAGAAGACTAATGTAATGCCTTGGAAGTAAAGGGCAAAGATGATTCCAACTTGGAATTCTTGGAACAAAGTCATTATTCCCATGTTAGGGATAATAAAGATGTATCAGAAGATGGTGACTGCACGTCATGCAGACAGAGCGGAGAAAGCCAAATCCCAAAGCACAGAGCAGGACGGTTTCTTGTACATTTCCTGTCTGGAGAAGGCAGGCAGGTGAGGCCTGTAGGCGAACAGAAGTGCTATCTATGTTCTTACCTGGCCAAGGGGAGTTGGTAAGGAATGACAGGAAGGAAAAGGACCTAACCAGATTTCTGTTTGGAAAATCTAGTCTGCTACTGTTGGGGAGACCGAGTGAGAAGGACAGAAGGTTGGTAGCAGGGAGAGCTGTCTAGACAAGGTTTGATAGGGGCCTGGCCTTGGGCAGTAGCCATGAGAAAGAAGACGAGAGGTTGGACCTCCTGGTAGTCTCACTGTTAGAATCTCACTGGGTGTCTGACTGGATACGTGTTTTCAATGGCTGTATATGGAAAACTCCCAGGTTTGCACCCAAGAGACTAGATGAATGATAACGTCTCCCTGACAAGAGGAAGAAGCTGGGGAAAGAAGAGTTGAGCTTGCAACTTGTCAAGTTTGCATGACCCTACCTGCAACTTTCTTTCAACTCTGCTTCTACACGTATTCTGTACTCTGCTTGAAATTCTACTCAACCTCTCCCTGCATTACGCTAGTAAAAGCATAGATCAAAGTAAGAAAAAAATTATTCACAACCTCAGCCAAATACACATTTTGTTCATATTTTTATGCTCCCTTCCAATTCCTGTTACCAACATAATTGTAAATATAGCCATAATAGAGATTTCATTTCTATACTCAGCTTCTTTCACTTAAAATATTTTAAGTATAAAAGTATTCATTTAAAAATTCATTGTTCAATGGCCTTTATAATAATTATCACTTTAATGGATGGAGAATATTAAATCAGGTAATACTTTCTGGTTTCACTTACCATTTCCACTCTCACAGAACACTTAGGTAATTTCCAATCCTTTCACTATTTTGCTGAATAGTGCTACAATGAGACTCTTTGGGCATATATCCTCTTTTACCCTTTTTTTCCTACATTTGTCTTTGTAGACACTAGATACATTTTTCTGTCATCCCAGTGTAGTGCCATGACACAAAAATATAAGAAAGTCTTATGACTGCCTTTTGTTTTGCACAGACTTTAGAACATTTTTTCATGCCAAATCTCTTCCTAGGTTTCTCTCTGCATACTGCCAATGGCACCACATAACTAATGGTGGCACTGTGTTAACTGGCCCAGGGCGTTACTCCAGACTCTCCCAGCCCCATCTGCCACTGTGCTGTGCTGTATAAGTCTGCATCTTTGCACCCCTCAGTCCTTCAAATTCATGGCATAGCTGAACTACCCACCTGGTTTGGGTTCTAGCCTTGGTTGGGGAAGAGAAGGGAGCAGCACACTGGTCCACAGAAAACCTAGGCTCTAGGTCACATGAACCTTGTCAGCAATTTGAGCCTGCACCTGTGCACAAGATATCCTACTTAGTTCAAATCTGTCTATTTGGAATTCAAAATGTTTAAAGGAGAAAAAAAACAAAACAAAGCATTTCAACTCAAGGTCCTGAGTTCGATCCCCGGAACCAAAAACAAAGCAAAACAAAATGTTTAAAAGCAGGACAGAGCCGGGAATGGTGGTGCTTGCCTATAATCTCAGCACTCCAGAGGCTGAGGTAGGTGGATCACCAACAAGACTGAGGCCATCCATGGCTACATAGTGAATTCAGGGCCAGCCTGAACTACACGAGATCCTGTCTCAAAAACAACCAAAAAAATTTTTTAACTTTTAAAAATAAAAACAGGAGTATATCCTCAATATGTATCCATTTTCCTATGAATGAATCTAATTTCTCATTCTTTATGGCTGAATAATATTCTATTTTGTAGAAAAACCACATCTTTATCCAGTTTCCAACTGATGGGCAAATGGGCTGTTTCCAAGTTTTAGCTATTGCAAAATGTGCTGCTATAAACATAGATGTACATATATCTCTGTGATATGATTCTTTTAATTCTTTTGGAAAGATACACAGCAGAGGGATGTCTGGGTAAAATGGAACCTCTATTCCCAGCTCTTTGAGATATCTCCATATTGATTTCCATAGTGGTATGTGTAAATACCAAATAGTTTCTCTGGTGTGAATAAACTATAATAGTACATAAGATCCTAATGATAGAATTGACAGTGTGAAATAGGAAGAAAGGAGCTAAAGTTGTAGGGAAAGTGGGAAGGGAAGGGGAAAGGTAACAAGGGAAAAGAAAACAATATGAGAAAATGAAAAAATGGAAATGAAGTTTTTGTAAGGGGATGGAGAGGGGTGAAGGGAGGGCAGGGACAAGGGGAAAAAATGAGAACCAAGACCTGTCATGTAAAGGTACAAGATCCTAGTGATGAATGTAACTGTACTGTATACTTAAAATGTACCAATAAACTCAATGAGGAAAAAAAATAAAATAAAAATAAAAACAGGAGCGATCAGGACAAGAGTAAGACCAAATACATGCCGGAAGTGTACATGGTCCTAATTGCACTGAGTAGGCAAGAGGCTAAAATCCTAAAGTATTCATCTTCCAAATTAACCCCATCTATGGTCTGTCTCTTGGATGAGCAGCAACTGCCTTTAGCTACTACATCTTCATGGTTTTTGTCTGGGACTCTTTGGGCTTTTCCACAGCAACAATTTCAGTAGCTTCGTTAAGAATTATATTTCCTGTGTCAAAACCAAGAATGTGTCCATCTAAAGTAAAAGACAAGTCCTCTTATTGTGGTGCCGGGGACAAAACCCAGAGCCAGGCATATGATAGGCAAAGTGACACCACTGAACTGCCACTCAGCCCTGGCCCTCTGTTATTTGATTTGTGTTATAAACTGCATCCCAAACCAAAATGCAACTCCTGTAAGAGTAAGCAATTAATCATCAAGTTACTGAATTGGAAGGTTAGGCAAAACTACTGTGCAAGTCTTACTTATGTCCAAATTGGTCAGTGGCTCTATATTTTTACTTGGGTTGTGGGCAAACTTTGCATTATCTAGTGCTAAGTCCTTGCATTTTTTCAGCAACATCTACATGTTCAAGTCTAACAGCTAAACCAAGAAGTCAGTCAATAGCTTCTTGTGGGCTCTTGAATCTTGAAAGACAGTTCACATGTCCATGATACTTTTCAAAGAACTTGGGCCAGTCATTGCTGTGGATGTTCTTAAATTATCTGTCTCCAGTCTTGCAGTGTAAGTTTCTGGTCCTGAACTCAAATAGTAATTTCTAAACTCTAGTTCATCTTTGCAGTTGAAGCCAGTGGGGCTATGGTAGTTGAGAGCAGACAGGTTGTGTGGAAATAGGATCCCTGCTTCTCTGAGTCTCCCCTGATTCTCCCCTGAGTGAGGAGAAAGGAGGCGGAGCAGGCCATGCAGGCCCCCTCAATGCCACAAGAGGTGGGATGTGTTCCTGCAGGAAGTGGCAGAAATTTAGTGCTCCATGAAGGAGAGAAGAGTGGCTAACAAATTACCTAGTCTTTAATTCCTCTGTTGCTATTCCAGGGGAAATTTTGAATTTCAGGGCACTAAAAACTATTTACAGACTTTCACCTCCCACTTTTCTTGGCTCTTTGAACTAAATCCAATTTGGATTCAGCACACGATCATTTTTTCTCATGCCATTGTGAGTTAATGGTTCTTTTAATCTACATCTTATCTCTCAGCCTTAGCCTGGGAGGGTTCCTAACTTTTAAAGTGCCAGATAAAGGGATAGGAGACTTCAGTAATTCCTTCAGAGTTGAAGATTGATAAGAAAAAGATAAATGTCCAATGTTAGATAAATGATAATGTTGTGTAGTTCTATTTTCAATTTCAGGATGCAGAAATTTGTTTCTAAATAAGGTAAAAGGCAAAAAAGAAAAAAGATAACACTTTGCACATTGTACATATTACAGCACTAAGAACACATCTTGTATAGTTAAAAGATGAATACCCAGCAAGGAATTATTTTAATATTGAATAAAAACTGGTAATAGGGCCGGGGATTTAGCGCAGCAGTTCTGCGGCCTGCCTTGCAAGCGCAAGGACCCAAGTTCAATCCCCAGTACCAAAAATAAATAAATAAATAAACAAACAAATAAATAAATAAAAATAAAAATTGGTAAAAAAAACACATCTTCCTTATCCAGTTTCCAATTGATGGGCAAATGGGCTGTTTCCAAGATTTAGCTATTACAAACTGTGCCGCTATAAACATGGGTGCGCATATATCACTGTGGTATGATTCTTTTAATTCTTTTGGAAAGATACCCTACAGAGGGATGGCTGGGTCAAATGGAACCTCTAGTCCCAGCTGTTTGAGGTATCTCCATATTGACTTCCATAGTGGTTGCACTAGTCTGCACTCCCACCAACAATGGAGAAGGGTTCCTTTCTCCCCACAACCACGCCAACATTTGTTATTGTGTGATTTCTTGATAGCAGCCATTCTTTGTGGGGTGAGGTGAAATCTCAGTGTTGTTTTCATCTGCATCTCTCGAATGACCAGTGATGTGGAGCATTTATTCACATATTTACTTGCTGCTTTTATTTCTTTGTCTGAGAAATGTCTGTTCATTTCAGATGCCCATTTTAGAATTGGGTCTTTATATTTGTGGGGGCTGGTTGTTTTGAGTTCTTTATATATTTTAGATAATAGTCCTTTGTCTGAGGAGCAGATGTGGTTTTTCTATAAAATGGAATACTACTCAGCCATAAGGAATGAGAAAGTAGATTCATTCATAGGTAAATGGGTACATTTTTAGGATATACTTCTAAGTGAAATAAATAAGTCACACATATGCATATACTGAATAGTTTCTCAAGTGTGAAAAATTAAAATAGTACTCAAGATCCTAATGGGACAATTAGCAAATAGAAAGAAAAGGACCAAAGGTGTAGGGACAGTGAGAAGGATAGGGAATGGGGAATAAGGGAAAAGGAAAAAGATATGAGACAATGTAAAACTGGAATTAAAGTGTTTGAAGGGGGGAGGGGAGGGTGAAGGGAGTGTGGGGACAAGGGGAAAAAATGAGAACCAAGACCTGGCATGTAAAGGTACAAGATCCCAGTAATGAATGTAACTGTACTGTCTACCTGAAATGTACCAATAAATTCAATTAAATTTAAAAAAATAAAAATAAAAATTGGTAATAATACTGTCTGTGTAGAAGAGTGATTTGCTACCAAGTCGCCATTGCCAAGCACCATGTTCTGAGGGTATTTGATTTCTTATACTGATAATGCCAAATAAATAAATACAAACTGTTATAATGGGTAGAGACCTAGAGGTTTGAGATGAATTTGGAGGATGTGGCTGCCTTGGAACACAGCATCTCAGAAGTTCGTGAATATACAGACTTTAAATGGAGAAAGAGAGAGGCAAGAGAACAAAGGTGGAAAGGTAAAGAAAGGCCAGAGTATAGAAAGTCTTTAAACCAATCCAAAGGGGACTGGAGTCTAGTTCAGGACAGCATATGATTGGCATGTCCAAACCCTAGGTTACACCTTTCCCAGAAAAAAGCAATCCATTGTGCTCAAGAATATCAATTTTTTTCTTGTAGACAATAGAAAACCACTAAATTATTTGATACTAGCACTACCAGCACATTTCTTCTAAAAAAAAAATATATATATATATATATATATACACACACACACACACACACACACACACACACACACACACATATACATACATTTCTGAGTTTAAAAGACTTTTCAGGTTTCTTGCAAAGGATAGAGTAAAGGAAAAGAAAAGACTGAATGCCAGTTGAAGCTAAGGGCCTATCTGCAAAAAGCACAATAAACCAGGAGACCAATACTGCAGAGGGGCCTGTGACTCTGGTGACAACAATGGAGATACAAAAATGGGAGATAAATTTGTGAAAGGTCTAGAAAGTAGGAAGAACAGGCTTTAGTCACAGGTGGCACATGTGTTCTCTAAGGGTGAGGAAGTATTCTAGAAGTGTTTTTGATTCATTATTAAATATAAGCACTCTTTTGAATAAACACAAAACTGCCATAGAACCCACCCAACAAAATTCTTGGATACCTCTCTAATGGAACATACCCATCCCAGCATACTTAAATTAAAGATCACTTCCCTTCAGGTTACCCTTACTAGCCTGGAAATATGTTGTCAAACTTTATTGCTACAATTTGTGTTACAAAACCAGAAAAATTGTTTTCAGATATAAAACTATGTTTTAATGTAAAATATAAGCATCCAGTCTGCAGACTGGTTAAGAGAGACCGAGCTCCCTGAGCCCCTGCTAGATGTTGTGCACTTAGATGAGTCCTGGAATTTATTTGTGCAGAAAGCTAAATTGTGGACTTTAAATAAATGACAAATACAAGAGAAGAGGTCTAGAGAAGTAAATATTGAGTTTAAGGTGAGTCGATATGATTTACTAAACTATAAACCACGAGAGAACAGGAACTATTTCTTAGCCCTATTTAACCTAAAACAAGGGGTTGCCTGCCAGATATCTGAAGGGAGACAGGTAGGAAGAGCAGCAGTTTGAAGGGAAATGTGCTCTAGGAGTAATAATGGTGTAAGTAATGGTGATTTTTAAAGTTTTGCTATTGAATCATTTTGAAAAATTAATGAAAACTATTATTATTTTCCCTGTGTGTACATATGTACAGTGTGGACACCATTTCTACAAAGTTCCCTCACCCCTAGAAGTCCTTTTTGGATAATTTACATATTTGCAGAATATTTACATATTTATCCCATGGATCTCTCTACTGATGAGTTGAATCTTAGGTCTACCCACTCCCAAAGAGAGTAGGAAGAAAACAAAGCTAACCACAGAGCTTTGGGAAAGCTGTCATTCAAAAGCAAAGAGAGAGAGGTCATCGTCCAAAGAATGAGATCCATAATCATATAGGTGACCAGAACTGGGTGTGAGTAGAATCCGTAAATCAACCAAAGAGGTTCTTTCAAAGAAGAGAAAACCATGTCACACAATGCAGAGCGATGAAGTAAAATGGTGATTAGAAGACAGCACTTGGATCTGGGCATCAGTGAAAGATTGCTGTTTGTTGCCTAGTTTTTATACATCTCACTTCTGGGAACAGAATTCCAGATTTTCACTGAGAAATTCATCCCCTTGTTTACCCTTCCAAGCCATTAAAGTGTGTGAGACGGACCCATGGTTCTACTCCCAGCGGGCTTAATCTCCCTACCATGTGTGATGGGTTCAAGCATGGGTACATAAGCTTCAAATGGTCCCGTGAGCCTTAGGACACAGTTGTTCCAGACACAAACAGGAAGGAGATGGCTTTGGAAGCTGATAGAAACTATCTCAAGACAGCGAGCTAGAAAGAAACCTGGTCTCCTCTCACCTTGATTTGCCTAAGCCATGACTTTCCTAAAGCTACATCTCCTTCTGGACTTTACAGTGCCATAGGCCCATTTAAATCATTTGTAAATAGGGAGGGGAGGGTGGGTGAAGGGAGGGCAGGGATAAGGGGAAAAAATGAGAACCAAGACCTGTCACGTAAAGGTACAAGAGCGTAAGGGGATGGAGAGGGGTGAAGGGAGGGCAGGGATAAGGGGAAAAAATGAGAACCAAGACCTGTCACGTAAAGGTACAAGAGCCCAATAATGAATGCAACTGAACTGTATCCCTAAAATGTACCAATAAATTCAATGAGAAAAATTAAAAATTAAAAAAATAAATCAGATCTGCTGATTCTTCAAGAGAGAACATTCTAACTGCTAGCATCTCTTTGGAAAAATCATCTCAGTAAAGTGATAGTGGCAGAAATAAGAGAGCTGTCAGCTAAGAAAGAACCGGGAGATGTAATTCTTCAGTGACCAAAATACACTCTGTATTTCTGCAGCAGATTTATTGTGGTCATTTAAAAGAACAATATAAATGTCTTTTGTTTGAAATTCCTTTCCTCATATGGGCTTTGGGAAATGTTGAAGAACAGTGTATTCTTTTTGGCTTCTTTTCTAGGACATGGGTGATAGAAGAAGCGATTAAGTGGCTTTTCCCTAATTTATTAACATACCTTGGGTGACCAGCAGTGAATTTTATCTGCTGCTTTCCCTTCTCCCTTATGTAATATTATGCAATGTGGCCCTGTTGACTTCAGATTTCTCTACTCAAACACACAAATCTAGACAATTCTTCCAGATGTTCCCTGTCCAAATCTCATCATCTCTCTCCTAAGCCAAGAAAGACAAATAAGCATCTCTGTTTCCATTTTTACACACAAAATCCAGGCTGATATACTTTTAAATATAAAGGAGACCATATCCTGAATTACCAAAGGACTGGGAGTATAGCTGAAGTGTGCTAAGGCAGCCACCTAGCATTCTGGAAGGTCTGAGTTTGATTGTAAATACCACAAAAGAAGGAGGAGGAGGAGGAGAGGAGAGGGGGGCGAGGGAATTTCCCTGTTCCTCCCCATATTACATTTAAAAATCAAGTATCTAATAGGGTTGCTCTGAGAATCAAGTTAGATTCTATTTACATACATATAGATATATACAGATATAGATATACATATATAGATATATAGTTTAGAACAGTGCCCAACACACGTAAGCTTTAAATAAGTGTTAGCCTTATTGTTTTCTGCTGTTCTCTTTGCCCGAAACAAGCTTCACTTACCTTGTCTGCTTGGTGAAGGATCTTTCCCTCAAGATTCAATTCAAACACCACATTCTCTTCTTTAAGTAAAGGTAAGGACTTCTCTGTGCTCTCATAGAACCTCATTCATAGCTCTGTAATAAAATTTATGAATGATACTTCAATTATTTATTTATAGGTTATCATCAGAAAGCTCTGAATAAATTTGCATACCCAACGTAATGTCTGTCATTGTGTAGCCAATATGTTCTATGAATGAGTGAAATTGTGTTCCTTGTCTCCTTCTCCACAGGCTCATACATCTCAAATATCAGCAAGTGGTCTCTTCTTACAAGGCCATAGTCTATCTTTTCAACAAGTGACTATACATAGAGCCACTGTGTTTACCTGTCAGCAATACCAAGGTCATCTGCTCTCTAAAGCCCATTCTCTGCCCAAAGTATCCTGGATATGAATTACTAGAAGACTGTATAACTAAAGGAAAGCATTTCTGATGGGATTTGATAATTTATTTAATATTGCTAAACTTGAATTTTTCACTTTTATACGTGAAGAAATTCTGAGTTGCTGTGCAATTCAACTAACAGATAATAACTCTGTAGAGGCATCGATGAGCTACATATCTTAGCTCAGCCATACTGAATCCTGACTCTCTACTGCTGTTTGCTGTTCAATATGGTAGCCACCCACCACGTGTGCTACTGAGCACTTAAATTGTAGCTGGTGCAAAATGAGATTGCTGTATGTATAAAATAGATACAAAATGTATCTCTATACACATCAATGCATTTCAGTACAATAAAATATATTTCGAATACTTGGTATGAAATGAGATATACTAAATATTTTAACAGTTTTTATGTTTGAATACTTTGAAGTGAACATTTTTGTTGTCACAGATTAAATAAAATATACAATTAAAACTAAATTTACTGATTTACTTTTTTAATATGGCTATTGGAAAATTTTAAAGTATATATTTGGCTCACATTATACTTATATTTCTCATACTCTAGCAAAGGACTCTCAACCTCCATGCATGTGAAAACATTGCCATGAACCTGAGTTCCAGGAATACCTTGCAAAGGGGCCATTCAATGATGCCTTTTTTCAACTTTAGTACAACAGGTTGAAAGATTTGTACTATCCTGTATTCATGGGTACCAGTGTTACATTCCTAGTCAAAAAGAGAGGAAAACATGATTCCATGAGAGTTAACTCCAACACTGACCTCACCGACTCACTGACCAAATGTGTTCACGCCCTTTCTTGTTTCCTGGCAATTCCTAAAGTATCTATATCCTTGAAGGCTTCAAATTGTTTCAAATTCAGAGCATAAAATCATCTTACATTGCTCTAAGTATGACCAAATGCTATCCAAAAAGCTAATGAAATCATAATAAAAGCAAAGGGTCTTATTTTACCAGAACTTTGTCAAAAGTCAGCTGACATAGATGTGACTTCGGGTGGCAGTTCTGGAAATTCTCCATGGGTTACCTGCCCTTCATATTCATAAAATCCCTTTCTAAAGCATTCACTAATTCCTTAAACAAAGCTGAAATGACTTCATTGCTTTTCCATTTTCTGTTGAACACAGAAGTGAAAATAAGCTTCTTACAAAAGTAATGGAACTGCGATTTAAAGGAGAGAAAACCAAACCAGGCATGGTGGCTCATGCCTATAATCCCAGTACTCGGGAGGCTGAGGCAGGAGAATCACTGAGAGCTCAAAGCCAGCCTGGGGTACATAGTGAGTTCAGGGCCAACCTAAACTACAAAGTGAGACCCTGTCCCCAAAAAACAAAAAAAAAATATTTTTAATTAAATCAAGAATAACAGAAAAGAAAACCAGTGAGTCTAGCTGGTTTGAACAGTAGAGGGTAAACTGTAAGACCATCCTGATGAAGGTAGGATCCCATCAACTGTCCCTGCAATTCCAATGTAGAGGTATTGCAATTTCTTAATTAAAATTCAAGCAGAGAAGCATGACTGCAGAGGAGGTGATGGCATCTCAGGAGCCAAAGAATGCATGCTGTCAGTCATCACTGTCATCTTCGAGCATTGTTTCCCGAGCCCCCGAGGGAAGGAGCAAAGTCAGGGTGCTAGGAGACAGATGCAGGCTCTGCATGTGCTTTACTTTGTTTTCTACAGCTGGGCCATTTCATTCATTCACTCAGCAAAGATTTATTAGCATCCACTGTACATCTGGGCAGTGTTCTGAGAAGGGATAGAGCAGCAAACAGTGTCTCATTCCAAAAGCTTTGGGGTCTAGTAGAAAGCCTATAAATTCCATGAACAGAGCTATGTACCCATGCATATAATCCACATTTCGCATCACTGTTCACATGACCTGTATCTCCCACCTCCTACAAGCTCCACACCCATTCTGGAGCCATATGAATTAAGCTATGGTACACAGAATCCATTTTTAACACTCATAGAGCACGGAAGATGGGAGAGATTCCATTCTGAAATCCCCTTCCTAACTGGTAAAGTTTTTTTGTTTTTTGTTGTTGTTGTTGTTGGTGGTGGTGGTGGTGGTGGTGGTGGTGGTGTTTTGGTTTTTTGAGACAGGGTCTCACTGTGTAGTGGAGACTGACCTGGAATTCACTATGTAACCCAGACTGGTCTCGAACTCACAACGATCCTCTTGCCTTGGCCTCCCGACTAACTGGTAAAGTTTTGACAGTTCTGTAAATCACTCTTTTTACTGAAAGAAACCTTCTACCTTTCTTGAAGGCTGATGAAGAAGGTAGCCCTTGGTACACTGGGTCAACAAGCAATCGCCTTGTTCCTTGTTCTTCTTCCGTCTGCCCATGTGTTGAGCCTGCTTTTTTCTGGTACATGTATGCCTCATATACCATGAGTGAAGAGCAAGCTGAGAGCTAGGGGATGAGGAATTAGACTGCAGTGGCGATGCCTCGTGTGGACAGGGTACGGTCTGTATGGGACAAAAATCCCTTGCAGGGGCGTAGATCCTGGTTCCAACACAAACTAACAGTGTGACCTTGGACAGATCGCTGAATGAATTTGAATCTAGTTTTTTTTCTTCTATAAAGAGAAAGGATTGAAGTAGAGCATCCCTGAGACTCCTCTCCTTCTCATTAGGCTTTTAAATAACTTATGTAGCACAAGAATAAATGAATACAGAGGAATTAGAAAGTAGGGTTATGGCCAGGAATTTAGCTCAGTGGTTCCACTGCCTGCTTCGCAAGTGGAAGGTCCCAAGTTTGATCCCCGGCACCAAAAACAAAAAACAAAACAAAGATCAGTAGAAAGTAGAGTAATAGGCAAAGAAGGAATTTGTGAGTTACGTCTAAAATTTATCAATAGCAATGGGGGATCCATAGATAGAGGAAACCAGTTTGCCCTACAAAAATACAAATGACTTCAGTAAAGTCGCCCAGTGAATGTAAGAACACATCTTTTCTTACTGCTTTATTTTGTTTGTTTGCTTTGTTTTTGGTACTGAGCATCAAACTCTGGACCTTGCTTTTGCAAGGCAGGCAGCAGAACCACTGAGCTAAATCCCTGACCCTACTGCCTTATTTTTTAATAAGGCTTAACCCATTAGAGTTGGTAGTTTCTCAGCTGGATTTTTCATATCTATATAGATTAGTCTAGAGGTGCAGCCAGCTCTTTCGTTGAAAGTAACAAAATTGCAAACCTTATTTCCTATCAATATAAAAACTGAATCTGAAATTTTCTTTAAAAAACAATTTTTCACCCTAAAACTACAGACGTAAGATAAATAATATTGCTATCCCTAAACATCAAATGCACACACACACACACTGAGGAATATTTATGCTGGAAATTTTCAGAGTATGACCCAAAGACTAAAACAAAAGGTGGCAGGAAAATATCTTCTCCATTTTTCCTTTCCTTCATCTCAAAATTTGAAAATATTCACATGGTCACAGGGAGAATCCTTAAAAACAAACAAACAAAAAGTGTTTTTGTTTTTAGTTTTTTGGGTTTTTTAAACCCAATTTTTCCATCCCTCACATTTCTAATAATGGTGAGCCCAGCATGTTCCACTAATGTTTCTGAAATACTCCATAGGCCACAAAAGTGATATAAATAGAACTAGGTCTACATAACATGAAAACAGCATTCGGGGTCCCTGTGGAGGCCATCTGGGAGACAGTCCTTTCCTAATGAGCCTGTGACTTTGGGAGTCACAGATGTCTCCACTCTAATCCAAGCTCCTTTGGAGAGATTGGATGATGCTTTGTTTTTGGAGGGGGAGCAGTAATATTAGAAGGGGTGGGGATGAAGATTCAAGAGTGGCAAAGAAGTTCCATATGTCTATATTCCAAAGGCTAAGAAAAGCATGGTCAGGTATAAAGACAATTTTTGCGCTTGAATCCCTCTACCACAGAAAATGTTCAGTTCAGTGGCTCCTTCTCCCTGAATCCTCAGTAAATACTCTTTAACAATTAACACATATTAAAATGTCCTGTATTTACCTCATCAGCAGCTCTGCTTATTAAGCACATTCCTGTAGAGTTTATCCAGCATTTACTTGCCTGCAACCACTGTGCACTATTTCTATCCACTAGGTGAGAAGAGAACATATATAAGAGGCAAACTAATGTTGGGATTTGGAGGACTGACAACCTAAAGGCCCGAAGATTAACAGGAGAAGCCAGGCACAGGTTTAAATGGGACACGCTCTGTTAGAGTGGATTTAAGTGGAGAATTCAACAGAGTCATCTGGAGCGAAGGGAAAACATCTGAAAAAAAACCACTGAATCACTGAGTTAACTATTTCATATTTTAACCATTTTACTAGTTTTCAAACTCTGAGAATTCAGCGTGTACAATTCCATATCAGATGAATAGAAATTTTTAATCCCTCTGAGGATGCTGAGTACACAAATTTTCCTTAAATAAATGTGTTTAGCATCCATCTTGTAAAACAAATCTGAAAAATGAAGTATTTCCATTGACTCTAAATATGCCATGGTGGAGAATGTCTGTTGACATTTGCATAAAGTTTGAGGGCTACACACTGGCTCCCTAGGGATGTAAGCACAAAAGACAATGTAAATATTAGGTTTAATTATTCTAATTACTGGATGTATTGTACAGCAATATGATTTCTAAATCTACAATTCTGAAGCCATTATAAAGTTTAACTGTAAAGCAGTCATGCAATATGCACCTACATACACAAATTTTTATTCTGACTGTCTTGAAAGTTAAAAAAAGAAAGCCCCAGAGTTCTATATTAAACTCAATTCTGCCACTTAAAATCTGGAGAAAACCACGGATGCTCAAGAAAAAGGCACTACACTTTTACATGTAAAATCTTTTCATTCTATTTATTTTTCAAAATTTAAATGTAAATAAAGTGTCTGTAAATGGGGAGGGTAGGAGGGGGTGAAGGGAGGTCAGGGATAAGGGGAGAAAATGAGAACCAAGACCTGTCATGTAAAGGTACAAGATCCTAATGATGAATGTAACTGTACTGTATACCTAAAATGTACCAATAAACTCAGTGAGAAAGAAAAACTGTACATTTTTAAATGCTTGAGTAGATTTACATTAGACATTAGCAAATTCAAAACTCTATTGAAATTATTAAGGATTCAGGGCTATGTAAATATGTTGAAATAGAAAAAACCTGCATAGAACTCTCTCTTAGTTCTTCTTATGTCTTCCTTTTACAGCTTTTAATACCCTTCAGTCACTAAGACATCCCTGCCTTCCTCTATGCTTCCAAGGTTTTCCTGCCAGTGTTCCGGTCCCGCATCCTTTTTCATCAAATCTTCAAATTATAACATCCCAGGGTATTCTGTTCTGTGTTACTGCATGATAATGAATCATCATCTTACCCATGATATCAACTACCTTTTAACTCTAACTTGCCTGAGGCTAAAAAATCAGTTCATTGCTTTAGGAAGACCTCAATCCCAATTCTTCTAAATCAGAATCTCTAGGAACAGAGTTTAGCAATCTGTGCTTTAATTATTCAATCATTGCCATGTCTTTCAAGTTTAGGACCTCTGATTAATGGCTCTTAGCTCTGACTACCCAGTATGCTCACCTAGTGATTAGTAGAACATTACCCTGGACCAGTCACATCAGAAACTATGGGTGATGCCTGGTATCAGTGGATGGTAAAGAGTTCCCTGGATGAATCTAATGTACAACCAAAGATGTGAACTATGGGTCCATGTCTCTCATGGGTTCCATCCCCAGCAACACACACACACACACACACACATACACACATACACACACATATAAATATAAATATTAATATTAATTTCTCCTTTTTTTACTAGTAACTCTGTCTGGGCCTAAAAATCAAACCAACACAGATGACTAGAAGAAAAGCCTGCAGATTATATTTACATTTTATATGTACACGGGGAAGGGAGATTGGCAAGAAAACAAAGGCCAAAGAAATGACCAGAGCAGAAATCTTATGTACCTTTTAAACAGAGAAACAATAAATTTATAAAGACATGACAAAGGGTTTTGGGTTAAAGGCATTAAGTGGTGAGTAAGTGACTAACAGATATTTTGAAGAAAACTAATGGAAGATAAATTTGTAGGTTCGTTTTGGTGTTGATTCCTGATCACTGGTAATAAGGATTTTCTTCTCTCACTGGACAAAGAGGGTACTTCACTTATGGGAAATTTTATGACCTCCCCTGAGATAGAAAAGGGGATATTGGAAAGCCCTTCCAATTTCTGCTGATTCTCAAGTGCTTTCAGTTTACAATAATCAGTATAGCAAAGCAACATGTTTTGGGGTGATCCAACCTCCAGATTAGCCATGCTGCCTTGAGAAATACAGAGAAGGTCCAGACAAGCCCTGCAAGGCCCTTCAGGCCTTCAAGTGATTTTCATGTGCAGTTTCAGTTGAACCAAATTAAACACACACACACACACACACACACACACACACACACACACACATGTATAGTAGTAGTAGATCAAACCAAGGGCCTCACACATGCTAAGCAAGTGCTCTACCACTGAGCTACGCCCATTGCTATGCTAACTTTTAATAAACAACAAAGTTGCCAGACATTTGAACAATACTCAAACCTCTGTTTTATCTGAATTTCTCACAACACATATTAATAGCATGTGATACATTCCAGGGAGCCCTGCTTTAATAAAATTCTTTAATGTTTTCTACATTGTTTTATGTGGTTCCTCTACATTTTCTCAGTGAATCCTCAAATCACAGCTAAGAACACCAAGGTTTAGGAACATGGAGCTGTGGCAGTAAATGAGCTCTGTCACAAAATGGTAACTAATGTGGAACTGTCCCTTGTCAGCTGATCCTGTGATCTTAATGCCCTGCAGCTGTGATCTAGGTAGTAGAAGAACCACATGAAAACACAATGATGAATGCAGTTGCTCACGCCTTTCTTTTGTAGTTGTTATTTTTCTTCTGAAATATTTCCTTTGATCTGAATTCTCTACTACAGTACTATAAGCAAAGTGGAGGGAGAATTACACCCCAGAACAGGTGTCTGCTGTAATAGCAGCCTCCTACTACCAGATGACCCATATTATCACCCCATCTGTCACAAACCTAATTCATAGAAAATAAGAAATAACACATTTTAGAAAAACAATCCTCATATGCAATATTTTGTCCTGTTGCATTGTTTCATTGATACTTCAATTACATTTTAATATCTTCACAATCTAGATGTCATGCAATTGTATTAATTTCAAAAAATATTTAACAGATACCAAATAAGCAAGCAACTGACCATGTGCACAGTTTAGAGGGATCAAGGCCAGTGAAGTGAGCGGCTTAGTTCACTTCATCTTCAGGTCACCTCTGTGATCATCACTCAGGCTCCAGATGATTCTTAAATCCATTTGATAAAGAAGTAATTTCATTTTTTTATACTGGGGATCAAACCTAAGGCACTTTAACACTGAGCTATATCCTCAACCCTTTTCTTTTCTTTTTTCTTTTGAGACAAGGTTTTGCTAAGTTGCCCAGGTTGAATCCAAACTTGTGATCCTCCTGCCTCAGCTTCCCACATAGCTGAAATAACAGGCATGCACCACTGAGTCTAGCTCAAAAGACAGCTTTTGAAGTAATTGCTTAATAATAGGTCTAGTTGTCAGCGAGCCAATCAAATTACTTAAATTGATTTCAAAGCAATTTATAATAAAAACCTGTACCTGTTTATTGTGCATCAAAAAAATCTTGGGAGGATTAAATAAGTCTGAAAAAAAAAGTATCTAGAAATAAATGGTATATCAATATATAATCCAGCTATTGACTTTCTATGTGTCTAGATTTTTTATCTCTATTCTAAAGACACACAAGACAATTGACTATTTCATGGCAGAAGTACAGATTACTCCAGAAATCTGGTAAAGGAAAGAGTATTTTTCATTTAAAAACACCATCTAACTTTTATTGTTATATCTCTCTTAACATTTTGTTTTCTGGTATAATATTTTACCAGGGGATGTATCTCAATATTAATGCACTTAAAAGACATTAAAGCTATTTTGTTTTATATCTTACCTGGGGGTTTAAATGACTTGGTATCGAATAAATCTCCTGTGTTATTACATCCTGTTTTCATCAGTTGTAATGTAAGCATGTTCATGCCAAGGTGTGCTCCTGAAGGTTGTTGGAAATGTTTTGGAAAATTGGATCATATTATAAAGTACTTGAAAAATGTTTGGTATGAAAAGGAGACTGGAGATGATTCATTCCATAAAGCATAATGTGCCTATTGTTTTGGGGTTCTGCAAGACTGGCCCAGAAAGACTGACAGAAAAATAAAGATCACCAAGGGTGCCGGCAGAAACAGCTGAAAGAGAAGGCACAGCATTAACTTCCTAGCAATAGAAAATATTCAGCTGCCCAATGCTCACTCATTGTAAAGCCTAGAAAACTGACCCGTATGAACAGATTAGGCAAACAGATTAGGAAAAGGAAATTCCTCAAGATGAGGAAAGATTTAGTGCCCCTTTCATTCCCCGAGTGTTCATGGTCAACATACTGTGCATCGAGCAGTAAGCAAACTACCAGCTATGGAGATACAGCTGTGGACAAGAGAAGCACAGGTCCTGCCTACGTGGACATCACTGTTTTATCCAGTGTTTCTCAGATCTGGAGAAGGCACACCCAAATTCTCCCAGATACACAGTGTTGACTTCATTTGTTTTAATGTTACATAAGAATAAATAACCATAAAATTGGGTATGAAAACAGGCCTCAGCTCTTAAACAGTTACATATACATATATTAAAAATCTAAAATAAGAGCACAGGCTTTGCTGTCATTGGTACCATCTACCCCCACTTTGTCACTTGGCTGTGGAGTGACCTTAAGTGAGTCACTTAACCTCTCTAAGCCTCTCTCCTGTCATTTCTGAGATGAGAATGATAATCCCTGTCCCACTAGGTCACTGTGAACATTGAATATCACAGTGCATGAAAAGTGCTTAGCAAAGCGCCTGGCATCAGGGTAAACTCTCAGTAAGATGTTACAAACAAGTTTTTAAGTCTAAGATAAATAACAGAGCTTCAGCACTAATAAAATTCAACTCAACATCATTAACTGAATATAATAAAAGATGCTTTGTTAAAACCAACAATGAATGACTCACAATGTACCCCAGTTCCATAACAAAGTGTGCCTTCTCTTGAACATGTTTTCTATACGAGTGCCTATAAATCTGTTTATGGGGCATATTGTGACATTATTCAATCTTCACTTGGCACAGACATACCATATACTTGATGGGTTCATTGTGTTCTATGCTCATTAGCCCATTACAATTAAACAACCACAACTTCATGCTAACAAAATTGAGAATATATTTTTAAGATTATAATCAGAGTGTAAATACAGTCTATGTACTCTTGCTGATAACTGATTGCCCACACACAAAATCCTGTGTCTATCCCTTCACAAGGAGAGGTGAAATGAGGGATTTAGTTAAGAGAACAATGCTCCAGTGTTTACTTAGTGTTTATTTGCTTACAAAATGTAAATGAAATTTTAGAGATGTGTCCTGGTTACTTTTTTCTCACTGCTGAGACAAAATACCTGACACCCAAAGTTAAAGCAGGAAAAGTTTATTTAGCGAACGGTTTATGGAAATTTCAGTCCATCATTGGCTGGCTCCAAGGAAGGATGGCACCTTGCAGAGAGACAACAGTTCATAGTGGCAGAAAACAGCAAAAGCAACAAGGGAAGAGAGAGGAGCATCGCATAGGAGAAACAGCTCATGGCGTCCTCGTGGCGGCAAAAACAACAAAGCATCTTCACGGTGTCTCTCTGCCCCTTTTGTCCCAACCAGACCAGGGAAGTAGAGCGGTGCCAAACCAGTTAAGTGTGGTGGTGTAGTAATCACACACCCTTAATCCCAGGATCACACATTCCAGATTCAGCCACCTTTGAAATAGAAAGCCCCACCTCCTGTACAGACGGCTGTGGGGAAGAAATCTAAACGCAAGCCATAACAAGTGAATAAGTTTCCATAAAAGGACAGTGAGGACCCGGCTGAAGGAATACTTGCCCTGGCCCTTAGGGAATGGATCTCTCTCTTTTTTAGAGAATTTTATTTTTTTTCATTTTTTAATTATTATTGATTATAATTATTATTTAATTGTATTTAATTGTGCCTAAGATTCAGAATTCAAACAGTACAAGAGCTAATACGGTATAGTTTTTCTTTTATCCTAAGCCTTCTGACATTCCTCACTTCTTTTCCTTGAACACAAACTGGTAGCTTATTACATCTTTCCAAGGTTATTGCCCCGTTGTTTCCTTGTACTACAATTTGATTTAATTATTCTTCTTTCTGATGCCTGAATTGATTAACAAAGCTGACATCTTTCTGATATCGCATCTTTCTCTCCAAGAGTATGGTGCCTTTTTTCCAAGTCTTCTTTTGCGTTCCTCATATTCACTTCAGATTCACCAGTTTCTGCAAGAAAGTAGTAACTAGTACTGATCTTCACTTCGCAGATGAAAAACCGGAAGTTCAAGGTCAGAGATACTAAACTTTTCAACTCTGCCATGGTTTGAATGAGTGCCCCACCACCGGGGCTTCTGTTTTAAAAGGTATGGTCACCAGCCTCTGGTGCTGCAGAGGAGTGGTGGAGACGTTAGGAGGTTGGGTCTAGTGGAAGGATGCTAGAATATTAGGGGTGTGACCTTAATGGGGACATTGGGATCCCAGCGTCTTTCTGTCTCTTTTTCTTTGTGAGGTAAGCAGCTTCCCCCACCACTTGTTTCCTCCATGGATGCACTACCTCACCTCTCAAGCCCAAAACAACAGGACCAAAAGACCATAAACTGAAACCTACAAAACAGCCAAAATAGATCTTCCCTCCTTATAAATTGATTGTCTCAGGTGCCATTCTCATGTTAGGATCCATGGAGAGAAACAAAGCTTCGAGCAGGACCTCTCCATTTTTTAAGGGTGGGAGCTCAGCAATCTTCAACTCAAAGTCGCTCTGAGGAGGATTGCCTTGAAAACGCTTCTTCCGGGTCCAGCTCTTGGCCCAAACCACGGCGAGGCTCCAGCACCTGCGGGTTCTACTTGCTGGTGTTGCTTACACCCTGGAGTGCTCCGGGCTGGACTTTCTGGCTTTTTGTAAGGGCTGAATAGATATGTCTTTAAAAAGTAATATTTAAACTGAGACTTCACCTTGAACTTTCATTGGCCTTAACCAGGAAAAGAGTGTGGGAAGATAAGGACTAAATTTTCAAGCTATCAAGACTAAAACATCTGTGCACCATTACAGGTCAGGCCTTGACTGATAATACAAGTTTTTCAATATTTTGCATTTACTCACTGGCTGGAAGAATCCTCATCCATGAAAAAGGAGTTATAATACCAACTTTATAACATCCTTAAGAACATTTGCACAGTTAAAGTATGTCAGTGCTTGGCACAACACCTGATATAAAGGAAGTATCTTTATTAGAGTTGCAGTAATGGTGGTGGTAATAAGATGATTCTTAATAACATGGTCAGAAGTCTATATTGATTGGATTGATGATATTTGTGAAGTATAAAGGCAAATTTAATTTGTGTCTAGGGTCAACTTTCCTTTTCTCCCCAGGGATAAAAAGAACTGGGCTCTACCATTTCATTTTCATATACAACCCAGAACACTCTAATGCTTTACCTGAAAGGGAAAAGCTAAACAACTGTGGCTTCTTGGGATACAAGTGATATTAGGGTTTACACTATAATTTATGCACGATGATTTTTTTTTGTTTACCTGAAACAACTGTACTGTATATTCCATGCCTGTCACAAAGAGCTATTAAAAACAAAAACAACAGCAAGAACTTTGGCATGCCAGTGCCTCCGTCTTCAGACATTTGTGCCTTTTAGCAAAACATTAAGAGTCCTCCACCTCCAAATAAGTCTTCATTAGAGCAGCACAAGACAGGTTGAAATCCACACACCCTCATCCTCCACTCTTGCTAAACTCCCACCTCCTTTCCGTATCACCAAGCCCTTTCTCGACTGTACATAAAAAATGGTTCTAGGACATTATACTCAAGTTTTTCCCCAGGCTCAATAGTCTTGGTTCCACTGTAAAAACAGGAATTGCATTCATAGTTCTAATGTCAAAAACCACATAAATCTAGCTTTCTGATAGCTTCCTGCAGACTGAAGGTTAGCAGCCAACTCAACTGTGAAAATAACTCTGATTCATAAGTTCAAAACTAAAAGAAGCATATGGAGTCAGAACTAGATAGAATCTTAAATATAAAATTTCAATACAGGATTCCCTAGGATGTGAATGCGTAATCTATAGGCCAGTAGTCTCAGAGCTTACTATATGGAGTACAGCTTACTATAAGGAACACAGCAAACACTCCAAAAAGAAGTACAAAAACTGTTGATGCACTATAAGGACACAATTGTACTGATCCTCTGATTATGCCATTGATATTTTGGTATGAAATAATTTCCTAAAGGTCATTCAGCTAGTTAGCTTCTAAACTAGGTCTATCTTGCAGGGTTCCTGATTCCTAGCCCTGTCATATTTCTATTGATTATTATTGTTCCCTCCTTTGTCACACATCCGACTAAAGATAACATTATAACACTTTAAAATTGATCACATTTTTTACCAGTTTTTACCCAGGAATCCTTCCAGAGTCTGCTTCTCAAACCTGATTTCTCTCTTTCCCTCTCCACCTCCCTTATATTCTTATTCTCTGCCTGCCTCTTTGGGTTTGATATTCACACCTCCTTTCATCACCAGACTTTTCTTCACTTTGTACTTTAGCACTAGTACTCTTGACACAATACCCTGATCAGCACCATAGGTATGATCTGCTCTTTTGCTTCTAGTTGTGAGAAACGAAAACCCCACTAGCTCACTAGCTAGTTTCTTCTCTTAAAATTTGATAACTACCTTTCCCGTAAGATAGAGTGAGAAATGAGAATCCATAAGATTCAACACTGGCCTGAAGGGTTCCAGTCGAATTCTTGGCCTTGTATCTAAAGCTTCTATCCCAAGAAAAACTCTGCTAATTCTCACCAGGATTAATGCCATGTCTATTATCTCTTGACCTTGACTGTATCCTGACTTCTGCTACTTCTTTGGCAATCTATTCTCTCCAGAAAGGACATGGCAGTCAAAGGAAACCAACAGCAATTGGCACCTGACCCAAGCTATTGGCAAATGCATTTTCTACTTCCTGATCAAAGTGGTGAGCAACAGAATCATCTTAGGAGGAGATTGAGATGGCATTCACAAAAGTGGATATGAGTAATGTGAGCTTGTCAGGCCTTCTGTTGAAAAAAAAAATACAGATTTTTGTGACAGAATTAGATAAAGTTTTATTTCAAACTTGCATAACTCAGCATTATACTATGCAAATCTTCATGCTTTTAATTTCCTGCTAAATTTCATGGTCCAAAAAAAATCAACAGATGCCAAAGAAAATGATATTTATGTAAAAGAGCTTTTAATTCAATATGAAAATAATAAAAGAGCGAAGCCTTACTCATGCAACTCAAAATATCTGGGCTGGATTTTGAAGTCTATGAGCTTCCCCTAGGGGGTCCCAGCATATTACCGTTACCAGATGACACTGCTGCAACCTTTATGTGTGTGAGATCGCACATACACAGCCTATACTTCCCCACTATCAGTCATTGTCTCCACAACATTTGATTTCACCCCTTTTCCAGTGATTTAAGTATCTGTGGTATATTTTTCTGCTGTAGCCCAACTTTGATTTTTATCCATTCAAAACAATTTAAAGAAGAAAATATTTCCAAAACACAGATATCTGCAAGTTAGATATCTTACAAATGCATGCCACTGAGCTCAAATCAACGTTGGAGAGTATTAATGTCTCTGGTTTTGATGCATAAAAACTACCCTAAAATTTAGTGGCAAGAGTAAAATGATTATTTACCAGGAACTAACTAGATTTAGGTAGGCAGTCCCTCTATTCTACGTCCTGTCCGATGGGCCGGAAGTCCTCCAGACAATGGACTGTGCCAGGATCCAAGATGGCACCCATCCGTATTCTTGGAAGCTTAGCCAGGACTGTTGACTGAATACCTTAGTCCACCTCCATGTGGCCTCCCCATGTCACCAACTCAAGCTTCTCACAGAGTTGCAAGAGATATCATTCCACAGGAAAACTTCTGCCACATTCTAGTGCTCCACAGTCCACCGAATCCGTGTGCTTAAAGGAAAAGAGAGAAAAATTCTACTTGTGATCCTTCACACTCTCTGAGTCTGTCACAGCAATGGAGAAAATACAAACTGAAGGTTTTACTGTTAGAGTGGTATTCTCATTGCTGACTCTAAAGTACCTCCTATCATTTGCCTAAATCCCAATAGGAACCAGAGAAACCGATTCACCGCTTTTGGACTTTCTTCAAGGCAGGAACACAGTGAAAATTTCTCAGATTACCCAGGCTGGAATCTGATTTTGTAAGTCTAGTACCTCTGGAGGCTACTTAAAAGATCAAGGGTGACGTAGGCTTCGACAGCCCCATGGCTTATGATCCTGCTTAGGGTTTACCTTGAACTCTATAAATGTGAAAAGAGCCCAAACAATTTCCCAACAGATTGTGTTAAATGAAAGCATTGTGAGCTCTTAGATATAAGTAATAAGATGGAAAACTGCTCTGATCCTGTCTACCGACATGTTAAATTTAAAGATAACTTAAGTCATAATTGTTTGCTTTGTATTTCAGCCTTACTAAAAAATACCAGAGTTAGGATTATAAATCAGTAGTGAAGATCATGACTAGCATGCACTACGCCCTGTATTCAATCCCTCCAAAAGTACAGGACAAGAGACAACAAGGTGATGGATCCAATTCCCATAATAGAAGTCAAGCTTTCCTTTTACCACACCACTGAACCCAACTGACCATGTTGGAAACTTTCACCATGATTCACCAATGGATCTGGAAGACTGGAGACAAATCAGTGCTATTCCATCCTTGATACTGAGAACATATAAAACCACCGACCTTCTCTTGTATACCTCCTCACTTCTTCCAACTTCTCTATCCCAATCTCCTCCCACCCTTAGAAGTGGGGAAACAAACTGATTTTTATCAAAACTTTACTATGTGCCACCTGCTTTACTAGGAGGTTGTTTCGTCTGGGAGTTTATTTATGTATTTATTTATTTAGGATTTTCTCTTTTGTTAAACCAACATTGAGCATATCATTTAATCATTATCAATGGGCAGTTGTACATTACAGGCATTTAGTAAAAGTTCTCATATGATTTGATAAGGCATAAGGATATTGGTTAATCACTGCATTAGCAATGTTTTGCTCTTTGAAAATTTTCACATAGTTTTAAGTTTCCTTGGTTCTCAAGTACAGAAACTGAGTATTCTTGCCAGACATAAAAATATATTATATTATTTTTTGGCTCATACCAGATCAGTATATGATATTAAATTTGCAAAAGGTGGTAATGAATTTCTGAAGACATTTTTGTAATTGTACTTTAACCTATGTAAGCTATTTTGTCACTGAACATCTATACAAAATGTCATTTGACCATGATTTGGAGATGTTGCTTACTGCAAGCATTTTACAAGCTAATTTTGGATGAATCTACTACTTTAGCAAATTTTTGGTTCTCAAAAATAGGAATGTCATCCAGAATGGAATGGTAATTTTCCTTCAGGGCATGAATGATCAGTCTCATTTTGTTGAAATATTTCAATATACTGGGTTTCATAGGGTGGTTTTAATTATCCCTCTTTTTTGGCCCCCATTTCCAGTTCTGCCTTTATCCCTAACTTCCAAATTGTTTTTGGCAGAACAGTAATATCTACACATTTTCCTTAAGTCACAGAAAAGTTGAGAAAGATCTTCAAATTAGAATGTATCATCACTAGAAATGAAAAAGTATTTTAATGAGAGTGCAACTTATTCTGTGGAAAATGAGCTCATGCTAAAGAAATTTACTTATCCAGAAGTCAGAATAAGAAGTGTTAAGAGGGTAGTAATTACTTCTTTTCAAGACATAAGTCAAGGCACCATGGTAAGAGAGGAAAGTAAAGGATGAAACAACAACTAAACAATAGAAAATAGACTATTTTATAAAATGTCAGCATTATTTGCATGTTCAATCAAGATTATCTGCAAAAAATCTGTTGTTTTACCTTTTATGCCTTAACAATATCCTGACATTTGAATTAAAATGCATATTTCTAAGTAATATATATTTGATTATATATTACTCCTAGAATATTACCTTGTGTCTATGGGGTTTTAATATATTTCAATTTTAAATATGTGGACATTTTCTAAATAAAAACTATGCACCTGTATGTGTGCATGTGCATGTGTGTGTATATATCTGTGTGTGTGTGTGTGTGTGCGTGTGTGTCCTGTTTAACTTTTATTGAGAGATGTTTCCTATAAGAGGCTGTTAGTTTTTAATGTAGAAGAAGTCTACATTAAACTATCCCGGCAAGAGTTATGCAACTACCTACTATTTCTATCCTGTATCTGCACAGGTATCAAATGTCATACCCTGTAAAAAGGTGTAGCCATCAAATTTTGTGACTGAAATTCCCTGTTCAAATTGTTCTTGCCCCCCCAAATCTGTTTCTCATATCACACCCTGACACTGCATGGACACCTGACTACAGGTGTCAGAGTCAGTAAACTTCACTATTTCCTTTTAGAAGTGGTATGTTTTGAACTTGGTGCAATCTATCTAAGTGAGGATGATAAATTTTCAGTGGTGTTTTGCAAAATAATATCTGGGGATAGAAAACAAGCTTCCTTGTAGTGCTTTCCTAATAAATGCTTTCAGTTCTTCATGTTGAATTTAGTTTCTAAGAGCTTGCATTCATAATGGAAATCTGTCATCTCAGAATCAATAGGAGCCTCACAAATGTCTCCAAAATGACTACAACGTACTTGCTGGGAGCTCCTTCAGATAGGCACTTGGGTGCCACAGGTTGATCAAGTCAACATTCTGTGATGACTCTATCCATGCCAAAGAAGGCTTACATTCATCCTAAATCTATTTTTAGAAACTGATTGTCGAAATATACTGCACAGTGCATGGACTTGGGGCTAAACCTCATAAACAGGTGTAATTCTCTTTTTCTATCATTGAAACCTATGCCAAGAGACATTTGCCAGCTGCCAAAGATAAGATTACATACAGGGATTGATAGAGAAAGAGGCCCACTGTCACCCTTCACTTTTGTACTTAAAATCTATAAGCTTTATAGAGTGTCCTATTTACATTCTTCATATCACAATACCTATACTTCCTTGTAAAAAATTTTGTCAAAACTTTGAGTTCTTGAGAAGATTATTGAGCTCAATCTATAAAAATGAACCATGTTTATTACCAATTTTGCCCTAAAAACTGTCTCTGAAATATATAACAGAACCCTACAGACAGATTCTTTTACCTTTTCACTTTGTAAATTCACCACATAATAACAACCCTTTGTGTAGCAGTCTGCTGGAGAAGATGTATAGTGTCTTGAATGGCTGCCACATTTCATTTCAGCAGAGTTGCCGTCGCTAGCAGGCGGAGTAGTTCTTTTTCACCAGCATGCCAAAACAGAGATATCCTCAAAGAATAAAGACTTATCTCTGATATATAATACTAGAGTTCACCTCAGGTTTAATCAGCGGCTATATTTCAAGGGGAAGATGGTCACTGGAATGAGCTGCCAGTTCCAGGAGGGTATCCACCTCCTCCAATAAAGTATCTCAGATGAAGATCAAAAGAGACAGGGAAAAATAGATCCTCCCCAGGGTCCCTGAAAAAAATAACGTAACGTCATCTGTACACAATAGTGGTTATGACAACACAATAGAAGATAATACCAAAAAAGTACACTTCTTCTAATATTTTTTCCTAACACCTTATTAGAAACTATAAGTAGAAGAAATATTTAAATGGCCTCTACTTTGACATATAACACTGTTAGGTTTTCCTACGAAACAAATTTCCTGGTCATGTTCCTGCAAGAGTTAATCCAAAAGACAATGTTTTTCTGAAATCATGTATATTATCAGTAAGGCTAAGATCAAATACATTTTCATTCCCTTCTTCAGTTGTGTTTGGGATTGCAAAAGTTTAAACTCCAGATCTAAGGGAATAGATAAATATATTGCAGAATAAAAATAAACTACCTATTAAGTAGAATCTCTTAAGTCGTCTAAAGTTTCTATAAGCTGGTAGATGTGTAACATGTGGCTCAAAGACCATGCTTTATTTTCCACCAGTCTGCTTTTTAACCTGCTGCTCGAAGGCCATAAACTCTCAGAGGGAAGCTCTCTGTAATTAGATATGGAATTTGATGATTGAAAGGCCCAGGGGAGGAAGGATGGGTAGGGAGTTTTCTGGACTCCACAGCTCCCATAGGGAAACAGAAGCTCATTATCTGAAACGTGCACTATTTCATTTTGCAAAGTGAGAAAAGAGAATAAGCTGTGTTAAGTCCTTGAGCTCCATTCTTTGGGTTAAGTATTCTAACGCCTTCCATAATTATGTATTAAATGCCACTGGATGGAGGGAAAGGGAAAGCGGAATATGTCCAGAAAGCTGGAGGACAAATAATGGAAAACCAGAAGCTAGAGAATTAGCCTAGTTTTTCACAAGACAATCCTTCAAGCTTTCCCAGGAAATAAAAGCCTTCTGGTGAGGAGAAACAATAGACCTGAACAGCAGGAGAGTTTGGGACTGGAGCCAGGGAGCAAGAGTCACTAACAGAGAACGGTAATTTGGAATGAATTGCTGTTTTGTGTTGTGAAGCACCAGGACACAGCTGGTGTACTGGCTAACCTGAGGATTTGTAGTGACTGCATTGAAATGGTAATGAAGTTTTTATTTTATGATTGCAGATGTTTGTGGATTATTGTTATTAAGCTTATTAGTGTAACAGTACAAATATGAGATTTTCATTTACTTGTTTTTCTTACTTATGGGAGCTTTGTTAAACTCTTTTCAACCCGTCAAGAAAACAAAAGACATGCAATAGCCAAACTGTGCTGATCCATCAGGCAGTGTGTGTGTCTGTGTATGTGTGTGTGTGTGTGTGTGTACGTGTGTGTGTGTGTGTGTGTGTGTTGGGATCTCTTAGATTGGAGATAAACCTGAGAGCTTTCATGGTTGTTGTGCCTTATAGTCAAGAAAAACACTCAGCCACTACCGGATTTATCAATGCTTCTGGAATTGAAACACCTCAGTTCTGCTACTCAAAAGCCGTGTCACTGTACCTCGTCTCCGTTTCCTCCTCTGTAAAAGTGGATTTTCCAAATGCTGCTCCTTTTGTACACTCATTATGAGGATTAAATGACATAGTCTGAATAGATCACTTGGCAATAAATTTTAGAGTGTCTTGATGTGGAAGAAAGTTTAAGTATTTTATTCAAAAAGGCTGAAACAAAGAAATTGATTTAATTCACTCTATTATCCTGCAGACTGTTCTGTTTGATGAAGTAGTTCAAAGAAAGTACACATATGTGTTTCATGTAGATAAATCATTTTTAAGCCATGAAAAAATACAGTAGTTGGTTGTTGTTTTATAGTTAAGTATACTATGGTCTCTTTTAATGACTGAAACTGCTGAAGAATCTTGAAAGCTCTCAAGATATGCTCACCGGTGAATATCAAGTAGTGTCACAGAATGAATTAACAGAAGTGTTTGAGATTCTAGTTATAAAAATCTCTAAAGATTTTTACTTTCATTATGGTTCTCTTCCTAGCTGACCATAAGGACAAAGTAAATATATAAGAAGAGAAATTAGCACTCTTTTGGGAATTCAATTTCTTGACAGAATCACTTCTTTAGATTAGAAAAATCAAAATCCCCAAAATATCCCCTATATAAAAATAAAGCCATTACCATTATGCATTTGAAAATGAAAATGATTACTAGTGAACCAATTAAAGCGAAGCCTCTTTCGTACTGACTGCTCAGCAATCCCCACCAGTATGGTGATGCTGATGATTTAGAACCAATTTAGGAAACTAATAGAGGAGGCTGTGATTCACAGTGAAAAAGAGCTGGAGTCTAGTCATAAATTTATAGCAGTTGAAAATTAATAACAATTTTTGCCTAGATATATTTTCTGTAGTTTTCTAAGAAAAATCAATTAAAACAGTTTCATAGTCAGAGGTTATAAATAGTAATAGCCTCTGATGTTTTAAAGATTCCACTTTAAATAGCATGGAATATATAAATATAAAGTTATATGTTCACCTCAATATGTTGATAACTTATTTCATTAATTCTGTGACCCCTATGAACTTTGAAAGCAGTAAGAAAACATTGTGAATTATAGGGCAATAATTTGGGGTGAGGGTAATGTCAAGGAATTGGGAAACCAATGCGATTTCCAAAAACATTAGTGTTTTTGAAGGGCAGCTTCCACTAGGTGACTACATGGTATCTTTAAAAAAGCATACACTGGTGCCATAGGTAGTTATTAAGAAAGTCTTTATGTTTAAAACAGGACATTCAGAAATTATATTTTAATTCTTCTCATTTCAACTTTATTGTTTAAGATTTAAATACTTCTAATTCTACAATGATTTGCTTCTGTTCCCTAGTGATTTTTCCAAAGTAAAATTTATATTTATAGCCATAAATACGATGTAAGCTTGGAGCTGCCAAGGACCACCAAGAAGAGGAAGACTGCACAAAAATGAAGCCAACCTGGAGGAAAGCTGAGCCAAGAGATGGAGAGAGACAAACACTGGTGATATCGTTTGAAGGCTTTGGATTCAATCACGCCAAGGCTTTATTATCTATGAGCCAATAAATTCTCCTCATTACTTTCATCAGATGGAACAAGTTCTAGATTGCTTTTAAAACCAAGACAGGGGGCCAGGGGTATAGTTCAAGGCAAAGCCTACACTTTGCACATGTAAAGCCCAGGTTCAATCCCCAGCATCTGGGGGTGAAGACTATGGCCAGAAACCTGGGGGAAATGCTTAAAACAAGGTATATCTCTTACAGATTTGTTGGGTACTCTAATTTTTAAGTTATCTGAAGAAAATCACTGTAAACAAACATATTCATTTTTGTTGACCACTATTTTCCAAACCTGGCTGATGGTGGAAATAGCTTTCATATAGCACCTATGAACAGCTGCTTCCCTGAGCACACTTGGAGATGGGACATTCTTCCAGGGAAGAAAGTGCTGTCAAAAATGTGTAGAGACTGCTCTACAGTACCCCAGATGAAGGAAACCATTAAATGAAGCCATTAAGTGAAGAAGCCCATCAAATGAGCAAGTCTAAATGGGCAAGGAGCTTTAGGGTACACTCTTTTGGATTTCGCTCTTCGTCTCCCCACAGGATGAAGGCCGGGACAATGGAGGTCTCTACTATCTGTAATGGCAAATTATGAGGTACTCACTATAAATTTTCTTGTCTTTCTTTCCACCATGTTTCAGTAATTCAGTAGTTTTTCCTGACTTCACTCCATACTCTGTTTATGCTGCTATGAAAAAGTATATGAGGAAAAGTAATCTATCAACATCATAAATTTATTTCTCACAGTTCTGGAGGCTGGAAAGTCTGAGGTCAAGGCAATGTTTGGTACACTGTGTGACGAGGGCTGCTTTCTGCTTCTCTGAATGCTTTGGCCTCTGGCAGGGAAGAATGCCATGGGCTTAGACAGCAGAAGGGCAATGGAGCAAAAAAAGGGTCTACCTAATTCCCACCAGTCCTCCTGTAAGGCATTAAACTCTTCCATGAGGTAGGATCCCTCAAGGCCTTAATTGCTTCCAAATGACCTCCCCTCTTCTTATTGTTGCACTGGAGACTAAGGTTCCACATTAAAATGAGGGAGGAACAAACATTCAAAGCCCAGAAGTTCCCTCCTGGAACCTCTACCACTCATGAGATTAAGACACATGGTCCATTTTGAAGCTCCTTTATTCAAGATGTCAGGGAATCACATCTGCTAGGCCCCTATCACATCCCCAAGCCTCAGCACTCTTATATTCTCCCCAGTAAAGGCCATCTTCTCCACAGACACATATGCTTCTGTTTTGCAGAATCCCAAGCATTTATTTCAGAAGTACAATCTTTGGGAGAGCTGCAGTCCCTGCTTGTCAACATGCCCTTTGACATCACCCCTTTAGTTCTGAGGTTCCAGCCACAATAGACATCAAATCTAGAGTGCTTGACCTCAAATCTAAATCCTGGTCCCTTTTATAAACTTCTGAATCCAAAGCTGAACTTAAAACTCCTCTTGGATCAGAATATAAGCTTGAGACCCAGGTCCATTTCCAAGAAATTTTAATAATTAACCTCATTAGAGAATAACTGCTTTGAGCTGTGTTATAATGTGCAGAGTGTGCTCAAAAGCAAAGGCAGAATTGCCAGCAGCTTCCAATGATTCAAGTCCCTACCCTTCTCTCACTCTCTCTCTCTCTCTCTCTCTCTCTCTCTCTCTCTCTTTGACTTTCATCTTCCTCTTCACCCTTACTCTAATTTAGAGAGGAACCCAGAGGACAAGGATATTTGGAGAGTTACTAACACATGCCAAGAACTGGGCTGTGTACTTTGCACTTTTTTTTTTTTCATTTTAGCCCTCCATGAATCCTATGAGAAAAGAAGAGGAAAAAAAGAATTTATTTGATAGATAAGAAAACTGAGGCTCAATGGAGTTAGATTTTCGCATGAGACCAGTTGTTAATGGACTACAATTTAAACTGTGATACATTTGATTCCATGCTTTTTCTACCACATCATACTCTATGATTAATTTAAGTTTGTCAGATGAAAGGTTCAGAAAAGACAATTGCTTGAAACATCTTGTACTTGGTAAGCAATTTGTAATAGGTCCAACTAGTTGAGTAGACATAAGGTAGTTTTCTACTCCATTAGAAAAACCCAGAACCTCCTTTAGACAGAAATATTCAAAGAAAACCTGGTCATAATCACAGGAGCATTAGAAAATTTTATAAAATTTTCATTTCTCCTGCCTTATAGTTTCAGTCATAGACTCAATAAATGGCTCAAATACGCAAAAGACACAACATTTACACAGCACTTGGATGTTTAGAGGAAGAGATTTTTTGATACTCTCTTGTTTGTTTCCACCCCAACAGCAAGAATGGGAATGCTAATCATTTGTGTAATCTAAACTTGAGCTTTTCTTCATGGATTCTCCATTCAATTATTTTATCTTTAGTTAAAAGGTGAATTAGTGTTAGGTATTTTAATCAGCAATTTGGGAAGGCGTCACAAATAAATCTCTTCCTTTTTGAGTATTGTGGGAAAATGAGTATTTGGCTGACGCACTATAATCTTGAAGATAATTCTCATTTAAGAGCCTTATGTAGTTCACCCTTTGAATGTTCCCCACTGACTTTGACAAATAGAAAACTTCTCTTTCTGGAGCTCACATTAGAATTGATTGTCACGAAACCTCACTTCTCTTTGTCCTTCCATAAAATCTTTTCTATATGCAAGTATGAGAAATAAAAGAAACACAGGTGTTCATGTTTGAAAAGGTGAGCTCATTTAAGTTGCTCATGAACTGGGCTGGAAATGGAACTCAGAGGCAGCCAGATTGCTTCGTATGTGTGAAGCTCTGGGTTCAATTCCAAACACTGAAAAAGAAAAAAATGAGGATGAATATGAACAATTTATTACCAGGCCACATGTAATGTGATACTGAGTCGAATTCATTTAACAGATTCAAACTGTCCCAAAGTTTACAATATCTCCTGGAACCTGGGGAGTCTAGAGGATGTAGCTAATTAACATATTCTTCTGGTGACAATGATTTGAATTATTCCACTGATCTTGTCATGTATAGGTTGTAGCTAAATGTCAAATAGTGATTAGCACTTCCTCAGCTTCAGTAAATCCTATCTGAAGCATCAATAAGGACATAAGCTTTAATCAAAAGTAGAATTCATAATGGACTATTCTTGTCGATGCTGAGAAGTTATATGACATTTAAAAGCCTTAGTATATATTGCCATAGATCTCTATTTCTAAGCAAGGATTCAGCATTTGAAGAGAGTACCAGGAATCGAACTCATGACCTTGTGCTTGCCAGGCAGGCAACGGAACCACTGAGCTAAATCCCTGGCCCCATCAGTGTTATTAATCTTCCAATTTATGTTTTTGCAATGTAAGAACTTTATTTCACTTTCTTCTTTCTCCCCTTTCCCTTTCTATTTCTTGTGCCCTCTTCCTTTTCTCTCTGTCTTCCTTCATTTTCTTTCCACAAGAATTTCTTATGTGTCAACATGTCAAACCCAAAGATTCAGTGATGAACACTATAATGTCCATGAATTTTAAATGCTTATTAAAAAATGAAAGCAGTACACCAATGAAGAAATGGAATTCAGGGTCACATAGAAAGTTAAAGGAGACTCTACAATGGTAATCAAGCCAAAGAGTCAGCAAGTTTCAAGAGTAAAAAAAAAGTAAATAAATTTATATTTTGAATTTTAAGTGATATATATTCCAAAAAAATGAAGCTAACTAAAGATTATTGAAATAATTGAAGTTTAAGGCTTGGTAATCTTTTCAATGGGAAAAATCATAAAGCAAGCATTTATCATATCCTAGTTCCTGATACTTATTATAATTTTTACTAATACTTGGAACATATACCCATGTGTGAGAAATATTAGTTTTATTAGATTCTTATTCTCCAGCCTAAAATATATACTGTTTTTCCCCTACTTCTTAACTATGCTTCTATTATTTCCACAAACTAAATTTTAACTACAGTTAATTCATTCAACAAATACTTATTGAAAACCCTCTATCTACCAGGAATTAAATGTGCAACGAAAAAAAGAAAACACATGGTCCCAGCCCTTCTAAAACTTGTACACAGTTAGTCTCAGACAGTATAACCTCAACTCTCAGGAACGTAGCGTTTCCTCCAGAAAAAAAATGTACTTTATTACAACTTGGTTAAAACACAAATAGCTCAGTAAATAGGGTATAACTGCCTGCACAATTTTAGAACCACAATTCTGAAAGTACAACACAGACTGAGAATGAAATGAAACTCAGTTCAAACTCAGTTCTGATCCTTCTTGGATCAATATCTTCCTTTGTAAAATCAGACTATTAACTCCAAATTCACAGTCATCTTGTGAAAATTGCATAGTAAGAGATCAGGGAGAGCCTAGAATATAGTAAGTCTCCCACCATGGAAGTCCTTAATATGGTTATTACTGCTTTTTGTATCTTACTTTATCTGAAGTTGAATTGAAATTCTAAAATCCTTAATGATTGAAATGTTTTTGTCCTGGTACATTTATGTATTTCTTATCAAGTGAGGGATATCCAGAATTTTGTATTTAAATATGCTTGTTCAGAAAGTCTTCCTAAATTATAATACCACCACTCTTGCTTTTTCCAATTAATTTGTCTTCCTTCATTTTCTTTCCACAAGAATTTCTTATGTGTCAACATGTCAAACCCAAAGATTCAGTGATGAACACTATAATGTCCATGAATTTTAAATGCTTATTAAAAAATGAAAGCAGTACACCAATGAAGAAATGGAATTCAGGGTCACATAGAAAGTTAAAGGAGACTCTACAATGGTAATCAAGCCAAAGAGTCAGCAAGTTTCAAGAGTAAAAAAAAAGTAAATAAATTTATATTTTGAATTTTAAGTGATATATATTCCAAAAAAATGAAGCTAACTAAAGATTATTGAAATAATTGAAGTTTAAGGCTTGGTAATCTTTTCAATGGGAAAAATCATAAAGCAAGCATTTATCATATCCTAGTTCCTGATACTTATTATAATTTTTACTAATACTTGGAACATATACCCATGTGTGAGAAATATTAGTTTTATTAGATTCTTATTCTCCAGCCTAAAATATATACTGTTTTTCCCCTACTTCTTAACTATGCTTCTATTATTTCCACAAACTAAATTTTAACTACAGTTAATTCATTCAACAAATACTTATTGAAAACCCTCTATCTACCAGGAATTAAATGTGCAACGAAAAAAAGAAAACACATGGTCCCAGCCCTTCTAAAACTTGTACACAGTTAGTCTCAGACAGTATAACCTCAACTCTCAGGAACGTAGCGTTTCCTCCAGAAAAAAAATGTACTTTATTACAACTTGGTTAAAACACAAATAGCTCAGTAAATAGGGTATAACTGCCTGCACAATTTTAGAACCACAATTCTGAAAGTACAACACAGACTGAGAATGAAATGAAACTCAGTTCAAACTCAGTTCTGATCCTTCTTGGATCAATATCTTCCTTTGTAAAATCAGACTATTAACTCCAAATTCACAGTCATCTTGTGAAAATTGCATAGTAAGAGATCAGGGAGAGCCTAGAATATAGTAAGTCTCCCACCATGGAAGTCCTTAATATGGTTATTACTGCTTTTTGTATCTTACTTTATCTGAAGTTGAATTGAAATTCTAAAATCCTTAATGATTGAAATGTTTTTGTCCTGGTACATTTATGTATTTCTTATCAAGTGAGGGATATCCAGAATTTTGTATTTAAATATGCTTGTTCAGAAAGTCTTCCTAAATTATAATACCACCACTCTTGCTTTTTCCAATTAATTTTATTGGTACATTTTAGGTATACAATACAGTTACATTCATCATTGGGAATTTGTACCTTTACATGATGTATCTTGGTTCTTATTTTTTCCCCCATTCCTCTGCCCTCCCTTCAGTGCCTCCACCCCTCCCTATTTATAAAGACTTTGCTTTCATTTTTTCATTTTCTTATATTAATTCCATTCCCCTCTTTCCTTTGGCCAACTCTTCCCACTGCCCCTTCCCCTTTACACATTTTCTTCCTATTTCACATTATCTATTATTCCTTTAGATCTTATTTACACTTTCAGTTTCTCACATCAGAGAAACTTTGGTTTTTACACATGTGGCTTCAATGTGCTTCCATTTACCTATAAATGTCTCTAATTTCTCATTCTTTATGTGAGAAGTGC
>NW_022900927.1:51839568-51859098 GCF_012274545.1 Fukomys damarensis | reverse complement strand
ACACACACACACACACACACACACACACACACACACACATCTTTATCCAGTCTCCAGTTGATGGACATTTGGCCTGTTTGCAAGTTTTAGCTATTACAAACTGTGCTGCTATGAACATGGGTACTCTTGCTTTTAAAACACTTAGAATGGTCATAGAAGAGTGCAGTATTTTCCAAATTTAGCAACTTCTGGACCTTAAACTGAAGGATAATAGGTTAGTTAAACATCTGGGGCTGTGACTTTTGGTACGTGTGTCTGTTTGTCTGCCTGTCTGTTTGTGTGAAGTACTCATTGCCTCTTTACCAGCATTATTTTTTTTCATTGAGTTTATTGGGACTTTTTAGGTATACAATACAGTCACATTCATCCCTGGGATCTTATACATTTACATAATGTATCTTGGTTCTTATTTTTACCCCATTTCCCTGCCCTCCCTTACCCCTTCACCTTTCCCTGTTTGCAAAGACTTTGTTTCCATTTTTTTCCTTCTCTCATATTTCTTCTTTTCCCTTATTTCCTTTTCCCTACCCCTCCCACGTCCCCTTATCCTCTAGACCTTTCCTATTTCACGTGTCAGTTATACAATCTGAACTTTATTTACACTTTTAGTTTTTCACACCAGAGAAACTATTCTTACCAGCATTATTATCATGATTTAACCGATCAATCACAAAAGTGTTGATTGTCAATGTAGCAAGGAAAAGCAAAAGTGAAAATAAACTGATCCCCAGAGACAGTAATTGTTTTAGAACTCAGAGCAAGTATACCATGTAAAATCACTCATTTGAACTTTTCATTCACTTAAAAATCCATAATGAATTACAAATTATAGTTCACTGTATCCCAGTGAAGATATCCTACCATTTCTACTTAACATGTGTCACGACTTACTTCTCCTTCACCAAATGTCTGAAGAGAAGGTTGAGAAACTGGTACTCTGGCTCGGTGTTGTGCTGCAGACTTATAATTCCAACACTCAGGAGGCTGAGGCAGAAGGATCTCTGCAAGTGGGAGGCCAGCCTGGACTGAACAGCCCTGTGTCGGCGGGCGGGGGGAGAAAAAAGAAAGAAAGAAAGAAAAAATAAACACTCAAAAAAGAAAAAAAGAAACGGTTACTCTGGAGAACAGTAGAAAGATCACTTACAATTAGAATTGGGGAGTGTTTTACTTGAAAGGAATCATAATCTTTAAGCATTTAAAGTGGAGTTTATTTGGCAAATATGTAGGAAAGATTAATTAGTATGTGATAATAGCTTCATTATTATTTGAATTACAGAATTTATTACTGTTTCTGTATTAGTTATGTATTCCTTTCCTTTTTTCAATACAATATCTAATACAGCAAAAGTCAACTGATTATTATATTGACCAAAATAAAATTTCTAAAATGAACCCTAACACTTTCTGCCTATAAGGACTTGGTAATAAATCTCTAAAATCTCATAAGGATCTATTTCCAAACAACAGAATTTCTTTTTCCATTACATATGAACAGACGCTCCTCGCCAGAGCAACCACATGTCATTGTTTATTCATTCCTGCACGGTTTACATCTCATAGAAGTCCATGGGTCCCTTTATCCTTAAACAGCTTTATAAAAGGACATATAACTTATAAATCTGCATTGCTTTTGACCTACCCGCACTTCCTTCATAAAGAATTTTAAGGAAAAAAAGATCACAGAAAATAGTTAGTTTGGGAGTGAAACTTAGAAGAATAAAAAAGCGATTCATCTGGCGGCTGAAGATTGCCTATTTAGCATAAAAGTGAACAGATTTTAGAAATTCTTTCCCTCTACCACTACTAACAGTTACAGTAAATATAAATAAGTAAGCATTTTACAGATGAAACATGCTGTTGCCATCTTTAAAGACCCTAAAGTAAACTGCAGGGTCTTTTTGGTACCAGAGATTAAACTGGGATCCTTGTGCTTGTGAGGCAGGAGGTGGAACCACTGAGCTAAATCCATGGCCCCTAAAGTCTTTATTTTTTAAATAAATAATTCTTTAAAAATAATTCTGCGAGGAAAGCACAAATTAAATCGGTGTCTTTCTAAAGGCTTGGGGGAGAATGGAGACAAAGAAGCCAAGTCAGTGAACATGCAAGCAGCAGGAGTACTGGCCTCGAATGCTGGGGTGTGTGTGAGTGTACTCTCTCCATTTCTGTCTCCTTACTTGCTTCAACAATCAGTCCCTGGAAAAGCTGATTCTCTCTTCTCTTGACCTGTACCTCTGAGTTGTTCTTTTCTGGTCTTATATAATCCCTAAGATTTGGCCCGTGTCCTGAATCTCGGAGTCTGTGCCACTAAAATATGACAGATGTAAGTGAATACATTGATCTGATGGCTCAAAATATCCTGATATATGTGGGGAGGAGGCTGAGTGAGGGATGTCTGATGAAGTAGTGAGAGAGGTTGTGAATGTGTGCTAGAGATTTCATTCAGAGACTTTGACCAAAAACATCTAACTTTCACCACGACCAAGGCCGGCGGTTGGTACTTCCTGCTCAACTCCCTCAGCCCACAAACCCTCACTGAGCATTATAAACCCTTGTTCAGCTGTGCTAAACCATAGCTGCAATGCCAAACAAAGGAGGCTGTGCTCCAGCCTCTTGAACCGTAACATACTGTCTAAGAGAAAAGACAAGCATGTCAACAGGCTTAATTACAAAGTGAAATGTGTTACAGTAAATGAGAAGTTTAAAAAAAAACTAGGGAAGTATAGAAAATAATATAATGTTCCTCATTCATTAATGTAACTTATTTTCCTCCTTTTGGTTATCTTAAAGTTTAATCTGATCTTATCTGTATAAAATTTCAGGCAACAGAGGGAAGTAAGAAGAATCATAAAATACAATTTGTTCCAGGTCGCTCTTATACCCTCAGTACTGCCCTTCCATCTGAAGGCATCCTAGCCCATTGCCTCATGACTGCCCTTGTTTCCCAAGCTCCAAAAGAAATTCTCCTTGCCGTTTGTTATGGTAGCATGGGCCAGTAGTGGCATAGGTACATTCTGCTTAACGAACACCCTACAAGATTTTGTGTGTGTGTGTCCTAAATAACATTGACAGAGACAAAGCACTAGCTCCCCAGGTCTAGGAGTTGGTAGTTTCCATCCTAAAGTTGTCCTTTCATTAAAAAAAGATATTTTTGCTCATTAGAGAGAAAAAACATAACAATTTTGTCAGAAATATATCAGCATAAGACATCAATTCTCAATTTGTGAGTAACAATATGAAAAGCAGCAGATGATTAATTTTTGAATTGGTCAGTAACAGTCAAGTGATCAAAAGTTACACAATCTGAAGTGCCCACTAGTGAGCATCCGGCAAGTAAAACTTCTTCTAATGTTTCTTGCGGTGCTTTTAACTCAGGTTTCTGCATATGTCAAACTGGATGGCAACAGGCCAAAGTCAGAATGGATTATACCAATAAAGGACTAGGAATTGAACTAGGATTTCTTAGAGAACAAAGCCACCAGCTGGTATTATGCAGCTCGTAAGAGACAAATTTCAGCCAAAGGACGGAGAATTTTATCAGTTCTTGCAAATTGAGGTACCAAGGTTGATGCTGGATAATTTTCTCAAAAAAGATTCCCCAGGGACAAGTTTGGCTCTTTTGCTTTCTTTCTTTTTCTCTTTCTTTCTTTCTTTCTTTCTTTCTTTCTTTCTTTCTTTGCTGTGCTTCTAATTCTAAAATTTCACAAAAGACTCATAATACAAGGATATCAAAAAATACTGGGAGCATTTTTTTACCAAAAAGTTTAATAATTGGTCAATTTGATATCTGAAGATGCAATCAATTTTCAAGCAGTACATTTTCAAGCATTAAGCAGATTTTTCCCTTAATCAGTGTAGGAATGAATTTTATACATTTCTCTTGAATTCTAATAGAGCATATTGTGGCAATAGTAAGAATACACTCATTATAGATATTAAAATCATCCTAAAACCTGCAATCATGATAGTCTTAACACCATTCCACCTATGTTTCAGAACCAAATAATAATGCAACATATCTCTTCTTCAGAGTCTGCAATAAAAATGAGCTTCAAGAAAAGTAAATTCACAATGCAAGCAAAGCACATGCACACACAGGCACACACACACACACACACACACACACACACACACACACACCAAGTTAGCTTGTTCAACTTAACATGGTCCTGTAAAGAGTAGTAATATTCATACCTTTGGTTATTTCATTCAAAAATACCTTGAACTCTTATCAGATCCTTGCTAAAGCCCATTTGCTGCATTAGAGATGCTTCTGCAAGACATTTTATATTCATCTTTTACTTTTTGCTCTCTTTAAATTGGCCTAATGACTAAATTCTCATACACCAAATCACTGAATACATTTTGCTCTCTCAATGGTTTTCACTCTGCACAAGTGGTGGGAACAACACAGCAGTGACATTATCTGCCTCATGACACCATTCCTGCTGGCACTTATTTCCAGCCTTGTTACGGGACTGACTAGTATTTGTACACATGATCTCAGATAGTCTTCTCAACAAACCAATGTGACAAGCACTTTAGAATAATTACAGGCACTCCCCAGATGAGGAAACAGAGGCTTAGCAAAATTTAGTAATTTGCCCAAGATGGCAGGGTGAGAGGCAGAACAAGCAGTATACACACAGTTGTGACCAATATCAAACTACAGTGCCCCCAGCCCCAAACCTCTGCTGGCCCACTTCCAACTTGAAAACAGGTGGTTGGCAATTGGAGAGCACTCTCCACAAAACATATGTGAAGTTCAAAGGATATTAATGCATTTGGCTAAGTAAACAATGTGATCTGTAGGCTTCAATTGAGAGCTTTTGTTGTTTATTTATTTAGACTTTATTTTGTCCTGGAGACCAAACCAATTTAAAACAAAGACATCTTCATAAAGAGCAGTTGCACAGAAAGCCAGTCTGGTAAAAACAGAAAGTGTTCCAACCAGGACCACACTGCTCCCATGAACACGTCTCTCTCCACCTTCTTTCTTCCCAGGAGCTACTGGGAAAACATGAAGTTGAAGTAAACTCCAAGTTTCCTGGTTTGGCAGGCTTGTCTTTTACTGAGGGTTGGTATGACCAACACAGGCGGTCCACACAGCTGTTCTGGACCAGGCCACCAGGAGTGTGACACTTTAGACTGGCACGGTAGTAGCAGTGATCTGACTGAGGGGCCATGTTCCTGTAATGGCTCTGTGAGAACTCAAGAGGTCAACGAAAGACTCCACGTTCTCTCCCAACCCTGTCACACACTTCCACTTATACCAGAGAGTCTGCTTGGATAGAGAGAAGCTTCTACTCCAAATAGAAGAAGTTGAAAATTCTACACTGTCTGGGGTTATGCCAGGCTTCCGAGCAGCTGTGTACTGATTCAAAGGAGTGCTTGGTTTCAACAGAGCTGTCAGTAGACGGTGTCAGCGCTCATCTCACTGAGGTGATGGAGCTGGGAACTTGCTCTGCTGTGGAGGTGGGCCTGTTCTTTCCATCCCTCCCAGGATTTCCTGTGAGTTGAAGGATCACGAGGCTCTGCTAGAATTGAGCATGTGCAATGGCAGGAAAGGTTTCACCACAGCCGAGGAGATCTTTGTTTTTTGCTTTCCAAAAGCTATAAGTTAAAAGCCACCTATCAACACAGGCAGCTCACTGCGGTAGTCAAGAAGAACAGCATGATGGCGTTCACGTTAGGCAGAAAAGTGTCCATGGAGCAGTTAGAAAACCCAAGGGAAACAGAAGCCAAAGAAGTTTTTCTTCTTATACACTAATGACGTTCATCTGCAGAGGAGACTGCTCTGTGCTAGTACTTTATATACAATTTAGAGGCCATTAAAATTTAATTTAAGATAATTCATTATAAATTTATTTTCCATTGGAAGTTTCAGAACTTCAACTCTCAGTAATCTCCGTTTTTACTTACAAAGCATTTTGCCTCCACTGCAGAGTGAAAAGTGCACAGAAAGTCACCCCCACCTCCCCAAAAGCTAATCGGCTCCTCCTTCTAACCTTGCTGCTGAATATTCAAGCACACAGCTGTGGGAGTGAAGTGAGAGGCAGGAAACCTGACAGTGAAGAAAATCTTTCTGTTTTACATAAATTGAGGCACTTTGGCTGTCGGGAACTGTGTTTTCCTGTGTGTTAGGTACACTTCTTCAATCCTAATTGAGAATGATGTTATCAGCATCCTGTAGCTGCAAAAGGAAAAATTAAATATTAATTTAAATTTTAAAAATGAGCAAAGAAAAATTCAAAAGCAGTCTACTTAAAACAAAACAAAACAAAAAACCCTTCCATTTCTTAGATAGGTTTATATGAATAGGTGTCTAGGTCTATTTCCAATCTGAACTAATGGACGCCATGGAACACTAGAACTCAGGACCTATCCCTTCATATAACATTGGAGAAATCATTTCTGCATTGTAAGCCTCAAAATTTCATCTGAAGAGTAAAAAATAATGTGTAGGTACTATAGGGCATTAAGTAAAATCTTTCACTAATTTGTAAACTTCATGAGAACAGAAAATCTAGGCTTTATGTGTTGTATACTCGATCGCTGTGTCTTCAGTAGCTAGGAAGTTGCCTGTTGTTCAAATATTTGTTACATGAATGAGAGTTCCCTGCCCTATAAAAAAATACCATATGTGAAATGCCTGTCCTGTAGTTAGTTTTAACACATTTGTGCCCTTGTTAACATCCAATAGACTCCAACTTCCTTTCCACTATGTTAAGCCAAATATTTAAGGATGAATTCTGCACCTTTGACTCAGTCATATAACAAGTTTATGTTCAGAAAATATTACATAATTGCATTGTATATTATCTTTGATATTTTCCTTCTTTTATTCCTCTTTTCAAATCCATTAGAAGTAGAGTTAATCTAACTTCCAGAATATATTTCAAGTTCACCTTTTTATCTTCACTGTCATTATCTAATCCAAGCTATAATTTCCTACACGGACTCTGAAATAAAACCTCAGAACTGGCCTCTCCCATTCCACTGTGACTTTGCCGTCTGTGCTGGATCCCAAGCCTCATCTTGTACTGTTTTCCCTTCTGCCCATGCACCAACCTTCTTTCTGCTCCTCAAATCAAGCTCTTTCTGGTCTCCAATCTTTTATTTGTTACCACCTCTACCTAGGAATGTTTTCACCCTGGCATTTATATGGGTGTTATTGCACATGCTTTAGATCTCTGCTCAAATGTACCTGTTTTTTGAGAGATATTTTGCCCCATTATCACATTTCCTCTGCCCTGTTTCTTTATATGACTTAGCTCTTTGCTCACTTATTAAACCTAAGCTAAAATCTCCAAATCCTCAACTGGCTCCTATCACACTTGGAAGAAAGTTCAAATTCCTTGCTATAGACCAAGGCTTATGCGATCTAGCTCCTGCCTGACTATCCTAACCCAACTTCTACCATTTTTCCTCCCTGGTGCTGCCTTCCTGCATACTTTATCTCTTCTTTACTAACTCTAATTATGCTGTCCCAGTCAGAAGGAAGAAGATTCAGAAATCATGATAAAAATAAATATAAAACTGAGAGCTGCTAGTATAGATCAACAGTGAACCATACACTTAACATGCACAGAGTCCTAGTTCAATCCCTACTTCCAAAAACAACCACTAAGAAGATGAATATAAGATGGAACTGGTCAAAGAAAATGAACATAACAAAAATATAATAGGCACATTCAGGTAAGAAAGCAAAAAAAAAAGAGAATGGAAATAAAAGACAAATAAATACTAGTGACAAAACAAAAGACATGAAAAATTAAGCAACTCTAATATTTGCATAAAAGGAGTACTCAAAAAGACAAATACAGAAACAAAAATATTTATAAAATTTTAAGAAATTTTCTTAAAATATGGATTTAAATATTTATATTACAAAGACATGCTGTGCTGCAACAGAGATAATTGACCCAAAATGGTCAATAAGAGGTGACATCCTACTAAAATTATTAAATACTTGAAACAGACAGAATTAGACAACCAAAATCACATTAATTATAAGGGAAAGAAATCATATTGGAGTAAGATTTTGTTAAATCCACTGTTGATACCAGAAACAGAGGAACAATGCCTGTAAAATACTCTGCAATAGGTCAATTGACTTCTACATGCAGTCAAACTGTCCTACAGAAATATAAATTGCAGATGATTTTAAATATGCAAGAATTCATAGAATATTGTTGTTATGAATACTTCTCAGAGGAAGTACTAGAAGAAAAATTTCAACCAACCAAGAGATAATTATGGAAACTACAGCAAAAGGACTAGTAAATATCACTGAAAATATTTAACTATACAATTAAGATTAACACAATAAAGTTTATGGTGAAAACTATAATGTGAATGATATAAGGAAAACAATGAGAGGAGAATTCAACTAAAAAAAAAAAGAAGAAGAAAAAGAAAAATGAATCCCAACACTCAGGATTTAGGATTCAGGAGGATCACCACGAGTTCAAGGCTATCCTGGGCTATGTAGTGAGTTCAAAACCAGCCTAAACTATATAGTAAGTAAACTACAAAAAAACCAAAAGTACAAATAAATATTTTTAAATAAATGAAAGTAAAATGGGAACAAATTTCAGTAGGCTAGTAAGCTCTCCCATCTGCAAAAGCCTAGAGTCAAATGCTATTTTGAACTGACTTATATATAGTTCTATAAAACCCAACATTAAGAAAGTCAATTGACTAACTTGGGGAAAGTATTAAAAGAGAAAAGGATAATAGACCATCTTTTCATTATTATTACAAGGAAACATAAATAAAACTAAAGACTAAGATTAATTATAATTGTGAAAACGGTAAAATAAAAATATAAACCTCTTCAAATACCAGAAAAACTTTGTACTGGAAACAAGCGAGGAGATAAACCAAACAAACCATGTGGTAATAGACTTTTCAAAAAATTATAAACCATAATCATGACAGAAATTAATACAGTAATGCCTGGGCATGATGGTATATGCCTATAATCCTAGCAATCGGGAGGTTGAGGCAGAAAGAATGCCATGAGTTTGAAGCCAACCTGGGCTACATAGTGAGTTCAAGGACAGCCTGCACTACATAGTGAGACCATATTCGAAAATTAATAATAATAATAATACAGTAAAACAAGTGCCAAACATTTTCATCATATTGATATAGGGGAAATAAAATGTAACTTCCAACCTCACATACACTGAGTTCATGTTCCCCAAAGTCAAAGAATGAATTCTAAGGAACAACAGAATCAAAAGTAGAGAAAGTTATTGTGGAATAGGGATATCTCCTGAGAGACAGGATAGGACCCAAATGGGTTGCCAATAAGCCACTTCTCTGAGAAAGTTTTATAGAGCAAAAGTCACAAGGGGTGAATACAGTGTGAGTCAAACTATAATCAACCAATATGATTAGTCATATGATAGTCACTTAGGCCCTATTGATTCAATAGTAGCAAGGGCATATGGATGAAATCAGTATCCTTGGTTGATAGTCTAGTCTTAGTCATGTCTTTAGTCTTAGTAGTCTTAGTGAGTGGGGCAAGATGGCTCACTGCTGCTAACAAGATGATGGTTTATTTATATGGGAAATCACAACAAGGTGGTGTCAATAGTCTCAAGCTTCCATAGGGAAGTAAGTAAATTTGCCCATTGTGAGATTAGTCTTCAGATGTGCCTCCAGACAATTTTTGATGTGTTCTTATATTCTGCACTGACTCCCTCAAGGGCCTATCCCTGGCTGACTGCCTATAATATTTTTACCTAATTTAGCTATCTATAATATCAGTAAATATAAATCAATTTGATTCATCTATGGTAAGGAAAATCTTTACAGATTGAACCGCAGAATAAAACTCAACTCTGTGCCAAATGCAAAATAAAACTAACATAAAGTGACTGAAAGAGCTGAAAATAAAAGGTTAGTCACAGATATACAAAAAAAAAAAAAGCAATGTAAAGTATACCTCACAATCTTTAAATCAGACAATGTAGAATTCAGGAAAAATAGCAGTAAGTAAAACAAAGAGCAGTACTTAATAATGCTCAAGTGTGAATTTCCCCAATGAAGACATAGCAGTTAATATAGCCAAGTAACAAGAATAATATTCATTTAGCAAAAATTACAAAAGATATCAAGAAAAATAGACACAAGCATACTAATCTTGGGCGACTTCCGTACTTCTCCCCACAATTCATCAGAAAGACAAAATAAAGCAGAAATACCATAAATAACGTAATGTTATAAAAATGATTGGAATGCTTTAGAGGGCTGCTATGAGAAGTGTCAAAGCCAAAGCCACTGAGGGCACTTGAGGACATGATACTGTCATTTAATGCATGTGCACAATGGGCTTCATCATATAATAATGAATCAGCGCAGACTATCATGCATGCACCATATGGTCTGCAAGGTCACCCAGAATATTTTGTCTTACTATGTCTCAGTAAGCTGATAAAACACAACTCTAAGTGCTATGCTGGAAAATAAAGTTTGGTTCCTGCTTTTTTGTGATGTCTGCTCCACAAGTGTTCTTTTCTTTGAGTACCTCACCTGACCAGGCCTCCCTTCAACCCACTGACCCCAACATTTGGTGCAGACACCACGGTGTCTGCAGAAGCAGCACCAGACAGCAGGAGGAAACCTAGGGAATTACTGCAATGAATCCCCTGGGCTCGCTGTAGCTACTGATAGCAACTTTCTTGGCAGCTTGAAAATTTCCCAAGAACTGGGAGGTGGGTCACTTGAGACCCAGAGATGTTTTACAGGCCTTGAAAATGCTGGAAACACAAATTCCTCTCCCCTACCATGAATCTGCAGGGAGGTTGGCTTGCTTGTGTTTTAGTCTCGTCCACCATATGAGAACAGGAGGCAGAAGATATTGTCCAGCAGATGAACCAATTGCAGCAAACTGAAGCGAGCTCAAAGCAACACATGGCAGCTGCAGAAGCCATGCTGAAGGAAGTAGAGAGTGCCACCTTCTCTCAGACGGTAAGTCCCACCCACCAAGAGAGGCTCTTAATGTTCTAGCCAGACCACTGTCCAGGAAAGGGTGGAAGTAGAAAAGCCCTCTATCCAAGAGGAAGAATGAGGGGTTCCACCTATGTCTACCCACCATACAATATACAATATACAACCTACACAGCTACAGAGCTGCAGAAACTGGTAAAATAACTGAAGCCAAGGGTGGCGAGACACTGCTTGGATGGCTGCTATGGCTCTGGAATGAAGGGGCTGACAACACAGAGGTAAACCTATAGGGAACAGGAAAAAGAGACATCAGAACCCCTGCAGTGACTGGTCCTGGTCTCCTGTGAGCCATGACAGTACAAGGTGAATTAAAGAATAAAGACAGGAAGTGAGACTTAGAGAAGAAACTGGTTTCTGGGCTCCATCCACGCTGCTCTGGGCAGCAAAGACAAAGGTACCCAGATCTTGCCACTATTTATTGGGTTCATAGGGAGTAACAGATGACTCCTAAATTGACACAGTTCTTATTAATGGAGGAAGTGTCAGATGTCTAGGAGGGTGGCAGTAATCCTATGACCATAAGGGCTTTTTGATAATGAAGATTTTAGATCAATAAGAAGCTTATGTTATTAGAATGGTAGAATGAGCAAAGACGTTCTTACAACAGTAGGTGGAATGAGTTAAACTGATAAGGAATTTGTCCCTCCCCAAGTGAAAACTTTCTCTTACTACTCAGTTCTGAAGGAACCATGATATCTTCAGCTAATGTAATTTCCCCTTGAGTGTCACAGGACCACTGAGGTCTCAGCTGTGACTGGAGGCAAAAATGGAATTATGTTTTGGCACATCATAGCCTACCTGTAGGCAAGAAGACTAGGCCTAATCATAATTTAATTGTGAAATGATTTTTCCAAAAATTACATAGAATGCCTCCCAACATAAACCCATGGGAAATGGCCCAGTTAGCCAGAGTAGCTGGTACCCACTCCATGTGCCACATTTTACAGGATGCACAGAGGCTGGTAACTGTAATATGATAAATATGATAAACCTGGCACATTAGGTACAGTGGAAGCCCTACTTTTGTAGGTCATCCAATTCATGATACTGTGGACACCAGTGCATCTGTGCAATGTAGAGGTAAAGTGCCAAGGTAAGACCAGACCAGCAAAAACCCAGTTGCCAAAGGATAAAAAACGAGCACTCTCAACACAAGCATGACCAACCCCTCAGGGGGCAGGTGCCTCGTCCCTTGAAAGTAAGCCAGTGCCAAATCTGGGCAGATGCAGAGAAGCTGGAAGGGCAGCCTTTAGAGGTGTTGCTATCTTTGTGGAAGCAGTTGCACCATGACCAGAGATACTGGTCCATGGGTAAAGGCAGCCCCTGTGAAGCAGGATGAGCTGACGCTGTCAGCCTTTTACCCAGACGAAGAGACAGACGGTGGTACACAGTTGATAGGGACCCTGGGAGACCATAGGCCACATGTAGAATTAACTATTTATTACTCCCCCAAAACTGTGCAGCGAGTACCGGTGTTGGTGGATACTGGAGCTGAGTCAATGCTGACCCACAGCAACCCACATGGTTTCACAGGAGCCACTGCACAAAGAGAGGGGCATGGAGATCAGTACATTATGGTTCAGAAGCCCAAGGTGACTTTGGGCATCCAGCATTGGCCCCATGTCCCTATGATGTTTATATCTCCTTGTTGCTGAATACACACGGGGGTGGACATACTGACTGGTGCAAGTTAAACACCACACAGGAAGAAATTCATTTGTGGATTTGCATAATAACATGTCTTGTCTGAGGACATCCCCATCCTGCCACACATAAAGAGGATTGTGTGTGCGAAGCAGTACCAGCTGCCTGAGGGTCATGAGGAAATAAGATGGACTGTTTTGAGGTTAGAAGAAGCAGCGTGATACATCCTGCACAAAGTCCTTTCAAAATTCCCCTTTTCGGCCTGTGCAGAAGCCAAATGGGACTTAGAGAATGACTGTGAACTACCTGGAATTGAACAGTGTCTCCTCCATTGCACACAGCCGTACCTAATCTTGCTGACTTGATAGACTGGCTCAGCCTGACATTGGGTTAATAGCCCTGCATAGCGGACCTGGCCAATGCATTCTTCTCCATCGCTATCCTGCCTGAGCATCGGGACCAGTTTGCCTTCACCTGGGAGGGCAGACAATAGACTTTTCAAGTGTTTTCACAATAGTATTTGCATAGCCCTACTTTGTGCCATGCCCTGATGGCCAAGGATTTGGTCACATGGACCAAGCCACACTCGGTGTCTTTTGTTCCATTATATTAATGTTATTACTTCAACCTCTGATTGCCTTACAGATTTGGAAGCTGATGCAGGTAGTCTAAAAGAAGCTTTCCTGACCTGGGGGTGGGCTGTCAATAAAGACAAGGTCCATGGCCCTGGCTTCTCTGTCAAATTCCTGGGTATTAACTGGTTGGATAAAACAAAAGTAATCCCCATGCAGGAACTGATAAGATCCAGGCGTATCCCAGACTGACAACTCACCAGTTACAAGCAGAAGTAGGCTTGCTAGGTTTCTGGCAGATGTGCATTCCATACCTAGCCACTCACTGTGCCCTCTATCTACATAAGATGACTCAAAAGGGTGCAACATGGGACTGGACTGACGCAGTGGAAGCTGTATTCCCTGGCAGTCGCTCAAGTACAAGCACTTTGTGCTCTTGACCCTGCCTTTCAACCTAACGGTGAACGTGGATGAGGTTGGGTTTGGCTGAGGTTTGTGGCAAACTCAGGGGAAACAGAGCACCCTATTGGCTTTTGGTCACAGTTGTGGAATGGAGCTGAAAGCAGGTACTCCTTGATCGAGAAACAGTTGGCAGCAGTGTGTGCTGCTCTGCTGCCTGTGAAGGAATCATGGGGCAGCAGACTGTGGAAGTGCAAACTAAGTACCCAAAGGAGGGCTGGGTACACACATGGATGTCTTGTCCCAGAAGTGGTGTGGCCCAGGCCCCAATCCTGGCATGATGGGGAACATATCTATAGCAGAGAGCCTCTTTTTCTAGCCAGCCTTCTAGAGGCCAAACTGGCAGCTGTGCTGGGACCCATGACATACATGGCCCAAGAAACCATAGGGGATGACAAGTAACCAGTCATGATCCCTAGTCCATATGTGGAAGGGAAGAAGCGACCCCAGCTGAGGCCTGGTATACTGGTGCCTGTAGTTGTGGTACAACCCTGCAATGGATGGTGGTCATTGTCCAGCCCAGTACAGAGACACTCTACGTGAGGCTGGAACAGGCAAGTTGAGCCAATGAGCGCAGTTGCAAGCAGTGTGGTTACTTCTCATGCATGAGGACGAGCCTCTGCGTGTTTGCACAGACAGTTGGGCCATACTCTGAGGGTTGAAGATCTGGTTACCAGCTTGGGCGGCCCAAGACTGTCAGATAGGACATCAACCCCTACAGGGTGCCGAGTTATGGTGAGACTTATGGTAGCGTGGCCAGACTATAACACATGTGTCCATGTGTCTGGACATAGGCTCTCCTCTTGCCAGGGAATGCTTTAGCAGATCCTTGACAAGGGTAGCAGCCTTTGAAGGGGTATCCACAGTGGTGGCACCAAGGCTCCATAAGAAATTAGGGCACATAGGAACCCGTACCATGCAAGGTGTAGCACAGTAATGGCATTTGTATGTAACGCCTACAGAGGCAAGAGTGCCAGTGAAAACATGCCCTCAGTGCACTCAGCTGGCTCCATGGAGGAGGATGCCCACTTAATTGGGTGCAATATCGCAGGCACCCCAACCCCTGCAGCAATGGCAGGTAGACTATATCAGGCCCCTGCCTCTCTCACAGGGACCCAGATAGGCTCTGACTGCTGTGGATACTTGCCATGCTTATAGGCTTTGCCTACCCCATGTCCTCTGCTGAGCAGGCCCATACCATTAAGGTATCACAATGGTTGACTGCAGTGTATGGGATACCTCCAGGACTAACATCTGACTGGGGAAACCACTTTACAGGGGCTCAGGTACAGTAGTGGGCCAGAGACAATGACATTACCTGGCACTTTCAAATGCCCGACCGGCCACAAGCTGCTGGTATGATTTAGAGATATATTGGGCTCTTGAAAATTAAGCTGGCCTATTTGGCTCCAAAATTTATTGGACAGGTTCTAGCCTTATCACAGGCTGTTCAATGGCTCAATGACCAGCCCCGGCATACAGGTGAGAGCCTACTGGATCTCCTTCTGAAAGTACAGCCAACTCATCTGTGCCTTCAACTGGAAGAGCAAGGTCATAAGGTGGTAAAAGAGGCTTTGATCCCACCCACACTAGAGCCTACCCAGCTGGGGACCCATACCAGTGGACTTGGGAGTGGACCACAGACTCCCTGCTGGGGGATTTGGTGTTCCTCTTAGAGCTCTGTTACTGTACTTGCCATAGAGGTGCAGCCCTGGATTTCCACATGGCTCCTGAAGGCCTTGGTATGCTCTCCACCCAATGTCGGGGCCACCGTTCTAAAAACGGGAAGTGACATTGTGGCTGCTTGGCCTATTCCCCTGGGGGTGATAGAGCTGGGTCCAACTCCCTTGCCTCCAGGGTCAAACAGGGAACAGATCTGGTATTCTAAACTGGGAGGTAAAATGATCCCAGCCACCATCCTATCACAGGATGAACATGTGGCCTGCATCCTCCCTGAAAGGCAGCCCCCCCAACACATGATAATTTATCTTTCTGCTCTGTCCTTCTGACCAGGATGACTCAAGCCAACAACATTATCTCCTGGGCGTACACATTGCTCATGTGCACCAGCCATCTCACTTAAGAGTGTGCATTGAACTCCCCATGGATGCAACTGAAGGCATTCCATGGAGAACTGCACCAGCATCTCTGCTGGTGGGTGACAGCAGAAACAGACTGGACTCACCTGAGATCAGCAACACCCGGCTGCTGAGGGGCTGGTTTGAAAGAGCAGAACCACCCCACTAGGACTGAGAACCTATGATGCATAATAGTTGGAGGTGGATGATAGGGAATCAAGTAATATTGTTGGATGTTGCCCCACTTTGTACTGAATAGGTCAGTGTGTCAGTAGGAAATCACACAGTGTGATGGAACTGTGTAATGAATTTGTGTAATGACAGGTTACGAGTGAATTACACGAATGCCTGGTGGGAAGACCGTAAGCTCATACATACAGTGCCCAGTGATTGGCCCATGGCGGATGCCTTAATCATCTGTGATGGTACAGGTTGGCCATACCTCCCCACACACTGGATAGGGTGCTACCCCTGGAGGTTTCCCTATTTTAAGGACACTATCAGGCCCACTCTGACAAACACACCTACCCCACGGATGCATACCCCACTGTATATCACAAATGGCACCTTGTCACAGGAGTGGCATGGTGGCTTTATCCTATGGCAGTACTGATGCCAGGAGCAGGGACTATAGACCTAGACCTTCAACTTGAAGCTCTAGCTCAACACATGACACAGGCTCTACATATCATGTGCCAGTCTCTGATGTTGTCATGGATGAAACATCCCAGATGAGAAAGGTGCTGTTGCAAAAACCATATGGCTCTGGATTTGTTGACTGTAGCACAGGGAGGCACTTGTGCCCTCCCATATGTGCAATGCTATGTTTTTATTCCTGACCACCAGGAACAATACAAGACCCTCTGACCTGATGGTGGCTCTCAGTAGTACTGTGTTCTTCCTTGTATTGCTTCTGTGGGCTCTGGGCACAAGAGTCAGTCTTATGTGACATTTGCAAGAAATGGCAGCTCCCCAAAAATCTTTGAAAGGGTGGTATGTAGGGGGATGCTGTGAGATGTGTCAAAGCCCAGGCATCTGAGGGCACCTGAGGACATGATCCCATCATTTAATGCAAGTGCACAACAGGGATTCAACATGAAATAATGAATCAGCATAGACAACCACTCATGGACCACATGGTCCGCAAGGTCACCCAGAATGTTTTGTCTTACCATGTCTCAGAAAGCTGATAAAAACCGACTATAAGTGCTATGCTGGAAAATAAAGTTAGGGTCCTGCTTTTTTGTGATGTCTGCTCCAAGAGTATTCTTTTCTTTGAGAACCTTGCCTGACCAGGTCTCCCTTCAGCCCATTGACTCCAACATGTACTAAGCACTATAGTCTGAAAAATAGAGTACATCACCTTTCCAAACAAGAAGACTACACAAAATTTTCATGAACTCTAAAAATACTGGAACAATATAGACAACACTCTGCAACACTAAAGACTAATCTCAATATTACTACTAATTATGTAAATACTCTAAACAATATAAACTGAATCCAGAAGCTCATTTTAAAAAGATTGTTTTAAAATGGGGTCACATTGGTTCAATATTAGAAGCTCTATTAATGAAGTTATGATATTGCCAAATCCAAAGAAAAGCACCAAACATCTCTTTACAGAAGCTGAAAGAGCATTGAATGAAACTTATCAACCTTTCTTGATACAACAAACAACAAAGAAAATATTGGATGGGACCGGGGTGTAACTTAGCAGCACAGTGCCTGCCTGGCAAGCATGAGGCCCTGAGTTCTATCACTGGTACAAAACAAAAAATTGGATGATACAGAAATAGAGAGAAGCTATCTTATCGTGACAAAATGCATATATTTCCATTCAAAGCCATCATACCATTTTTTTTACTTTTATGGAAATATTTTATGCTGTTGGGTAGAATTCACTAATACTATTACTATTTACATTTTGTTAAGAGTTTTTACTCAACCCAGTTACCCAAAAGAAATAAATTACAAGTATAAAAAGCAGAAGAAATTCATAATAATATCACTAATTATAGATGACAGTGTAATTGGAAGATTAAAGAGAGTTTACTGACTTCTACAAACAGTAAGATTGTTCAGTGAGATAAACAAGTACAAAGTCAGTATACAAAATCAGTACTTTTCATCTATTCAATCTGTAAGATGACTTAATGGAAGAAAAGATTCTGTATACAACAGGAATAAAGATAAAATACATAAACCATTGGTCAAGAAAAAATGTGTGACTTATTAAAAATGAAATTTAAACTACTACTGCACGCCACAAAAGAAACTTTCTAACAAACAGAAAGGACTTTGTTATTGGTAAGAAGACTGTATCACAAATGTGTCAATTCCTCCTAAATTAATTTGCAAATTTAATATAATCTCAATGAATGCTAGTTATAAGCTACATCACCTGGAGCCAAAATTTATGATGAAAACTGAATATAAAAAGGAGACTAACACTAAAAGACATTAAACATTTTCTAAAGCCTAAATAATTAAAACTTTCAAACTGGTCTATTAGCAAAATCAGAGTTAAGTACACTCAGATATATGTAGCAATCGAGTGTATTTTTGTGTATAAAAATGACATCATCTCAAATCATTGTAAAAAAGAACTAGTTAATAAATGGTATAGAAATAAGTGAAGTAATGTCCATACCTCATACACCATACATACTTTACTTCACACATCGTGATGAATCCTGAATGTACTAAAGATTTAAACATTTTTCAATGCAACCATAAAACAATAAGAAGTTTGGAAGTTTTTCTCTATAAATCTGAATTTAGGAAGGTCTGTCCAACCCTTATGTGTCAAAATTCCCATCATAAATTAATTCATTGGTAAGCTTTGTTATATAAAAATCAAATTTTTATGGACAGAAGCATCATAAACTTTAAAAAAGGCAAACAAGGGAAAATATTTGCAATATATCATGGACAAAATATATAAATTGATGAGACTATAATCCCTTCAAAATATAGAAAAAAGAAATACAATTGGCTCTTAAGTAAATTACAAGGTATTTCACTTATTAAAAAGACAAATGTGAAAACTACAGGTGAAATATCATTTTTTACCTCTCAGTTGATAAAAATCCAAAGTTAGCTAACATACTCTAGCTAGGTCCCTGGGGATAAAGAATTTTCTCATGCATTTCTGATCAGAGCATAAACTGAGATGTGTGTTATTATCTATACAAATTACAAATGATTATCTTCCAGCCTACAATTTTTTTCATTGGAAGGAAACCCTAGCCATACATTAGTAATATATGAAATGTATGCACAGGATTGCTCACTACAATGAAAAATGTAAAAATATTTAGGTGTCCGTCACTATATAAATAGCTAATAAATAGTTGTACATCCATATGTGATTTTAGGTAATTGCTAAAAAATAAACATATAAACATTTGCAGGTAGTAAAATTGCATAGTATCCAGAGTATATCATGTGAAAACAGTGTATATAAGTGAAAATAAAACAGCATAAAATGGTGTTTGCTGAATGAAAAGAGAACAATGTATATTATTAGTAATCTTTAGGATAGAAAAAAGGAAAAAATATGCATTTTCTTTTATATGCAGAAAGGGATTCTAGAAGCATACTCCAGGAATGAGTAGCAGCTGTTACCCATAAGGTAAGAAATAAGGTATGAGGGCGGGGATTTAGCTCAGAGGTTTGGTGGCCTGCCTTGCAAGAGCAAGGACCTGAGTTCAATCCCCAGTACCACAAAAAAAAAAAAAAAAAAAAAAAAAAAA
>NW_022900927.1:51829976-51839496 GCF_012274545.1 Fukomys damarensis | reverse complement strand
AAAAAAAAAAAAAAAAAAAAAAAAAAAAAAGAAGTAAGGTATGAGTGAATGTAAAACACTTTTCATTGTACAACTCCTAGCTGGTTTTGAACCACAAGAATGTCTTATCTATTCAAGACTAAATTTTTAAATGTTTAAACAAAAACAAAGAATTATTTGTTATGAAACTAATACTGGTTTGTGGCTTTTTTTTCATTTTTCTTAATTATATGCATTATTTAATGTATCTGATAAAATTTTGAAGAATAATTCAGTCTTCATCTCCCTATACAATATTTCCTTTTCAATAAAAATTTAACACGTGCATAATCCTCAACATTTCCAGCAGGAAACTACACAGAAGGGCTAACCAATAAAACTGATGAATTTTGGACTGTCAATGGCTTCCCTCAAAATAGTTTACCAAGAAACTCTAATCTCCCAGTCATATTTTCTAACTGGCAGAATTTTTTTTTTCAGTGCTAGGGATTGAACCCAGAGACTGTGCACTGAGATACATCCTCAGTAGTTTATTGTTTATTGAGAGGCAGGGTCTAAATTGTGAAATTCCCCAGGCTGGACAGGAACTTGTGATCTTCCTGACTTAGTCTGCAAGAGTCCTAGGATCACAGGCATGTACCACCTTGCCCAGATCAGAATTCTTATCATCAAAGTGATTTGCTTTTAAGCCTTAACTTTTTAGAGCAGTTTCAGGTTCACAGCAAAATTGGCAGGAATGAAGAGATTTTCCATTTACCTAGTTTCCCGACAAATACGTAGCCACCTGTGAAACCAACATCCCCCTACTAGAATGGTATTATTTGTTACAACTGATGAATCTACACTGATAGCTTAGTTATCATTCCAAGTCAGCAGTTAATAGCTTTCACTATGAGTGTCATATCTTACATAGGTTTGCACAAACATAATGACATATATCAACTATTACAGTATTATATGTGTTTTCAGTGCCCTAAAAATCTGTGTTCTATCCATCCCTCTCTTCCTACTAACCCCTAACCATTAATCATACTGTGCCATAATTTTGTCTTTTACAGAAAGAGATATACTTGTAATTGCATAGTATAGAGCCTTTTGGATGGGTTCCTTCATTTAGTGAGGTACATTTAAGTTTTTTCCATGACTTGCCATTACTTGATGGCTCATTTCTTCATAATAGTGAATAATACTCCACTATCTAAACATACCAGGGTTTATCCATTCACTTGCTAAACCACAACTTGGTTGCTTCCAAACTTGGGTAATTAGGAATAAATCTGTTAAAAGATCCTTGTGCAAATTTTTATATGAATATAGGTTTTCAACTCCTTTGGGTAAAATGGGTAGATATCAAGGAGCTAGTTCTTGGTCTCTAAATATACATAAAGGTATATTTAGCTTTGTAAGACACTTTTTTTTTTTCCTCAGATGATCTCACTAGTTCAGGCTGGCCAGGGACTCACTATGTAGCCCAGGCTGGCCTTGAATCCTGAGATCCTCCTGCTGGAATTACAGGTGTGCACCACACACCCAGCATAAGACACTCCTTAACTGTCTTCCAAAGTGGTTTTACATTTCATATTCTCCCCAGCAATCAATAAGAGTTCTTGTTGCTTTAAAACTTGCCATTATTTGGTGTCATCAATATTCTGAGTTTTGGCCATTCTGATACATATATAGCAAATCTCAATGTTTCATTAATTTGCATGATCACTATGCTTGAACAATAAATAAAAATTCACATAGAACACAAATATTGGCACTAGATATTAATTACAATAAAATCCATAGTTGTACAGACATTTTAGCTTTGAGAATACCAGTTTTTTAATTGATCAGTTTAAAGGCCTAGTATATTAAGTGTAGGAAATACCATGTACTAGTCATTCATCCTAAATTTTCTCAGCTGTATGGAAACAGATAAGAGGCAGTCAGTTCCTACTGCCCCATCCCAACCTGTACAACAATCCCAGCTCTAGATGAACCACTATTATACATTTTCCTCTCATTAATCTTCCAGTCAATGCGGTGCTTCAATTCTCACACACAAAGCAAAATCAAAGGCTAGAATCAATTCTGTCCCCTTCTGGTAAAAATAAGAAAACAATCAAACATGAAAGAACTGCTACTTTTTCATTATTATATCTCTAAAATCAATTCAATAATTAATATTGAGATAGGATATATATATATATATATACATGTATTATATAATATGTGTCAAAAAATGAGAGCAGTAAAGATTTGCCTATTAGACATTCAAGTTTCTGCAAGTTGATACTGTTCACATAGCCAAATATTGCTTCTTAATATTTCAAAGCCACCTGCAAAACTTAGCCCTGGAAATAGCATTCAGACACTAAGTCATCAGCAGCCAGTATGAGCTACACAATGCAAAAGAAGTAGAAACATACTCACTTTTAATTCGGTTTACATTCAACCTGAACTTGGGCCTATCATTGCTGACACAACACATTCATAACAAGAGAGGAGCTTCCTGTTCTTTTTATGAAGTTTGTAACCTTGGTTTCTAATGCTCTGTGTCTTGGAGTGGAGGAAGAGTCACTTCCTGATATTTTTTTCTACTGAAGAAAAATTTCATTAAAAAAATGATTAGGAAATGAACATGCTTCACCTAAAGATCTATAAATGTAGTATTTTGTTGTTTTAATTGAACTTAAAATCCAGTCACTCATTATTGTTTTGTATCTCTGTAACTATGCAGTTATTTTAAAAACAAAAAGTAAAACTACTGTTTCCTGGGTACTTTTAAGAGATGTTCAGTATCACAAAGATTGAACAAAGCACATAATTGTGACAATTACTATGGCAACTAACGAAATTTTCAAATCAAACTACCTACTCTCAAGGATGCCCACACAAGGCTCTTAAAGCTAACATCTACTTCCTCCTCGGTATAGAGTGTGCATGTTTGGAAGGCCACACCATCCTGTAACCATTGAGCGAAACTACCTACATTTACTCAGCTACTTTATTTTCACTTGATTGTTCCAGGTAGCAGACAGCATCTCTTGCATCTCTTCATTCAAAAATGGAGACCCGAGAATTGGCTGCAGGTTTGTAGAAACTGCATGCAGAGCCTGGAGCAAACACTGTACTAAATTAGCAATATCATCCATATGCTTTCTCCTCCGTGCACTCAGAGTCATGAAAATAAGTTCTCTAAAAATAACTCTCCTATCACATAATGTATCTTCTTTCTTCTTGTGAATCAGGTCACCATTTCAGTCTGTCTGATTTAATCTTCTAAAACCAACTCCCTTGAATCCACGTGAGCCTTTCCTCAAATAAATGTCACACAGGAAAGTTGATATGTAATAGAATTGTAAATGTTGTGATTCTGCTTAAATTTGGTTGGAATATTCTGTTTTGTTTTGAGAAACAATAGAACTTAAGGAATCTTTCAGCTCATTATCATGCACTGATAAGGAAAGGCTTGCTAAGGAGACCAAAGTCATTGTAAAAATCTAAAAAGATGAAGAGAGTAAAAAGAATAATCCACGTCCTAGAACTCAAATCCTTCTAATTGTTGAGAGAGAAGTCACTGGACAGAATCCCACTTTTTTCAGCATACATCTCTGTGTCACTTTTCTTCCTGTTTCTGTCTCAAGAAGCAGAAACAGGAACTTTCAGGGCAAAAAAAAAAAAAAAAAAGCCACAGGAAATGACCTGCATCTTCTTAGCAGGACTGACACCAAAAAAGGAAAGTAGAGATTTCATCTACTAGGTCCTATAAAGTTAGGTGAATCCACTACTAAGATGGAAATTGTCCTAACTCACAGTGAAGACATTATCATAATCCTACAATTAACAATCTAGCACTCACTGGAAATCTATAAAGTGCTTCACGTGGACAATTCAGATATAGAAGAAATATAACTCCCAACCTTCTGCATGTCAGACTTTCCAAGTGTGTGTCCCCTAAAATTGAAGAATGTGCTTCAAAGGACATAGGAGATTAAGAGTGGTTTATTGGGAAATAGGAATAGCTCCTGAGAGATAAGAGGGCTCTAGGAAGTGCGTTGCCCCTTGTTCCTCCAAGAATGTTTCATAGGGCAAAATTAGGAGGTGGCTACAAAGTGGGCTTAGCTAATATTGATCCAATAGGGAAGCGGGGCATACAGGAAGGGTATATGGATGACATCATTAGCCTTGGTTTATCTATGACTTCTAAAATTTGGGGAAAGAATGGGCCCAGGTATTCTGGTCACCTGCCTGACTGTCTAATGTATATATGGATTTAATGGACTGGGTGATATGAATTATAGTATAGTCTCAAGTCTGGCCATTGTGACTTCATCTTGAGGCCTTAACTTCTTTAGGTACCCCCCCAGCCACAATTCTGACATATCCATCTCTCACTGACTTGCTTGAGAGCCCAGTACATTTATCTTTATTAGCTGCCTATAATAGTTCCAAGTAGTCTTCATTTTCAAGGTATCATTATTGTCCCCACTTTACAGATAATAAACCAACACACACAAAGCTAAGCAACCAGGTAAGCATTATAGTGGAACTAGTATTTAAAACCAGGCTGTCTGCTTTCAGGTTTAAAACTTGAAAATATTGTGGATGTTTGAAAAAAATGTAGTGTCCTCACTTAGACTCTTAGCTTTCAAAGTCTGCACTAAAAGGAAAAAAAAAAACCGTAATCTACAATGTGACGTTTGATGAGCCTAATGTTTAGAGGGAAGGTGTATCTACAGTTGGCAGAAAATGTCACCCATCTTTGGCTCAGACTTGGAGGCCAGAGAAGCTAGGGTCCTCACAACCAGCCCATGGTGGCATACCTGAGTGACCACTGCAGTGTTTTGAAAAGTGAGTAAGTGTAATGTTGGCAACGAGGAAGTAAATAGGGATGAAATAGAAACAACTCAATTATTTGTGATTTGTGACCACAAAACAAGGGTCATTCAAAACAGCTACTTTAACCAATAATTTCAACTTGGTGCCCATGAAAATTTTCTTTATTTACTGTTTATAACTGCAGTAATTAATTAATTAACACAGATGTACTGGCATAAAATAGAACCAATTACGTATGTTGTAGCTCATTATTAGGCCAGTATGGGTCTCCTCGAGGTATCTGTAGGTGCATTTCCTTCTGCAGATTCTAGGGGAGAATCTGTTTCTTGCTCATTTGACTTAACTATAGAATTTAATTTTTTTCATAAGTGTATTGATACATTTACAGTAAACAATACAGTTACATACATCACTGGGATCTTGTACCTTTACCTGATATATCTTGGTTCTTATTTTCTCCCAATTCCCCTGCCCTCCCTTCATCCACTTCACCCTTCCCTATTTACAAAGACTTTGTTTCCACTTTTTCTTTTTTCATATTTTTTCTTTTCCCTTATTTCCTTTCCCCTACCCTTCCCACTTCCCCTTCTCCTTTAGGCATTTTCTTCCTATTTCACACTATCAGTTATACCATTTGAACCTTATTTACAATTTTATTTATTCACACCAAAGAAACTATTTGGTATTTACTCATGTGTCCTATTTATTTCACTTAAGAGTATGACCTCAATGTGCATCCATTTAGCTATAAATGTTTCTCATTTCTCATTCTTTATGGCTGAATAGTACTCCATTTTATAAAGAAAAACACATCTTCTTTATTCACTCTCTAGTTGATGGGCAAATGAGCTGTTCCCAAGTTTTAGCTAGTTTTTTGAGGTGTCTCCATACTGATTTCCACAGTGATGCACCAGTCTGCACTCCCACCAACAATGGAGAAGGCTTCCTTTCTCCCCACAGCCCTACCAACATTTGTTATTGGTTGATTGCTTGATAGCAGCCATTCTTTCTGGGGAAAGGTGGAATCTCAGCATTGTATTCATCTGCATCTCTCAAATGACCAGTGATGGGGAACATTTTTTCATATATTTACTTGCTGCTTTTACTTCTTTATCTGAGAAATGTCTGTTCATTTCAGATGCCCATTTTTGAATCAGGTCTTTATATTTGGGGGATCTGATCTTTTTGAGTTCTTTATATACTCTAGATAGTAGTCCTTTGTCTGAAGAATAGCTGGTAAAAATTTTTCCCACATTGTAGATTGTCTCTTAGCTCTGTGGTGGTTTCTCTTGCATTGCAGAAACTTTTTAATAGGATGAGATCCCAGTTGTTGATTCTTTATGCTACTCCCCGTGCTACCAAAGATTTGTTCATAAAGTCTTTTCCTAGGCCAATGTCCTCAAGAGTTCTACCAATTTATTTTCCAGCAAGTTTAGTGTTTCTGTTTTAATATTTAGTATCTTCAATCCACTTGGATTTTAGTTTAGTACATGGTGAAAGATAGGAGTCTAGTTTTAATCTTTGGTAAATTGAAAGCCAGTTTTTCCAACACCATTAATTAAAGAGGCTATCTTTCCTCCAGTGAGGATGGTTGGCTCCTTTGTAATAGATGAGGTAGCTGAGTATGTCAGGAGTTGGTGCATTTTCTAATCTGTTCCACTGATCCTTGGGCCTGTTTCTTCACCAGTACCATGCTTTTTTATCCCGGTGGCTTTGTAGTACAGTTTCAAGTAGGGGATTGTGATACCCCTCGCCATGTCTCTGTTGCCTAGAATTGCTTTAGCTATTCTAGGTCTCTTCTGATTCCAAATGAATATTTGGATTCTTTTCTCAAGTTCTGTGAAATAAACTGTTGGGATTTCATTTGGGATTGCATTGAATCTGTGTAACAGTTTTGGAAGCACGACCATTTGCACTATGTTGGTTCTTCATAGCCAGGATCATAGCATATCTCTCCATTTTCTTATATTCTCTTTGATCTCTTTTTTTGAGAGTGCTACAGCTTTCAGTGTAGTGGTTTCTTGTCTCCTTTGTTACATTGATTCCTAGATATTTTGGGGGGCAATGCCATTGTGAAAGGAATCGTTTCCCTAATTTCTGTCTCAGTGAGTCTGTTATTTGTGTACAAGAAGGCTATTGATTTTTGAGTGTTTATCTTTATCAAGCTACTCTACTGAATCTGTCAATTAAGGCTGAAGTATTTTGACAGAGTTTTCTGGGTCTTCTATGTAAAGTATCATATCATCCACAAATAATGATAGTTTAACTTATTCCTTTGCTATCTGTATTTCTTTTCTTTCTCTTGTCTAGTTGCTGTGGCTAATGTTTCCAGAACTATATTAAACAGGAGTGGTGATAATGGACAACTTTGTCTTGTTCCTGATTTTACCATGAAGATTTTCAGTTTTTGACCACTTAGTATGATGTTGACTATTGTTTTTTTACAAATAGTCTTTATTAAATTGAGATAAAAAACATTTATTCCAATTTTCTGTAAGGTTTTTTTAATGAATGGGTGTTAAATTTTACTGAATGCTATTTCTGTATCTATTGAGATGATCATGTGGTTTTTGTCCTTGACTTTGTTAATATAGTGTATTACATTTATTGATTTACGTATGTTGAACCATCTTTGCATCCCTGGGATAAATCCGACTTCATCAGGGGATATGATCTTCTCGATGATCCTCTGTATTCTGTTCACCAGAGTCTTACTGAGGATTTTTGCATCTATGTTCATTAGAGATTGGCCTGTAGCTCTCTTTTTTAGGTTGGGTCTTTCCCTGGTTTTAGTATCAGAGTAACACTTGCTTCCAGTAGTGAATTTGGAACTATTGCTTCCCTTTCAATTTCATTGAAATTTTTAAAGAGTATGGCAATAGATCTTCCCTAAATGTCTTGTAGAATTCAGTAGAGAAGCCATCAGGACCTGAGCTTTTCTTTGTTGGTAATGATTTAATTGCATTTTCAATTTCACTGAATATAATTGGGATGTTAAGACTATTTATATCTGCTTCATTCAACTTTGGAAGTTCATATGAATCTAAAAATCAGTCCATTTCCTCTGCGTTTTTCATTTCATTAGAGTACAGGTTTTTGAAGTAGGTGTTGATGATCCTCTGGGTTTCTGCTGGATCTGTTGTGACTTCACCTTTTTTGTCCCTAATTGCATGAATTTGAGCCTTTTCTTTCCTTTTTTTTTTTTTTTCTTTTTTTGATGAAGTTGGCTAAGGGTTTATCAATGTTATTTATTCATTCGAAAAACCAACTCTTCCATTCATTGATTTTTTTTTGTATCATTCTCTTAGTCTCCATTGAATTAATTTCTGCTCTGATCTTTATAATTTCCTCCCTTGTAAGCTTTCATTTTGTCTTGCTCTTCTTTTTCTAGGAGTTTAAGATTAAGCATTAGGCTGTTTATTTGAGCTCAATCTGTTTTCCTAGTGTGGGCATTAACTGCTATGAATTTCCCTCATAGAACTGCTTTTATTGTGTCCTATAGATTCCTGTATATTCTATTGCCACTATCATTTAATTGTAGAAGCTACCTAACTTCTTCTTTAATTTCCTCTGTGACCTATTGGTTGTTCAACAGAGTGTGATTCAATTTCCATGTGATGGTGAATTTCTTGAGGTTCCTTATGCTATTGGTCTCCAGTTTAATTGCACTATGATATGATAATATCCAGGGGATAATTGCAATTCCTTTGCATTTACCTAAGCATGTTCTATGAGCTGGTATGTGGTCTACTTTGGAGAATGACCCACGTGCAGCTGAAAAGAATGTATGTTCTGATTTTATGAAGTATAACACTCTGCAGACATCTGCTAATTGTATTAGTGCTTATTTCATGTTTCATATCCATTAATATTTGTTTTGTATAGTTAGGAGCATTAGTATTTGGTGCATATATATTTATGATTGTCATCTCTTCCTTTAGTATTGTTCCCTTTACAAGAATGTATTGACCTTCATTGATGGTTATAACTGTTATGTGTTGGCCTTTTTTTTATTGAGTTTATTGGTACAATCTAGGTATACAACACAGTTACATTCATCATTGGGATTCTGTACCTTTACATAATAGGTCTTGATTCTCATTTTTTTCCCCTTGTCCCTGCCCTCCCTTCACCCCCTCCTCCCCTCCCCATTTACAAGCACTTTGTTTCCATTTTTTTTCAGTTTCTCATATTTTTTTCCTCTCCCTTATTACCTTTCCCCCACCCTTCCCACTTTCCCTACACCTTTAGCCCTTTACTTCCTATTTCACATTATTAATTATCTCACTAGGATCCTGTGTACTATTATAGTTTTTCACACCAAAGAAACTATTCGGTATTTCAGTTAAAGAAATCTCTGTATGAACATTTAAAATAGGGAATCCTAAAATAAAACTAAAAAGGAAAGAGAAAAGGCAATGATGTAACATTAAAATAATCCTTAATTCTGGAGATGAAAATGGTCCGCAAACATGTTTAAATTGCTTCTTACTCTTATAGTCTTATCTTATTCTTTTTTTCATTATTTAGAGAATACTTTATTAGTTTCGGTAATCAAACCCACATAGATATGACCTTACATGTTTAGTACGATGTGTTACCCCTGTACACATGGAAAAAAAATAAAAATAAATTAACATTTCTAGACCAATATGGCTGTCCATTTCTGTACAATGCCAACTCAACAAAGTAAATTGGGATGACTTTTTCCAAA
>NW_022900927.1:51812184-51828811 GCF_012274545.1 Fukomys damarensis | reverse complement strand
ATGTGATTTGTTTGTTTTCTCTTACTGCTTGTAGTATTTTGCTCTTCTGTTGGGTTTCTGGGATCTTGATTATTATATGTCTAGGTGTAGATTTTTTTTGATTGTAGCTAGTTGGGGTCCTATATGCCTCAGTTATCCAAATGTCAAATTCTTCCCTCTCTTTGGGAAGTTTTCTGTCAGGGTTAATTCTGTGAACAGGTTTTTAAAGTCATTTGTATTTTCTCCCGCTACTTCATGTATTCCTATCAGTCTATGTTATTCTTCTTTGCATCATCTAGGAGTCTTTGGATCGATTTCTCATGATCGCTTACTGTTTTTAAGAGACCTCTCTTTTCATGGACACTGACTGCAATCTTATCTTCTATATCTGAGAGTCTATCTTCACATTCTTTTATTCTGTTGTGTACACTTTCTATGGAGTGTTTAATCTGGATATCTGTTTGAATCTGTTTTATAGATTCCCTTTCTTTCCTATGTTGGGCATTTATTTTTTCCATTTCTTTCTTATGCTGGGCCTTCATGGCTTCTATCATGGTCCTGAGCTCATCTATTTTTTTGTCAGTTTCTGCTCTAGAGTCTCTAATCACGACTTCCATTTTGCTCACTATCTCTATGGTTATCTGGGAAATTATTTCTGTTTTGAATTTTTAGAGCGCCTGATTGATCTGTTTTGTTACTTCCTGTGCTTTGAGTTTAGGGTGTCCTGGTGGTTCACTATCATCAGCCTTTTCATCCTCATTTGCCCTACTGCTTGCCATTGGTGAACTGGAAGTCTGTCCTTGTGTCTTACTTAAATGTTTTCTCATTTTTATTTTTGTTGTCGGACTGTTTGGTTTAATCTCTGGATTATCACCCAATGATTGATCTGTTTTGTTACTTCCTGTGCTTTGAGTTTAGGGTGTCCTGGTGGTTCACTATCATCAGCCTTTTCATCCTCATTTGCCCTACTGCTTGCCATTGGTGAACTGGAAGTCTGTCCTTGTGTCTTACTTAAATGTTTTCTCATTTTTATTTTTGTTGTCGGACTGTTTGGTTTAATCTCTGGATTATCACCCAACTCTTCCTGATATATTTGCGCCCTAGCTTTTGTGTCTCTAACGACCCACAGACATTCTCATCTTCATAACATCAGAGTAAACAGCTCATCAAATCAACCACAATGCTTTATCCCAACTGATACAATCAGCAACACATTAAGATCAAGCACAACTTGGACACTGACCATCTGTGGTAGTCACTAGTCTATCACCCTTAAATCATTTGAATTAAATTGAAATCAAGAAGCAGTCCAGAACATGTCTGCAGTGAACAAAATTTCAATATAGTGTATTTACTATTTAATGGCTCGGACAGAATGAGGATGCAAGACCCCTGATCTCAGTTAGCTGATGGCTGAACCCCATGAAGCTGACTGACCTCGGGCTGCAAGGCCCAGATTGAGTTCCCCAACCTTCTGAATGGTTGAACTCCACAACATTCTATTACAGGTTTCCCATGCCCTTTCTTTAAAGATGTTCAAAGTTGGGAACTCAGAAAAATACCCTTGATGACCACTTCTGCCTCTGCAGAGTGGGTCCAAAGACTGGCACAGTCAGGAGGTCTGAGGGGGGGGCATAGGGGTTCAGGGGCTCCCGCGTGGCTACCTTCCCGGCGCTTGAGTGATGGCAGCTGGGTCGGGAGCAGATGTGGCTCTCCTTCCTGCAGTGGATCAGGGCCCAGGCTACCATGTGTTGGCTTTTTATTGTCATGTTATTTTTCTGTTGTTGCTTCTTTTATTTTTGTTGTTGTTGTTGTTGTTTTTCCCTCTCTCCCTTTAATTTCTTACCTTTCCTGGTGTATTTGCTTTGTTAGCGCTTATGGAGTTGTGGTCTTCATTTTCTTTTTCCAGGATGTTGTTTAGAATTGTTTGGAGTGCTTGTTTGGTGTTTATGAAATTTCTCAAGGTATTTTTTTATGGAAATATTTTATTTCCCCATCAATTTTAGAAGATAATTTTGCAGGATACATCAGTCTAGGTTGAAGGTTGTTTTCTTTTAGGGCTTAAGATACCTCACTCCAGGCTTTCTTTGCTTGAGAGTTTGTTTGAAAAGTCTACTGTGATTCTGATAGCCTTCCTTTTCATGAGATTTGTTCCTTTTCTCTAACTGCTTGTAGTATTTTGTTATACTCTTGGGTTTCCAGGATTTTGATTATTATATGTTTAGGTGCAGATTTTTTTTCCTCTTTTTATGATCATGGCTAATTGGAGTCCTGTATGCTTCACTTAACTATATGTCAAATTCTTCCCCTCTGTTTGGGAAGTTTTCTGTCATTAATTCTGTGAACAATTTTTTTCATGTCATTTGTATTTTTTCCTGCTATTTCATGGATTCCTATCCATCTTCTATTATTCTTCGTTGTGTCATCTAGGAGCTGCTGCATCAATTTCTCATGATCCCTTACCATTTTTAAGAGATCTATCTTTTCATGGTCATTGACCTCACCACAATCCTATCTTCTGTATCTGATTCTATCTTCACATTTGCTCATTCAGCAGTGAATACTTTCAGTGAGTTTTTAATCTCCTAGATACCTGTTTGAATCTGTTTCATGGATTCCATTTCTTTCCTATGTTCGGCATTCATGGTTTCCATTTCTTTCCTATGCTGGGCATTCATAGTTTCCATTATGGTCCTGAGCTCATCTATTTTTTTTAAATCTGTTTTTTTTTTTCCTAGAATCTCTAATTATATCTTTCATTCTGCTCACTATTTCTGTGGTTATCTGAGAAATTATTTCTGTATTGAATTTTTCTAGAGCCTTACTCATCTGTTTTGTTACTTCCTGTTCAGGGTCTCCAGGTAGTTGGCTGTCAGATCCTTCCTCCTCATTTTCTCCCAGAATTTACCTTTGGAGAGGTGGAAGTCTGTGTTTGTGCCTTGTTTAAATATCTTCTCATTTCTATTTTTGTTGTAGGTACTTTCCTTGGTTTAATTCCTGGGTTAATATTTCAATCTTCCAGATATAGCTGGCCTTTAAGTTTTTGGTTTCTAATTACTCTGGAACATTCTCATTTTCATAATACCAGGAGGGACTACTGATTAGATCAATCATAACACCTTAGCCCAAGTGATACAATCAGCAACAACAACAGCATCAAGCACAGTTTAGAAAATGACAATTTGTGGTAGTTATTAATCTATCACTTTTAATCATGTGAATTAAATAGAAATTGAGGACCAGCCAAGAATGTTTATAGTGAATAAATTCTTAAATATATCAACTTTACCCTTTGGGATAGGAACTTGGAGTTGGGAAGGAAGGGATTGATAGATAGGATGAGGAAAAGTTAGAAATGAGCCCAGAGGACACAGGAAGATCACACAAACTCTAGGAAACTGTTAAAGAGAAGAGGAGAAGTCAGAACAAAGTATACACAAGAGCAGAACAGACTAACAGCAATAGGGAGGCTAGAAACTGTAATTAATCACATTCTTTTAAAACTAATGAAAATTAGGGCTGGAGATTTAACTCAGTGGTTCCACTGCCTGCCTCGCAAGGGCAAGGACCTAAGTTTGATCCTGGTACAAAAAAAAAAAAAAAAAAAACAAAAAACATCTAAAAAAAAAAACTAATGAAAATTGAAAGAAGGGGCCGGGGAATTTAGCTCAGCAGTTCAGTGGCCTGCCTTGCAAGCACAAGGACCCAAGTTCAATCCCTGGTACAAAAAAAGAGAAAGAAAGAAAGAAAGAAAGAAAGAAAGAAAGAAAGAAAGAAAGAAAGAAAGAAAGAAAGAAAGAAAATTGAGAGAATGAAAAAGAAAAAAATTCAAATTAGGACAGGAACAGGAACAAAAAGGGAGAGAAATGAAGAACAAGGTAGGAGAGAGTGAAAGAGAATGAAAGAAAGAAAAGAAAAAAGAAGAGAAAAAAGGAAAAACATTGAGAAAAAAGATAAAATCTTTTAAATAATTAAAGGTAAGAGAAAAACATTATGTTAAAAATAAAAAACAAAAATAAAAGGCCTCCTTCAGGGTATGCCTCTGGTGACACAATAGATAGCATGGGCAGGAGTGTCTAGATTTAAAGTAATCAGTCTCAGCAAACCAGCAGCTGTCCTCTGAGGTTTAGGCTGATTTCTGGCTGTAAGGTCCAAGTTGAGATTTCTGACCTCCTGCTGGGTTGAACTCTGCAAGGTTCTGCAGCAGTTTCCTACTGCCTTTCTCCTGAAGATACTCCAGGTTTTGATGGAAGGGGTTGATTCCTCCAACTTACCAACTACAGTGGTGTGGTGTGCCTTTATTGCAGAGATTTTCTTCACTTTTCCCGTGGGCTTCAATTTCCACCTAGGAGCCGCAGAGTGGCCCTCTTTCTCTTGCTGGGGGCGGGGGTGGCTGTGTTGGTGTCCATGTGGCTGGGCTCCTCCATTGCTCTGAGCTATAGGGGTAGGTTCACCAGAGGGCTGCACACTGCTGCTGGATTCCTTACCTGCTCTGCACTGAAAGGGGCACTTAATGTTTTTAAGGGTAAAACTAACATCCTCATTTTCTTGCTTCTGAGGCACAATCCCAGCTCCAAGAAATCACCATGTTCCTTGGCTCATGAAGCCCTTTCTTCACTTTCAAAGCTAGCACTGGCAATGTGAGTCCTTCAAATCTCTACCTTCTTCTATCTCATCTCTCGGACCTAATGGAAAAGACTCTTCTCTTGTAAAGACTATGGGTCTACACAATCAATCCAAAATAACTCCTTAATCTTAAAGTTCACACTTTTAATTATATCCGCAAAATGCCTTTGTCATATAAGATACATCCACCAACCTGCACTATGTGTCTAGTTCTGGATATTAGAGCATGAACACCTTTGAGGAATCATTGTTCTGACTCCACATTCAAGATTAAAAAGCCAGTTGAAAAGTTTTACTTGTTGCTCTTTTTCTCTTTAATTTTTATTAAAGTATAATTGATGTACATTAAACTATACATCTTTAAAATGTACAATTTGATGAGTTTTCTTGTATACATATACTCATAAATTCATCACCACAAACAATGAATGTATCCATCATCCTTAATAGTTTTTCATGCCTCTTGAAAATCCACCCCTTCCTCCTTTTCCTCACTCATCCCCAAACAAATGCTCATCTGTTTTCTGTCATTGTAAATAAATGTATATTTTCTAGAATTTCATATAAAAGGAAGTACACAGAATGCATTCTCTTTTTGTTTGGTTGGTTTGGCTTCTTTTACTCAACATAATTAAGCTTTATCCAAAATAGTGGCATGAGTCAATAACACTATATGACACACTCATTCTACTGTGCTTTTTATTTTTTCCTGTCTGGAAATATATATTATGAAGAGAAAAAGACTTAAGACAACTATAGCTTTTCTAACCCCTTAATCTATCCCAACATCTCCAGACAAATACAAATTCTAGGAGAACTTAGGCATTTGGAACACACACACTAAAACAATGCTTCATTATAACAGTGTTTGTTTGGGTTTTTTTGCAGGGAGGTAGTTTTGTTTTGTTTTGTTTTGTTAGTAAAAAGTCCAGGGCCTTCATATTAAGCTACATCCTCAGCCTTATTATTATTTTTGAGACTTTTTATTTCACCAATAAGGCTAGAGGCAAACTGGCTATCATCCTGCCTCAACCTCCCCAAGTGCTAAGATTACAGGCATGTGTCATCATGCCTTATTATATCCATTAATTTTTGCTATATAAACACTATTCCCCCAAAATTAAGAGAACAGTCACTTTTCTGTGGCTTCATACTTTGAGCAGGGCTTTTCTGGGCCATTTTTGTGCTAGGATGAGCTAGGTTTCTTCAGCAGCTACAGTCAGCAAGTAGATTGGTAGAAACTGATTCGATGTTTTGCCCAGACTGGTAACTGGTTCTGGCTATCAGTTGTTGCTGGCTGCCAGCAGGGTGGCAGAGATGTCTGGGCATGGATCTTCAGCAAATTAATGTTGGTTGATGTTTACCGGGCTGCAGGTTCCCAAGAGCAGCGATAGTAGGCAAGCAGCAATACCCAAGTATATGCTTCAGTTTGTTAATGCCCTAATGGACACTAAATCATACACCCAAGCTCAGATCAAAGGGACAAGAAATAAACCACTTCTTGGTCAGAGGAGAAAACATTATGAAGAAATATTGAAAAGGGCATGAAGAAGAGTAGATTTTGTACCCATTTCTACACCTAACCACATCTAACTCTCCCTTTCCTTCCCTACCTCCATTTTTTCACCATTTATTCATGCTTCAAGCTATATCTCAAATTCAATTTCCTTACCCATCAGTGAGCAGAATCTATTCTATTTCCTCCTAATTTACCCATGACCTTATTTCTTCCTAAATCCAGGGAACTTTTTCACTCATCATCTCATTTGGAACCTTAGCGTCATTTGACATAATCTCTGTTGGTTTCCATGACACTTTTCCTTATTTTCCTCTTTGCTACTTCTTCAAGGTGTCCTTTATGGAAAAATTGTATAGTTAGTGCTTGGCACAAAAAAAAAAATCACTTAAACTTGATTTTTCGATTGAATGGGTGAATAAATGAAAGAACAAATAAGTAGAGTTATGTTCCCCCATCCACTGATTAAATATGGGAGCTTGCCAAGTTTCAGTTACTGCCTATATGCTGATGACTTTCAGCTTTAAATCTCTAGTCCAGATATCCTTCCTGTACTGGAGACATGGATATACAACCTGTGACTGTGCATGCTTCCCAATGTCACTCAAAGCCAACCTTCCAGCATCTGATCTCTCTAACCTCCCTCCTAGACCTGCTTCAGTGCCAAATTCCTCCACAATCTGTCCAGTCACCCAAGCCAAAAATCCAAGCATCATCCTTGGATGCTATGGGTCACCAGTTTCCATTGTTTTCTACCTTTTTATATCTTCCTTTCTCTCCAGCCATTTCATTTCTATTTTTATTGAAGTTCTTATTATTCTCCCCTAAGATGCTTACAATAGCCACCTAACTCAGTGTTTGTGAAACGTTATCTCAAGACAGGAATTATCTGAGATGCTTGTTAAAAAGACAGAAATTTGGCCACAGTGCAAATCTTCTCAGTCAGAGGCTACTGGATGGTACTGAGGATCTGTTCATTTTTAAAGCACTCAAAAGAGTCATTACCAGGCAACTTTGGGAAACACTGTCCTAATTCATCTTCCTATCTCCAAAGTTCCTCCTATCTTGTAATCCATTCTCTAGAGCACTGCCAGAGTGGCCCATGTAAGTGCAAATTTACTCTTATCACTTGTTTGCTTAAAATATTTCCAAGTTTTTCCTAGTGTTTAGGATATTAACCACATTTTTTAGTAGCCCTTGGGAAATAACACAAAGAATCAACAACTGGGATGTCATCTTATTAAAAAGCTTCTGCACTGCAAGAAAAACCAACAGAACTAAGAGACAACCTACAATGTGGGAAAATATTTTTACCAGCTGTTCCTCAGACAAAGATCTACTATCTACAATATATAAAGAACTAAAAAAAAAAAATTAGACCCCCAAATACAAAGACTCAATTCCAAAATGGTTGTCTGAAATGAATAGATATTTCTCAGGCAAAGAAGTAAAAGCAGCAAATATACATTGAGAAAACGTTAAATATCACTGGTCATTTGAGAGATGCAGATGAAAACACTGAGATTCAATCTCACTCCAGAAAGAATAGCTACTATCATGAAATCAACTAATAACAAATGCTGGTGGGGTTGTGGGGAGAAAGAAACCCTTCTTCATTGTTGGTGAGAGTGCAGCCTGGTGCAAACACTGTGGAAATCAATATGGAGATACAACTAGGATTAGAAGTCCCATTTGACCCAACTATCCCCATGCTGGGTATCTTCCCAAAAGAATCATACCACAGTGATATATGTGCACCCATGTTTATAGCAGCACAGTCTGTAATAGCTAAAACTTGGAAACAGCCCAATTGCTCATCAACTGGATGCTGAATAAAGAAAATGTGTGTGTTGGTAGGGATAAGGGAGGAAAATGAGAACTAAGACTTGTGATGTAAAGGTACAAGATCCCAGTGATCAATATAACTGTACTGTATACCTAAAATGTACCAATAAACTCAATGAGGAACAAAAAGAAAATGTGTGGGTATTTATAAAATGGAGTACTACTCAGCCGTCATGAGCAAGAGACTAGAGACATTAATAGCTAAGTGGATGCACACTGAGGTCATACTTCCAAGTGAAATAAATAGGATATACATGTAAATACCAAATAGTTTCTCTGGTGTGAAAATCTAAAAATGTAAATCAGGATCAAAATGTATAACTGATAATGTGTAATAGGAAGAAAATGTCTAAAGGAGTAGGGGAAGTGGGAGAGGTAGGGGAAAGGAAAGAAGGGAAAAGAAAAAATATGAAAAAAGAAAAGAGTGGAAACAAAGTCTTTGTACATAGGGAAGGGTGAAGGGGGTGAAGGGAGAGAAGAGGAATGGGGAAAAATAAGAACCAAGATACGTCATGTAAAGGTCCAAGATCCCAATGATGAAGGTAACTGCACTGTATACCTAAAATGTGCCAATGTACTTAATAGAAAAGAGAAAATCTTAGCAGCCCTTGTCTTTCAATGCTCCTCAGCCAGTAACCCTATAGTATAAAAGTCACTAAGATAGACTGGTAAATGGTTGCTCTGATTGTTGTCCCCACTCATGAAGAACAGCGAGGGGCAGCAAGTTTGGTTAACTTTCCTTGAGTCGTGCATAGTCACAAGTTTACAAGAATTGAATGAATCCAGACAGTTTGCCTGTAAAATCTGTTCACTTAGCAACATATTCTACTGCTTCACCTTCATCCAGTTATACCCATTGTATTTCAGCATTCAGATTGTGAACTAGTACCTCGTAGAAGTTTTAGATTTCTCAGTTGGAGATAATATCTATATTTACCTTTGTCACAGCATTTACAGTACAGGTAAAATCCATTTTCCTTGCGTCACAAACTGGACTGTAAGTTCCTTAATAGGAGGAGATGCATTTTCGTATCCCCAAACTGAGCACAATACCCAGTATGAACATGAAACAAACTGTGCACTGAATTTAAAAACAAAAGAAAAAAAGAAAAAAAGAAATGCACGAGTGAATTGATGCATGCGTGAATTTATAAGAAAGCATCAGGAACATCAACAGCAACCAGAATATTCTGCCTCTGAATCAAGTCATTTGCTTAGGATCTTTTCAGTTTTTGGCATATAAGTTGGTCTATCTTGTATCAAAATTAAACTTTTGCTCCTTCTTACAAATTCTATAAATTTTTGTGGGAATTCAAATTCAGTGTCTGATTGGACATTCACTTGTTTAATCTACTCAATTGACTCCTTGTGTTTTTCAGTGTCACGCGTGAACGTTAAAACTATTTCTAGGCATTTCATCTTAGCCCAGCTTTCCCCTCACACTCAAAAATGTTGAATAAAACAGGTCCCTTTTCGTGGTTGGAAAGTTTGGCTTTACATAGAACCTTTTAACACACAACTTTCAGCACCTTATTCTGGGTCATTTTTTAGCCTCTGACTTTCACTTCCTTCCCTAAATAGTCTTTCAGATGAATCATCTTCAGCCGCTCTGTGATTATGTGGGAACGAGATATGCAGTTTATAACTGAGTAGGACACACTGAAGTCCTTCCTGCCTTGCATCATTCGGTGATCTGATGTGGGGAGTTTTCTTCTTCATTCAATAAAAATTTAATCTAATGCTGTGCTGGATTTTGTTTGAGCCATCAGTTCATTAGTGTTTCCAAGAAGAAGTTGGAAGAAGCAGAGAGATGGGAAAAGCTCACATCCACTAGTTTCCAACTTATTAACATTTCTGCTTTGGAGTTGAATTTGGTGGAAAATAACTTGATGAGACTTTTATAACATTTAAATTTTTCTTATGCCCCATGTCATTAACTACATATATTTGTGGCCTGTGTATGTGTAATTATTCCTGCAACATAGAAACGGAACCCTTTAGCTGTTCAAATATTTATCTCTCAGCCTATAACCCATGAATACTTTATCAAATTCATTCCTACAATCCACATGCTGATCACATAATCAAAACTATTTGCTTACTGGATCAATTTTAGAAAACGTTATATTTTGGTAGAGATCATGAATATTAACATGAAAAATCACTTTTTTCCATATGGGACAAAGGGAACTAGAGTATCAAAACCTCCAATGCTAGAAAATACTAGAATGGGTTAAGGAAAAAGGAATCGAGAGCAGAAATTGTCTTTTCATCTTCCATATGAATGGCCTAAATATATATGATCATGACATGCATCTCTATAGCTGAAAGCTATTTCCTGAGTGAACCACAGCTACAATAAACATACAAAATGTATAGGCAACCGAACTGTAGTTCTGACTCAGGGCACGGCTGTGTGTAAAGGAACTTAGCTAGCTACCAATAGGAAATTTAGAATATCTTAAACAAGTTACTTCCATCCCTCCAATATCATGAAGGGGACCCAGAACTTTTCAAAGCAATTCTTCAAAATATCCCCTTTCTCTTTCCTCCGACGTACCTCACACCTCATGGCTCTTCTCACTCCTACCCTCTTTCCCCAGCCATTTCTTCTTCCAGCTGTTTGGGCTGGTTTTACTTTCTTCTGGCCACTCCCTGCTGCTCTTTGTCATAGTTATATGCTCTAAATCCTCCTCCTTTCCCTACGACCTTGCAGACATTGTTCCCTCTGTTGCTATTCTCCACTACTAATGTCCAAAGCATTGCTTTATTTCAGCAACCTTTCTCTTCTCAGAAGATAGAAGAGGTGAAGTGGTAGCACAAAGCAAGAATCTCATTTAGCCACCTGGAAAGACTCTATAGGGAGTTACTTCTTATTCTTATAGAGGTAAAAATCTTTCTTGAAACCTACCTAATCTATGTGCTGGATTTTATCTGAGCCTTGCACATTGTTCCTTTCATCTCTTGCCTATCGATGACTATTACTGCACTTAAACAACTCAGGAAATATCACTAACTCAAGAGGTTTCTCTACTAGCAAGTAGATATAGAAGTAACATTAACAACACATGTATCTTCCCACATTCTTCTCCAAAAAATAGTGCCAAAACAGGTCAATTTAATTTTCTGAATTTTATGAGGATACACGAGATCATAGCTATAGTTCCCACACTCATTGTTTTGGTTTTCTGGAGATCTTTACCGTCTCATTAGATCATATCCATCTACACGTAATGCTGACATAATGAAATGCACAAAACTACTTCTGGATCCAAAACAGTAATGTTCTGTGAGTAATACAGAATAGTAAGATTTAGTGGCTAAAAAGCAGGTATGGAGGATCTAGATAGAAGGCACTGTGCACTAGGTACTCCGGGGAGTTTGAGTAAAAGTATTTGCATTCTAACAAGGAACTACGTAAGTTCTTGTGATCTGAAATAACAAGACAAAAAAAAACATGAGCACATACATTTCTATCAAACATTCCCAAACAAAATTTCAACTTTGTGGTTGCCCTCTGAGCGTGTAGGTGTTGCCAGACAGATTTCTCTATGACTGAGCAAGGTAAAAGAGTCAGATGGAGGAGAACAAAAGGAGAAGAAGCAGCAATTACTGGCATGTGACCGATGGAAAGTCCTATGGCCTCAGTGAACTTCCCCATTTTTTCACCAGTGAACATCTTTCTCTTCAACCATTGGTAAAGAGCAAGTGAGGTAACATGAATGTATCTAGCCCCACGTTCCATAACTAGCCATTCTTCTTCCACATTGAATTTGACTTTGATTTCTGACTCCCAGCTCATGGTAAAGTCTGCCCACCTTCCTGGAAGTTCTGGACCTGGAACTTCAAGAACCAACAAAAATAACGTATTTCTGCTGACAATGTACCATAAGCTCTATATACAGTATTGTTTATGTTTACAACTTAAAACCATATACAGCAGGAACAAGGAAGTAGTATTAAACATATTACTAATGAAAGTTAACCAAACCAAGACCTGTCTTGTAAAGGTACAAGATACCAATAATGAATGTAACTGTACTGTACACCTAAAATGTACCAATAAACTCAATGAGGGGAAAAAAAGTCATTGAAAGTTAACCATGTAAGTGCTTACTATTTAAAAAATACAAAAGACAATGAATATAAAAGAGAAGTTACTAGAGAGATTGTAAAACTAGAACATATAACTTGAAACATATCACAAGTAAGGTCTGACTAAACAAAAAAATTATATTTTAATTATGATGTAATATATACTTTTTAAAAATTGGAAAGCATAGAAACACAAAAAGAAAAAAATTTAAACCGGCTATAAACTTAGATACAAATTCTTAACATTTGGTATTTTCCTTCCAATATCTTCTTCATATATATTATTTTTTTCTTACTACTTGAAAATACCCTAGCTGTACAGTTTTGTGTCTTGTTCTTTTGAGTAATGTAGAAAGCATTTTCATGCTATTAGATATTTTTTTTGAAATCATGATTTTTAATGCCTCCCAACTGTGCATAAGTATAGCCTCAATTTAGCCACTTACCTTGGTCCTTTTACTTGATTCCAATTTTTCACTTTAAGCAGAATTTTAGGTGATGGGAATAATGTACTTTAGTTAGATTAACATTTTGACCAACATGATATAAACCTTATATACTGGACCCTGGCAAGAAAGAGATAAAGACTGCCAGCTCAGAATAGAAAGACAATATGAAATTATGTTACCTTTGATTTGTTGCCTAATATGACAATGCACTTGTATTTCTTAGTCAAAAATATCTTAAGGAAGTCAGAGAACAGTTACTTAAATCAAAGAATTGACAGGAATTAAACAGTGGGAAAAGCTATGTTCTTTCCAAAAACACTGATCTATCTGCAAATTGAATTGACTTTTCAGTCATACTTGGTCTCTGGAAAGTAGGATATCCTCTGTGATAACAAGATGCCATATTTAGTAAAGGTTAAATGGCAGAATGATGTGTGGGTAATAAAATAGATAAGGAGCTCATCGCTTGTGCTGGTTGAGCTTAGGTAAACTCTGGCATTATTAGTACAAGGGTCAGCAGAGATGAGAAGGACTGAAGGGAAGATTTTCACACAAAATCATTCCATCAAATCAAGCTTTTCCTGGTACCTCTTCTTGTCACAAACTCTACAGACACGTAGACTGGCATACACTGTCATTCATGCAGATTACCAGCTTGTAACAGTATGAGGACACTTAGAACAGATTCAGGGACAGTCATCACTCTACTCCTCTTTTGTCAAACCTGGACAGCCAGACTCTTCTTATGTCTAACAGAGTCTCTTGCTTCCTTACACCAAAACAGTGGATTGTGAAATGAAGAACTGTAAACCAAGACCAGGAGAACTAACTAAGAAAGCTGAAACCGGATTACAGGAACATATCAAACAGTTTGGAGATAGAAGTAAACAAAGGCCCAACAGATAGAAGAGAAAAAGTCAGACCAAGAAACCAAGATGATTGGTACAGGGTAAAGTACCAGGGCACAAGGTCACAAGGACATAGGAGCAGAAAAACACCAATACCCAGAAAGAGCCGGGCTCACTGTAGAGATTTAAAGTCAGAATGTCTCAAGATTGCAGTTATACCTGCATCTGATGGGAAGGCATTTTCTGGGACTTCTGATAAATAAATATCCACAGACTGGTATCCTGGCCACAGAATCAAGGGGTTAAGATGACTCAGGGTAGACTCTCTTCTATCTCTTCTACTTTATCTTCTATGGTTTCATAACCAGTCAGATTCCTTTTTTATTTAATAGCTTTAGTTTAAGCTATACTCCTTCATAAGATCCTTTGGTTGAAAGTACCATCTGTGTAGCTAACTCCTTTGCCCATCTTGCTTTTTTTTTTTTTTTTGTAGCAAAAAACAATGGAGAGAAAACAACTCTAGAATAAGACCTATGTGTCCTCAGCTCATTTTGGATGAGAACAAATGTCTCTTTCTATGCCCTCCCAGGGTTGGAAGTAATGATATGAGTTTGAACTGCTAAAGACCTTTGTTCTATTCCTCTGGAGTTGAAGAAGGGGGGAATACAGGAGATGATACAGAGAAACCAGTACCCCAAGGACATCCAACACAGAGAGCTCCTTCCCAGAAATGCCCCCTTCGCCTGGGTGGGACTGCTCAGCCTGGCACCAGGCCAGGGCCCCCATGCAGAGTGACAGCTTTGCCTTAGCACTGTCTCTCCATAACACTTCCCATGATCTTAGAACCTGCTCATTCTTTCTCTGTCTTTTTCTCATAACAAAAAGCACTTCTGATCTCTTTTTATTCTCTAGCAATAGCTGAAGCTTTCCCCCTCACACCGTATCTTTTCACTTGGAATTTTTCCTATTTTGTGCATCCGGTATACACATTTACATGTGAAAGGTAACCACAAGAATTATAGTATATGCTCAAAACTCTTATGGAGAGGTATTTACATTGTATCATGAACAGCAATGAAGTTCATAATTATGCTGTCCTTACTAAATGTGAGCAACTCTGCTAAGAGAACATAAAAATTATGTTACTGATTCTTTTTACTGCATCCAGTATGTCACTGATTCTTTTCAATTCAAATCATTTCTCTGTTGCGGGTGAGAAAATTAAGGAGCATTCAAATATACACAATGGAGTCAGGACTCAAACCCAAATTGTGTGACATCTATATCCTTCTTATGTCCAACATCTGCATGAATTCTTGCCCTGGATAATTCTGACATTGCTCTCTTTGGTAATCTTTTGGCCAAAAAAATAAAAAAATAAAAAGCAGATATATCAGCATCTTGCAGTGAAATGGTTATGGGAGTTCAGGCATGGAATAATTTGTCAGCTCTGAAATTGTGTGTGGAAGGCTGGCTAGACTCTACATTTTCATGCTGTTCACTTTATTAGGGAGGAGTAGAAAGGAAAAAGTGTTAAAACCATCCCTTAACTTCTATCTTGAGAGATAAATTGGCAGGTAATGGTCAGTCGGTGTCTTAGTTACTTTTCTCATTAGTGAGGCCAAATACCCAACAGCCAAAGTTAAAGAAGGAAAAGTTTATTTAGCTCACAGTTTGTGGAGGTCTCAGCCCATAACTGGCTGGCTCCAAGGCAGCACAGCATGGTAGGCATTGCAGAGGAGAAACAGTTCTTGGCAGGCAGAAGGTAGCAAAGCAAGAAGGGAACCAACAAGTTACCTTCGCAGCTTCTTTCTGCTTCTCTTTTTATTATTTTTATTTTTTTTATTCATTTTTTTAAAAATTTTGGTACCGGGGATCAAACTTGGAGCCTTGCACTTACAAGGCAGGCAGCTGTGGAACCCCTGAGCTAAATCCCCGGCTGCTCTGCTTCATTTTATATCCTATCTAGACTACAAGGATCAAGGCAATGCCAAACCAATCAGTGCACTGATTTAGTAACCACACACCCTCAGTCCAGTCATCATGCACTTTAGATTCAGCTACCACTGAGAAAGCCCCACATGAGGCTTTGGGGCATCTAGACACAAGACTTCACAGCCAGTATCTTTCAAAGCCTTTGTTATAGGGATGGAAATCTCCCTTTCCCTTTGGGGTTCTTCTCAAGATGGGACTTCCTGCTGCTTTCATTTAAAATCACACCTGAGCCCCTCTCTTGAGCCTCAGGACGCTACAATCTCCCCCACACCATCTTTTCTTACAACTAACTTGTTTATTTATTTTAACTGACCAGTAAAATTTTGTGTATCTTCGGGATACAATGAATGTTTTGAAATGTGTTGTCACTGTGAAATTAGTAAATCAAGCTAACAGACATATCTGTCACCTCTCATCTGTATCAGCTTTTTATAATGCTCTTTGAGAGTTTTCATATATACAATGCAGTATTACTGATTGTTGTCACCCAATTGTTCCACAGATCCCCAGGTCTTACTTCTCCCCCTTAGACGGAACTCTGCCCGCCATCTCCATAGGCTCCTCCCTCATTCTGAGCGCTCGCTGCTCCTGGGCACACCCTCAGCTGTCTGCTGCCTGGACCCTGGCAGCACCTCCATCTGCAGGGACCACTTCCGGCCCCTTCACTGCTCGCCCTTATCAGCCTTTCATCCTCACCCTCTTTCTTGTACTTACTTAATCAGTGTCCCACTCTGGAAATGTGCTGTTCTGCTCATTTAGGTAATGCATCTCAGAATACTTCATAATTGTTTCAAATAATTATGTATTAATCTCTATACTTGTCAGGTATTGTTTAGTCTTTTCTTGGAAATGAATTATTGTTTTAAATATTTAAAAATGAAATCAATATGGATATTCCTCAAAGAGCTGGGACTGGAGGTTCCATTTGACCCAGCCATCCCTCTGCTGGGTATCTTTCCAAAAGAATTAAAAGAATCATATCACAGTGACATATGCACACCTATGTTTATAGCAGCACAGTTTTTAATAGCTAAAACTTGGAAACAGCCCATTTGCCAATCAGTTGGAAACTGGATAAAGAAGATGTGGTTTTTCTATAAAATGGAATACTACTCAGCAATAAAGAATGAGAAATTAGATTCATTCATAGGAAAATGGATACATATTGAGGATATACTCCTAAGTGAAATAAATAAGTCACACGTGTAAATACCGAATAGTTTCTCTGGTGTGAAAAACTATAATAGTACATAACATCCTAATGAGATAGTTGA